>NC_056731.1:622094979-622459979 GCF_019279795.1 Protopterus annectens | reverse complement strand
GATCAGCACCTACTGACAAGATGTAAACCATCATAGTGTGTGTTGTGTAATGGGAAGTATGTATATTATGTGGCCAATAGCTGGTGGTGGAAGTAATGACATTATAATGGACATGTGTGATCCACAGCTCACCCCTTGCAGGATACTCAGGTTAATCTGTAGTGCAGCAAGCAGGAATGCCATAGGTGTGTAATAAGTTTATCTGCAATCTGGCCCTACATATACCCCCCCACCCCCAATGTCAGGTTGTATCCATATGTGACACCTGTCTGTGTTCTAGCAAGACAGAACAGTGCAGCTGTGCAGGAAGGTGTTGTGGGATTGTGGATCTGATGTCTTAATATATCCCACATATAGGTATGCATATGTGTACATATGTACACATATATAATATATAAAACTGTATATATATATATATATATATATATATATATATATCCACAAATATACAGATACCCATGTGTAGACATATATATGAGCACATATATACATCACATATATCTACAAATATATAGATATATACCTATATGCACATGTCTACACATATACAAACACACACACAAACATATATGTATGTAAATACATGTCCCCTATATTACTACTACAGTGCTGCATGCTATGTGTGAGGAAACAGCTCACATAGCAATGCACACAGATATCTACATCTGGCAGAGTGTGCAACATGGATGGGTATGTCACATGTGAACCCCTTGTTGGGACCACATTGCCCTTGCCTGTGAAGTATGGAATGGGAATATGGGGAAGTATGGCAGGTATAGTTGTGTAGGTGGTCAGACATGGACACAATGGGAACAAGCCTCCCACCCACTGCTACTCACAACAGCAGTCCACGTCCCAAAGGTGCAGGCCTGGAGGCTGAGCAGGAGGAGCATGTCAGCCCTGTGAATGTGTACTGGCTGCCTCAGAGTGATGTAGCACATCCCACATGTATCTGTGGAGCCCATTATGGGACAGACCCTGGTCCTGACCTCAGGGGACAGGAACATGTCTGTGCGTGCCACCGGGGGGGGTGACAACATCCCATTAGTTGGTTCCACCTGACGGTATTGCTGGACCAGTACATGAGGAGGCCCCAGGGTGGGACACACATGTGATGTGGCCAGGTAACATGGGCAGAAGGTTTTGGAGAGGTGGTTCTGCTGGGCAATAGTACATATACATGCTATTTTGTCACTGTTATAGAACATATGTTGGTAGTAATAGTCTACAAAATCCTGGAACATGTCCAGCAGCATGCATAGATATCCCCAATAACACAGAATGTAAGATGTGCAGCAATCACAAAGCAGCCATACCACAGGCATATATGGAACCATAGTGGCCCTGACAATGGCATGCACGTGAATAGTCTGTAACAGGCCATCAATGATAGTGTCCACACAGGGAAAATGGCTAAAATAACATAGCACAAAGTGTGGTACAATACAATACCTGTCCCACTGGTAGGTAAGCTGTAGCCATACCTATTGAGTGGTGCATACAGTTTGTTGTCACTGATATGGTGGGGGGGGTGACAGAGATGTGTATTAAGAAGTGTGGTAACCTTGATTTATGAGTTGCTCAGACTTGTTTCCATCTTTATGTCTTTCAGCCAAGATGTCACATTTATGGCTACCATCTTATTCAGCTGCCGAAAATAAAATACTGCTCACCTATTTAATCCAGCACTACCCTGTTTGGCCGGGCCACCCATGAGCAGCAGGAGTAGACTGCCCTGTGGAACAACCTAGTCCACAGGGTCAATGATGTCAGACTGCACAACCGCAGTTATGAGCAGGTCCGTAATCATTGTTCTGACCTGCTTCTCAATGCCTGTCGGTGTGCTGCTGCAGTCCAGGGGGATCACCTCACCACAGGGGGGGGCCCATGCCATCCATCCCCCCTGACACATGTGGAGGACCTCCTGGCCAGCGTCGTGGCACCTCCCCGTCTGGCCAGCCACCAACCACCGGATACCTTTGTGGATGTGGGTGCCACCCACACACTGGCCGAGGAGCATGCAGGTAAGGCCACAGGGCACATCAGTATACCACTGTTGCATATACATCTGCATCGGTACAGGTAGATCATGCATATCTGACATGTCATAGATATATGTGTTGCTGCATAGTAGTGATAAACAGATGTCCATATGTGGTAGTATTGTAGAAATGTAACGTTGATGTATTGTAATACTGCACCCACCCTGTAGCACTGCCACAGGTGTGACCACTGACATTGCATCTTTTACCCTATGTAGGTCCCTCCGGGATTCCAGCAACGCAGCATCCTGTAGCTGGTGAGTATGGTTTATGTAGATGCTTCCCAACACATCAGGCATGTAATGGTGATGGTATATTTCATGCACAAATCTAACACACCTACCCAGAATGTATGCTGTACATGTGCACGTATTGTTGCTGTGAAATGCATGGCATCACAGGGGTGACCATGATGGGGTATTAGAAGGGTATGTCAGACACCTACACGATAACTAACATCCTGTCATTGCGGAATGTGTCCACATGGAGTAACATAATGGTGGGAGACATGGCCTACAGTAGAGACATGTTTGTAACAACACCCATATACAGTGCAACACCAGTGTATATACCTGTAAGACAATGGCAACTGCTGCAGAGATACACTATGGCATAAGGCATTATAGTAGTCCACATTATCAGCTGGGACTAGTCTGAAACATGTGGTGTTCAGTGTATGGGACACTGCAAAATGACACAAATGTGTAGGGCTTACTTGTCATGCATCTGCAAAAAGGCCAAAGGAGGGGGGTCAGCATGACACACCAGTATACTGCAGCAGGGATACTAAGGATGATAAGAATGGCTGTATCTGCACATAGTCAGGTTCAGGACCTGTGGCAAATGTACCCTACCCCACAGCAATAGTGACGGCAGAGTGTGAACACCAAGGGGATGTGCACATGAGTAGACCTTGCAATCATGCAGATTAGGGGGACATGTGTAGACTGAACATACACCGGCAATTGCAGATGGCCCACGCTGGTATACCCCTGCCAGGAGTAGTGACTGCTGTAGTACACACAACAAGAGATGCAACAAACTGTCATAGCACACATATGCCCACACGGAGTGTATGCATCATGGTCAGCATCCACACACCTAACACATTCCATAGACACTGCATGTGAAAGTACAGGACATATGTTACATATCACGCTCATGTACTGTTAAGATATGCAGTGATGTGGTCCCAATGCAGATCATGGATGAGTGCATCATATCAAGAAGGATGTGTACACCCTCCATAGCCATGGTATGCTCTGATGGTTGTTAGTGTAAGAGTATTGGATTGGTCATACATGGTCCGCTGCTGTTGAGAGCTGTAAATCAGACATCATGTATTCACAAATGACATCTGTCCACATATCATCCCAGATATGTGTTGCTGAAAAACATAGGGGCTGTGAGCATTAAAGCTGACATAACTGACACAGTACTACACATTCCGCAATGGGTTGTACACCTGTGAGGTATGGTGCAGAGTACATGGCAGGGTGCAGAACAGGTGCACAGCAATACTGTGTACATGGGTGCAGTGCTATCCAGGGGAAGGAGCATCACCTAGTGACACAGCACATGCATCACACACATGTATACTGTTACTAGCATGGATTGACTATAGCTGCACTGCATGCTGTTGTGTATCATATGTTCTGCAAGTTGACAGATGAGTAATAGGAGCACCGTGTGTACTATCATTGTGCAACCTCACGTGTGTGTGTGTGTGTGTGTGTGTGTGTGTGTGTGTGTGTGTGTGTGTGTGTGTGTGTGTGTGTGTGTATGCATCCTGGTGATTAGTTAGTTTGTCTGTAGGGTCACTCTGGTGAAGTGGAGGGAGGTTGATGCATGTAGGATGTGTGGGTGGCCATGTATACATATGTGTGATTGTGGGGTGTTCGTACAGCAGTACCTCCCTTTGGGACTGTGCAGTACATGTACATGGACTGCCACATTACACACCAGGAATAATTATCATGTAAGTAATCACAGGACAGCTGATAGTATAATAAGGTCTGTAGCATGGAACAGGCATTGAGAGGGAAGGTAGACACCAGGTATACCCTTAATATCGCATTCAGCAGAGAGGTGACCTACAACCCATGTGTCCAGCATGGGGAAGTATTAGTCAACACCAGGGAGTGTATCCATAAATTACAGTTGTCACATGATAGGCTGATTGAGCAGCATATCTGGCATGTACTGAGCAATACATACACATGACACTCCAGTGCATGATATTATGGAGTGAACATAGTAGCCCACACATATAGGGGCCATGATCATGATCATGATGTCTGGACATATGCAGGATGAACACTGAATGACAGCAGTGAGGCCATCTAACACCGCTACACACAGGTCAGGCAGTAATCTAGTCACAGTTCTTGTGTTGTGCTCCCTTGTCTAGGCATTTAGAGGACTGACATGTTAATGAGTGGTATCAATGTGTGTATGTTACCAGGTGTGATGCAGGATGGGAAACACATGGAAATATATCTGGGACTGTCTGTAAAGTCACAGACAGGTAGGTATTACAGTGGTGTGTGTGTGTGTGTGTGTGTGTGTGTGTGTGTGTGTGTGTGTGTGTGTGTGTGTGTGTGTGTGTGTGTGCATGTGTGTGTGCGTGTGTGCATGTGTGTACTGTTAGGCAATACTGTACAGGTTTTAAAGTATGTTTATTGTTTTCCCCCCACAGGTGGTGAGGTGGTTCAGGGTCCCGCCTGCATGCAATCTGATGTTTGTGCCCATACTGACACCGAAGATGGTGATAGTACTGTTGAGGCACAGGTGGGGTTGTCAGGGGATGAAAGAGCACCATAATTTGACATCCCCCTTTTAACCACCCCACCCCCGCACACAGTTTCAGTGCCTATACATACCCCATCACCAGTGGCCATAGCGGAGGGACAGCTGGCATTTGGTGGCTGTGCACAGGGAAGTGTGGTAACCATGCCTACTGTGTCTGGTCGCAGCAGGCAAAGCCGGATGTCTGGCAGGCACCACATAGGCAGATGTCCCAGGGTGCTCATGGTAGGGTCACTGGACATCATGCCCCTGGCAGAGGCAACATAGCTGGTACCAGCAGGCACATATTTCAGGCTGTCATGGAGGTGCAGGCACGTATAGAACGTTACACCAGACAGGGTCTGAGGCTGCAGAGGGCTGCTCTCGCATCTGCAAGTGACAACGCCCGTGAACTGGCAGGTGCCATCCGTGTGTTAACTGAGTTCATGGATAGATGGTCAGGTGAGATGATGGCCCTCATCAACCTTGGGCTCTCCATGCTTGAATGTTTGGTGGGAGTGTGGCGGTGGCTGCGTGGACATAGGCCAGCAACACCAACAGCTGGCAGTCAACATGGACATGCTAGGACATCAAGGGGCTCCCGTAGTGGCAGTACCAGCCCTGGCAGTGCGGGGGGGGGGTGCTGTGCACACCACACCACAGCAGGCTATGCGCACGTGGTCCTGGCCAGTCCCAGGAGGGGCCTGGTACCAGCAGACATTTGCCATCAGCAGGTGAGAGTAGCACATCGAGGCCTGTATTTGGACATGCCCATGGATCCCCTGGCAGGCACAGTCCACGTGTCTGTGGCTGGAGGCAGTGAACTACACACCCTGCCAGGTATGGTCTGCAGCTGTTCATAAAAACCTGTGTAGGGCAGCCACATGGCAGAACTGTGTGCATGCATACTCACACACTATACAAACACACATAGGGCAACCCCATACCTACACACACCCCAGCACCATGCCTAGCTCACCACAGTACATCCCTCACCCACACACATGGTGTCAAATGTATGACCCAACCTCAGCCTCTGGCAAAACCAACATCACACCCTGTGCATATGATGATATTTGTGCCACGTCCCTGTCATCCATACCATTAATGCAGGGACAGGCTAATATGGTTCTGATGCATACGGTGACTGTACTACAGTGTACCACAGTACTGCAGTGTAACATGTAAGGAGTAAAGTGTAATGCATATATGGCAGGTGGTGTAGCCATCCAGCAATGTTGCATTATAGCTGTTAGTAACACTGGTTGGTTGTGGTCTCTATAATGTTATCCATTTGTGTTGTAGGTGTACATGTCTCAGCACATGGATGCCCTGTGCATATGATGATACCTGTGCCACATCCCTGTCATCCATACCATCAATGCAGGGGCAGACTAATATGGTTCTGATACACACAGTGACTGTACTACAGTGTACCACAGTACTGCAGTGTAACATGTTGTAAGGAGTAAAGTGTAATGCATATATGGCAGGTAGTATAGCCATCAAGCAATGATGCATTATACCTGTTAGTAACACTGGTTGGTTGTGGTCTCCATAATGTTATCCATTTGTGTTATAGTTGTACATGTGTCAGCACGAGGATGGTCTGCAGTCATATTCCACAATGGGGTATGGCACTGTGATGACACCATGGCTGTGACATATCTGGGGTACAGTTGAACATATATCACAGGTTACTAAAATGATTATTGCCTGTGCCACATGGACAGGTGACCCGCTGAGGTGTGTATACCCTGAAAACTGATGTAGACCCATCCACATACATGCACACTGTTACTTGGCAACACTGGGACTAGACCCCTACCTAGCTATGTAGTGATAACGAAGTGTGTGGCTTACATTGCACACACCACACAGCGTTTAGGGTGAGGTGTGTCCCAGGTTACATGTTACATGCAGAACATCCCCAGACATGTACATTAAGCTAATGGGGGATGTAATGGGTGTATATGGACAATATGTAGTGTGACATACCTTCATATACACATTAACAAACACATAACAGGCAGACACACATCTGAGATACCAAGGCCTATCGCTGCTAACTAATGTGGCCATGTGTCCAATGTGTTACAGGTAGGCTGCACACAGCACATGCATAACTGGCCTGGATTGTGGTATCAGTTACCTGTATGGTTGATGGTGACAGTGGTAACCATAATGTGGTACATGGGACATATACTGGGTGTACCTTGGTGGAATGACAGTGTACACCAGCACCCACATCCCCTAGTGGATATTGTACTCCTTGAAACCCATGATGAGACTCTGCCTCACTCACCATCACACATTGGCTGGGGCTGCAATACAACCCATAGTATACCCCAACAGTGGTACTACAGGGATATGCATCTAATGCACATGCCATACTCGTAGTAGGGTGTTGCATTGTCATGCTTCATCTATGGGCAGCAACAACACTATCTGTACTACTGTGTGGCAATGGGTATTGTAATAGGAGTATATGGCCTCAGCATGCTGTACCCTACAGATATACAGACATGCACAACTACACACACATGCTAAAACACAATGGGTATCCCATGCCTATCAGCCCATTTGTAAAACACTGTTGTGCTGGTACTGCAAGGTTCATGTAGCCGGTATGGGGAGGAGCTTAACAGGGTACATGTAATGTCCCATACAGCAGCAGCTGCAACTGACTATGGCAATGGGTGCTGCATTGATTGTGAAGGCCCTCATGGAATTCCTAAGTCGAGGTGTGCTAACACATAGAAACTGCTATACTCACATGTACACATGTGTCAGTATAGGGGTGCATCGCTGCAGGTGGTCATAGCTGTGTACCTAGCTATTGTCCAAGGAGAGATGGGTTGTGTAGGGGTTGTGTGTACAGTGGTACCCTGCCACCTGCCAGGTGGCAGCAGGCAATCTATTGACAGACACAACTGTGGTGACCCTCAGTATGAGAATGACATGCATCAGCCAATCCTCCAGGTGCCTTCTGCACATGGCCACTGAGGTGATCAAGTTGACATGTATGTAACATGCATTACAACACATGGTTAGTGGCTGTGATGGAGACCTGTACCCAAGCGTGTTCTGTTGACTGTGGTAATGTAGTGGAGATAGCCATGGCATGTGGTGCATACAGGGTGACATCTCCTATATGTGCCATACACAGCTGGGCAGACATGTCAGTATCAATCAAGCTTAGGTTGCCTGTACATATCCCAGCTGGATACCTGCCATCTGCACATCTGTACAGGGACTGACAGTCATGAGCTTGGCAAGTAGCTATGCAGTAGGATGAGTGTGTTGACAGATAGACGTTTGACAACAATATGTATGCCATAACTACGTCAGAAGCCCTCACTAACATGTGCTGTACAGACAGTAGTTTACAGTTACATTCCACATGTTGGAACATTACTCAGTAAGGGGTATATACTGTGACACAGCTCACACACCGGGGATACAACAGGGAGGCATCAGCGTCCAGCTATGCTTGCAGGTGTGCCTGTTGTCAGTACTACATTTAGCAGTCTGCTCTTGCCTGGATAAGCACTGTCAACAGTAGTACTGCCATGATACACTACATGCCAGTGTGACAGCACCTACCCTGGCCTAATAGCCATGTATGTAACACATTCACATGGATAACAGTGCTGTACAGGCCTCATATACATCTGTGTCCCACACATGGCACTCACACCCCTTGCTACTGTAATGACAGCACATAGACGCATGTATTGACATGGCATTACATACACATATTACAGATGTCAGTACCCTGCTATGTTATCAGACTGGGTGGTGTGACCTGGTTACCAGGGCTAAGCCATGCTTAGCAAGTATCAACATTGCTGCAATATAACAGCTGAACTGATTTCTGCACTGGTAAGCAAAGCCTACACTGTGTAAGCACCTGCAAGTTTATCCATAGCTTAGCACCACTTAGCTTCACGCAAACCCGTGCAAACCTACTTAAAGCTGCTCAAAACTGCTCAAAACTGCCTTAACAACTCTGTATCTGACAGCCCTTGTTTTGCCAGCAACAAAATGAACAGCCCTTGCAGGTCTTGAACCCAGCAACCAGGACACTAAATCCACAACACTTTAACAACTACACCATGACTACTGTGAAGACAGCTATTGTTTTACCAATATAGCTGTCAATACACATATTGTATAGTATTGAACAATTGCCTTTATTTCCTAAATTGTGTAGTCCTTGTTAATAATATTACTGTTGCATCACATATGTTGTTTTATCATAATGTACACATAGCAGATACATACGGTGAGATACATCTGGGAGTGTATACACAACCATGAGGTTTACACATGACAGGAATATGGTTATATACATATAATAGGTCTATATATGTCCACATGTACATACACATGTATACCCATACACATCTGTATAGTGCAACATATATATGACCATGTGTACATCTCTTCGTAAGAAAAAAAAAAAAAAAAATATATATATATATATATATATATATATATATATATATATATATATATTTAAAGATATATGTATACATGCATATATATGTATATTTATTTAAAGATATATATGTATATATATATATATATATATATATATATATATATATATATATATACACACACACACACACACACATATACACACATATGTATATATAGATATATGTAACTATAGCTAGATATGTATGCACATCCTATGTGTACAGATATGCCTAGTTATGTTGGCATATATGTAGATATCTATAACTATATGTGCATACATATCAATTCTCATATAAGCATATACCTAATACTGTCAATATATATGTAGATATCCATACGTATATGTACATATCTATCTCTATCTGTATATGTGTAGACATATATTGCTCTGTATATGTATATATCTGAGTGTTTATATGTATATCTGTATACATGTACATATCCATCCATGTATGTCGATATGTATATGTGTATACATCTATATAGATATCTGGATAATAATATACATACATATATGTTCACCATATGTCCTGAACATGGAGTGGAGCCCTACCTCAGCCCCTATAGTCCCAACTTCATAGCGCATATATATATATATATATATAGATAGATATATCTGAGTGTTTATATGTATATCTATATACATGTACATATCCATCCATGTATGTCGATATGTATATGTGTATACATCTATATAGATATCTGGATAATAATATACATACATATATGTTCACCATATGTCCTGAACATGGAGTGGAGCCCTACCTCAGCCCCTATAGTCCCAACTTCATAGCGCAAGGGGATGTCAGGTATATATTTGTAGACTATTGATACTGTAATAGGGATTGTCTTCAGAGACATGGTGTGTGTGGGAGGTCACATCTGCTTTTAACATGTGCACCAATGGCTACTGACAGACATCCTAAGGACATCATAGTACAGTACCACTGCTAGCGCAGTAATGCTCCTGTGGAATACAGCAGAGATATGTCCAATATATGTGGACAGTCTGACACACTCTGGACAGTCCAGAGGTATACACAGAAACCCTTAGTGCAAGACTTGTGGACCAAGTCTGACAATGTGAATGTTAACAGCCATGTAGATGGGTATAACACGTAAATACTGGTATACATTTGCCCCCATAGGTTATGCATTCACACACCCCTGTCTGTCCTGACACATAATAATCACTGGTACAGAGGTTCCATAGCCACATACTACCCACTAGCTATTGACATGCATCTGTACAGCATCCCACTGCTTTGTCTGACATACCTGATGGTTATGGTGGCCCAGCAACAGTACATTTGGCAAGTATCTGGACATGACATCTCAATGGGTAAGTACACTAAGCTGCTAGGCATGTAACAAAGCACTGTGCAGGCTACAGGCAGACTGGCTCAACAATGGCCTACATTTCCTATGGGGGAATACACATGAACCTGCATATATAGCAGGCTCTACAGGCATGTCACAGCACAGAGTAACAGACACCTGTGTGAAAGTGCATAACCACAACCAATGTGAACACAGCCACAGCCACATATGGTAAGCTAGAGTAATATTACAGTATATGGACTATCTTTTCAACACCATCCTCATATGTGCCACTCACACACTAACCCTACATATACTGGGTCACTACACAGTGTGGTCTGATGCCTGTCTGTGGAATGGGACATGTGTGTGTTTGGCCCTATAAACATATAAGCCGATAGGGCAACATACAGTGGAGCAGCATGTAACATCAGATAGAACAGGACCAAGAACAATGACATCTACCACAGTCTGTACACAGGCCAAGGTACATATTAACAATACACACACTGTCGACAGTCACCATTTGTACACAGACCTCAGTACTGTACACACAACCACAGAATGTCAAGGTTATGTCATCACATATAACCACTGCTATACAAAACATGTGTAGCATTCTGATATCTCAGTGGCTTGTTATCAGATATGATGTCACTAAATATGGTGTACAGCATATATGCACCTCTTACTGCATGACATATGTACAAAGGTTGACAGAGTTGTGGCTGGAGGCACAAACACAGGACCAATATTGACATGTTGCTGTGTTAACCTCATACATTTACTGTTGTAACATTGTTTGTTACAACATATGTCCTATGAAGGATATGAAGTCAGTAACTCTCATGGTTGTCACTATCTACAGACTGCAAACCCCCCATACCTTCTGCAGTCCACAGATAGATGTTCTCTGGGTAACACATGACACAAAAGGCACCACACACTGCCCAGTCTGCAGATGACCCTACAGATGGGGGTTTCCTCAGAAACATAACAATGACATGACAGGTATTAAAACATGTAGGACAGCCATATCCACGCACACCCTGTTAAACCAACATTACTCCAAATGCAGTATAGCAGCACTTACAGTCTGTAGTCAGGTCAGGCACATCCCCCTCCTGTGTGTTGGCCTGTTTCCACAGTGTATGTTGTTAGAGATAAATCTCCAGTCCATCTGTGATGCTGTTTGCCAAACAACAGATCAAGTTCCTGCTCACAGTGAATGAAAAGGCCCAACACCAACATGATGTTCTTAAATATTGGAGTGTTTTTCCTTGCAATTGGCTATGGGAATGTTACCACAGCTGTTCCACATGCAATCAGCTAGAGGAGAGCAGCAATTCATGCAGAGGCTATCAGCTGATCATGAGCATCACTTAAAATACACATGCTGCTGCCTAAGCAAAGCAGCTGTAATTCTCCACATCCACCAGAGATGGAGTGAAAGAGGCAGATGGAGGCAATGATAAGTCAGGGAGGGGTGGGAGAATAAAACTTAAACATGTTTGTATCACACACCTACCAGTACTGGGTATCAAACTCCTGAAGACTATGTAGTGCTATCACATGTCTATGCAGCGATTGCGCCACATAGGTTACATTCTGGTGAGTCCTCCAAACGTATATGTGATGGTGAGTGACATCTGCAACAGTGATATGGTAGCTATATGGTAGGTGTAGTGCACGTGCCTGTCCACATGAACAGGTGTCAGCATCAACACAGCCACACTCTCAAACTATGCAAACACATTGGACACACTTGGCAGGGCCAGGAATACAACTCATCATTAGTGAGATTGCCACAACATAGTACTGTGCAGGTATCACATGCACCACAGGGGTCATGTGGAGGTTATCTGAGCAAAGGGTAGGTGGAGGAGTCTGACATCAGACAACATGCTTCAGTATGCCAATGAAGGTTGTAGTGAGTGTGAATGTGGTCATAGGCATCATACAACACACTCAGACACAGTGTGCCAGTACTGACATGCATGGGTGCATTGCTTCATGGGTGTGTAGTGGTCGACTGTGCAAGATGGCTATACAAGGCTAGATGATGGGTATACCTTGGCATCAGGCCACATGACAATGGTCTGCAGTGTGGCTCAGGCGTGTAGTGTCTGGATTTGCCCACACAGGTGGGTATTGTATTTACCATCCAGACACCTGGGTAACTATTGAATGTGGCCAATGCTGTGCATTGCTTGCCATGTATATGTTCCTTAGTCCATGACATGGATGGTGTCTTGGATGTGCACACCTCCCACATACATATACAGTGACGTGTGGAACTGTACCTGGGGTGTCTGGCCCATGTTGTGTACACAGATTGTTATCATCAGATGTGCCAGTCCTGGCCTCATGTGGTGGGAACTGTTAATGGACAGTAGGTTGACCCTGCACCTACATTGATAGCATGATACCGGTATTCCCTGGTGTCAGTGGCATCTGTCCATACAGGACATGTTTTTCAGGCATGGTATGTCCTTTGTGGGTTACATTTGATGGCACCACAGATGTTGCAGGTGTCCAGTGGGGAACATAGGGAAGGTGCACTGTCGGCATGTACATGCCTATTGGACTGATTGACAGGGTGCCTTGCCCTCTGTAGCCCACTGTAATCACACCATGGTTACTATCAGTGGGCAATATGAAGGGTACTACCAACATAGCGGCTGTTGCCTAGGCAAGTATGTGTGTGTATGAGACATAGGTTGAGAGTGTTCTCTGGGTAATACAAGGGTTGCTAACTTTGTTCACCTGACCTTGATGTCACATGTAGGGGTATGGATTTGCACCCCAGACTCTCGACTATTTCACATCTGTTATCCCTGTATGGTGAACATTCTGATATATACTAGGACCACCATATAAGGAATTTTCAAAAACCACTCCCTACTGAGTCCAGTTGTTACATACTCACAACCACCTCCACACAGGATACAAATGACAAACACACACACACACACACACACACACACACACACACACACACACAAACACACCAATCATGTCTGGGATTAGAACTCCTACCTAACTAGTTTAGAATGCTACAGCACTACACAGTTATAGGACACACCACAGAGATTACTGGAGTACTCCTTCCCCAAAGGTGTATTTCACAGTGAATGACATCAGCAGGATTGCCAAAGTAGGGCATTTGAATTGTAGTGATTGTGACTATCCTAGAATGCATTGCTCCCTAAACAGACATAGAAACACACACAAAAACATCCACACTTGCCATGTGTGGGAATAGAACCCCTACCAGGGTTTGATATCACACTACAACATTAAGCTGTTATAGGGCACACCACAGGGATTACTGGAGTACTCTTTCCTCAAAGGTTTATTTCACAGTGAGTGACATCAGCAAGATTGCCAAAGTGGGGCATTTGAATTGTATTGTGTGTGACTAGCCTAGACTGCATTGCTCCCTACACATACATAGAAATGCACACAAAAACATCCACAACTGCCATTTATAGGAATAGAACCCCTACCAGGGTTCTATATCACACTACAACATTAAGCTGTTATAGGACACACCATGGGGATTACTGGAGTACTCTTTTCCCAAAGGTATATTTCACAGTGAATGACATCAGCATGATTGCCAAAGTAGGGCATTTGAATTGTAGTTAGTGTGGCTAGGCTAAAATGCATTGCTCCCTACACAGACATTGAAGCACACACAAAACATCCACAACCAACATGTGTGGCTATAGAATCGCTAACAGAGCTCTATATCATACTACAGCATGAAGCTGTTATAGGACACACCATGGGGATTACTGGAGTGCTCCTTCCCCAAAGGTATATTTCACAGTGAATGACATCAGAATGATTGCCAAAGTAGGGCATTTGAATTGTAGTGAGTGTGACTAGCCTAAAATACATTGCTCCCTACACAGATAGAGACACACACAAACAGTTGCCATATCTTGGATTAGAACTCCTACCTAACTAGTTTATCACACTACAGCAGTAAGCAGTTATAGGACGCACTACAGAGATTACTGGGCTACAGCTTTCCGAAAGATGTATTTCACAGTGAATGACATCAGCAGCCTTGCAAAAGTAGGGCATCTGAATTGTAGTGAATGTGACTAGCCTAAAAAATCATTGCTGTCTACACAGACCAAGACACACACACACACACACACACACACACACACACACACACACACACACACACACACACACACACACACATTTGCCATGTCTGGGATTAGAACTCCTACCTAACCAGTTTATTACACTACAGCAGTACGCAGTTAAAGGACACACTAAGGAAATTACTGAGCTACACATTTCCCAAAGGTGTATTTCAAAGTGGATGACCTCAGCAGGCTTGTCATAGTAGGACTATAGTGAGGGCAGTGTGTGTGCATGGGCCATAACCCATTCATCTAGAGGTTGACACACCACATGCGGGCACATGCAGGGTTATATTCCACAGGTACGTGTATACAGCTGCTAGATAACTACTTCCTTGTACAGTCATGTTGCACAGCTAACACTTGCACCACATAGTCTGTAATGCTGATGGATACCGGTGGCTAATGTCTGCAGTGAGTGACATTTACACCTCATGTGCTTGTAGCCATTTGGCTGTGTGCTGGGTGGGACAGGCCTCATAATGGATGGCTCCTTGTCACAGTCACTCTCTTCCACACATCTATGTAGTCTACATTTGGCTTATTATAGTGTGTTGTCCTTGGATATGTGTCTGTATTCCTATCCACTGTGTGTGCAAGGCATGACTGGTGCATACTGAAGAGTGTATGCACCAACATCTGCAAATGCCAGATATGTATGATCCACTGTTGTTTGCAGACATGTTCTTCATTTGTATAAGTGTGTGAACATGCCCAGTATGACCTTCTGTAATGAATGTGTGGATTGATTCCAGGTAGTTTGTACTTCAGTGCAGACCTTTGTGTTGTACACCTACAGGTAGCCAACTGTTTCTGCAGGGTATCCGTCGATCATTTGGCAATATGGGGACAAATTGTACAGGGGATAGTGTGTACTGTAGGTGATTGTGTCTGTGCTGCTTCAGCTGCATGGTACTGCAGTTAGCAGGGATATTCAGACATTTGTACTGTTATACACTGTGATGTTTTCTGTCCTCATGTAGTGTCAGGTGGACATTCTTGCTCACAGTGATGTCTTGGGGGACAAGGGTGACTGCAGCTGTGTCCAGTATTGTGGGCAGACACCTACGTATTCATGGTAAGTTATGCCATTCTGGAGGGGGAGCTGCAGACACTTGCTGCTGGGTCTGTGTATCTGGTTCAACACCTTGGTACAGTGCTGGCAGAGGATCCCATACTTGTACATCCATCGACTTGACAGTATGGCCTTATCTTACTGTGGCAATGCCTCACAGCTGTACAGAGTCACACAGGTTACCTAGTGGCAGAGGCCATGGGTCAGGACATTACCCCTATTGTGGTGTACGGGCAGGTTTGTATCCACCCATTTATGTGTTTGCAGCCAGGGATAATGTGTGCCCACAACTTGGTGTCGGACCCTGCACATTCCATGCTGCCCATGCTCCCACCCCCATCTGTTATTCTAACCTCTTCCATACATTATGCATACATTTTCTAATACTTTCCCTAAGGGTATCACCCCATCACAGATTTGTGTTAGTGTTGGTCCACAGTTCATGCAGTGGGACATGGTGGACATCTTACTGTGGTTTGTCTACATGGCCTTGCATATGGCTTATGTGGAATGTGTTATGTTATTTGGGTGTCAATGACATAACATGCATTGGCAGTACATGTAAGACACAGGCCTTTGGCAGGGGCCTGTGGGCCATTAGGTGTTGCTGCGGCCCAGATGTGGCAGGCCATTGCATTCTGTCAGTCCTACAGTCTCAAACCACCATACAGTATATTTCCATGGGGTGACAGGGCAGGTGTGATAGGTGTTCATGCCAATACCTTCTATCAGTCTTGATCAGGTGGTGTGGATGCTGGCAGGGTGCTACCTACAGCTAGGGACACACCTGCATGGGACACCTGCACTGAATGTTGTATTCTTCCGCTATTGCCATATACAGATGGGGTCATATTGTATCCATTCCCCACAGCAGGGATATGACCAGAGAGGTACCTGTGGGTGGTGTTTGCGTGAGCTGGGTGCATGTGTGCTATGGAAACTACTTGCATCTGCCATACAGATATGCATGGGGCATTCCAGTTATGCTGGCATGTGCAGGTACATCAGCTGTTTCCCAATACATCAGTCCTACCTCCTTTGTGATCTGCAAGTGTTCGGGCAGACATCACTGGTATCCCCTACTACAGGACCAGCTAATGTGATGCATACCTGTATGTACAATTCCAAGGGTGTCTCCATTTCACATTGACACAATATATACTGTATGTCTGGGGTACTTTTCCTTGTGTACTGCTTGTATATCTAGCCCAACAGCCATGCCATGTCAGTGTTTCAAATGGTAAGAAATATTACCACCATACATTTACAATGGCTTACTGCTAGCATGTGTTATACTGGTGGGAATTGTCTTTGGCACTGCAGTTATGAGGGCTTGTCCCTGTCAGCAGTAGTGGGCAATGGCCACCAGGTCTTACCTCAAGATGCATACATACTGACCACTCTCACACAATATGAAACACACCAACCTAACACACACAGACCTGCATATTGCGCAAATGCTACAACCTATCCTGCTACCGTGGCCACCTCTGGGCATCTGTGCTCCACTGGTATTATACCTACACATACATGTTAGTACATTTCTACATAGGGTTGTGGGGGGCACACATTACAATTACGACGTGTGTACATCGGATTGGGGGCACACTAGACCATTACTACATTTCTAAATAGGTTTGGAGGGGCACTCCTGGCTGTTACTACATGTCTAGGCTGGGTTGGGGGAGCACACCTGACTGTATGTACATTCCTACACAGGATTGGGGGAGGGGGGCACACCTGACTGTTACTACATGTCTACGCAGGATTGGGGGAGGGGCCACACCTGTCTGTTTCTACATTTCTAAACAGTGGTTGGGAGAGGGTACACCTGACTGTTACTACATTTGTACGCTGGATTGGGGGAAGGGGCACACCTGACTGTTTCTACATGTCTACATAGGAGTGGGGGGCACACCTTACTGTTACTACATTTCTACATAGGATTGTGGGGGGGACCCAACTGACTGTTTCTACATTTCTACATAGGATTGTGGGGGGACACGCCTGACTGTTCCTACATAAGATTGGGGGGACACACCTGACTATTTCTACATTTCAATACAGGATTGGGGGGGCATACTTGACTGTTTCTACATAGGATGGAGGGCACATCTTGCACTTGTACATATTTGCTATGACTGTACTGGTATGTCAGGTACTCCATTTCATTCTGTATTCTAACCTATCATTCTGACTAGATCAATGTACTACAGGTCTTAGCTTTGGTTGACCTACATATTAGTGTCTGACTTTCTACCCTTCAGAACTAACATCCCACTGCCTGACCTGCTGTAGTCTGTCTGTGTAGGCCTGGGGGGAGCTTACCCAAAGGCATCATTCAGAGGCCATAGCATAGCCTCTGTTTGTGTTTGTCTATACTTGTCCTGCTGGCTGAGACTGTTATTGGGTATGTGAACCTCCCGGACTGGCATGTGTGAGTCATATGGGCACACATGTCGCCCAGCACATTTCCTGCAGTGGGTTTTGACAACCTGTGTAGTACTGGCTACAGTGGTGACTCCAGTAACTGTTACAGATCTCATGGTGCCACTATGGGTGTCTACTATCTGCTGGCATACCATTTAGCCACCCAATTCCCTTGCATGCTCACATCCATACCATAGATACAGGTAACGATACATTCAACTCCATTCGGCAACTGGTAGGTTGATTGACTTACCTTGTGGGTGTGCCAGTACTGAGGATGGTGCTGGAGGGCTCCCTATGTTGGATGCACACAGTACACTCCCTATACATGGTTGAGCACAGGTAGTGTCATATTTGGCATCCCTTTTACTGTATGTGCTAGTCAGAGAGAAGTGTCATTCCCTGGGTCCCTACTGTGTCAGTGTATGTGCTATACGTTGCCTCTTTGCCAAAGCCAGGGCATACTGGGCATGCCTCCATCTGCCTACTAGAGCAGACTCAGGTTGTACCTCCTCTGAGTCACTCTATGCTTGTGCAGGTCTTGGCATTGATGGGGGGCTGTGTGGCCTGCCCTGTGCTGTTCCTGCTGCAGCTGTTTCCGCAGGATCATATTGTGTAGCATGACACATACCATAACTATTTGAAGACAGGTAGCTGGTGAGTACTGCAAGGCACAACCAGATGTATCCAGGCACAGGAATCGTGACTTGAGCATCACAAACACATGCTCTATTATAAGTCTGGTCTGTGCGTGTGCCTCATTATGGCGTGCTTGTTTGGGTGTGTGTGCATTTCTGATGGGTGTCATCAGCCACGGCTCCAGTGCATAACCAGCATCCCCCACTAGGTGGCTATAAGGGATGTCCCCATTTGCAAATCTCTGGTACAGCTTCATCAGATGCCAGATGTGGGAATCGTGATAGCTTCCAGGGTAGCCAGCGCACACATTTATTATAATGCCCTGGGCATCCCACACGACCTGGCAGATGATAGAGGGGAAGCCCTTGCAGTTGATGTAGACCCTACCCTGATCACCAGGTGATGCTTTGATGCATATGTGCATGCAGTCTATAGCACCCACTACTGCAGGGTATTCTACTATTTTGTGGTAGAGACGCATATTGCTCGCCAACACCTCACGGGTGTTGAGGAAATATATGTGCTCACCGGCATGTGCTGACATGGCAACCAGGAACTGGTGGAATACTCTGGATGCTGATGCCTATGAGATCCCCATGATATCCCCAGTTGAGCTTTGGGAGGTACCTGTGGCTAGTATTCCTAGGCCTATGCATACCTTGGTATCCACTGGGATGGATTCCCCTCTGTTAGTTTGGTGTGTCAGGCACAGCTCAACAATTTGCTGTAGGAGGTCCCTATCCACCCTATAGTGCTCCACTATCTCCAGCTCATGTAGCCCTTGGTAGGTTACCCAGGGTCTGTGCAATCTTCTCCGTCTCCTCACTGTGGGTTGGTCGACAGCATTCACATCCTCACCACCCTCAGCCTCTTCTACATGTTATTGTATAATGCCTGCTGCAGCCCCTATCATTTTGTTGTTTTGTTTGTTAAAAGTTCCCTGCTTGTATACACCGGTGGTGTAGAGTATGGGAAAAACCAGACGGAAGGTGTTTGCATAGTTTATAGTAGTGTTCTGGGCTGGGCTGGTCTGCTGCCTGTGTAATTGGCTGATTCTGATACATTTCACCTGCCAGCTATGCTAGTTCTCCTAGATTGCCTTCCTACTGCTGTTTTCCCTTCCCATTGCCTTCACGTTTAAGCCCGGGGGTGTGCTGCTCAAACACAGTGCTCAAATGTGCACAGAGCTGCTATTTCCTGGTTTATTTTTTTTTTCTTTAAAACCCGATGAGCAGCACGCACACCCACTTAGGCAATGTAAAGAGTGCTATGCAGCCTCAGACAAACCCCCTTGCTTCGCTGTGCTAAGCTAGGAGCAAACCTGAGCCACAGGGCTCCAATCCGCTTACAGTATGCCTGACATGCCCCCATGATGTCAGCTAACTCCTAGGCTTGCACCAAGCTATTCCTGCTCTTACACTGTTGGGAGCTGACTAGCATGCAAGGGGAATTGGGGATTCACTATCATTCCCCTCATTTGCATAGGATTGCCTGCTAATGCATAGTTACATGTCCCACACTGAGCCTCCCCCTTTAGCAACCACTATTCACTGGCCATGTTGTCTTTTGCCTGCCATTGGGTATAATGGCAGAATAGTGATTTTAGTTAGAATGCTTATTGTAGGTTTATTTTCTTATTTTCCCCCTGATCCCGTTTGCGCGCCGCTGCTCTATGCTTAAACAGCTGAGATCGTTTAAAAAAAATAAAAGTTGATTTTTTTGTTTTTTTCAAGTGTTTTCCATGCCAATGGCCTTATACTTGGCCATTGGCATGCTTTCTACATGATATCCACCCTTTATTTGGAGCTGTCATGGCTCCGTTTTGTAATTTGCAGAAATTGCAGATTACACTAGTCCTGTATGGCCGATTTCCAGGTTCCTGGATCGTAAATTCACCTCATTTGCATGGATTTCCCCTGCAAATGGGATAATTTGCATACAGGGGCTGAGTTTGTGCAGGATTAGTGCAGGAGCGCTCGTGCACGCCCCTACAGGTTATTCCTGGATCGCACAGCAGACATATTGCCTGCTGGAGCTCCTGCACTAATCCTGCATGCCGTGCAAGGCTTGCAGAATCTGGGGGAATGTATTCTGACCTAGCTGATTTATATTTTAAAGCTGGACTAGCCAATACTGGTTTATTAATACTAAGTTTCATAGTGGCATTATATTATAATTGCTAAATTAACTCTCTCCATTCTAATAACAATTTTCAATCACCACCCGTAGAATAGGGCACCACCTTTTCATAATACAGAACACAAATCTTTTAAAGTTCAAAAAATTAGCAGAATTCTTATATAAACTGTTATTTTGATCCTTCCTTCTTATATTATATAAATGTTGATATATTCTAGTACATAGCAGCTTCTCAATAAGCATTCTGCTTATGCATGTAACATTACAATAGCTTAAATAACTATTTAGAAACAGAGCATGCAAATACCTTGCATGGGTATAGACAGTACTGATCATTCATTTGAAATAGACACAGGCTTGTTTGTAGTACAGAACAGTATAATATTGCAAAGGATAATTTAATATCACTAGTAATCTGTTGCAATAAAAATAATAAAAAGAAGAGGGAGCTTAATAAAACATATTAGATATCTTTGATAATATAATATAATATATGCTAGTAGTAGAGCAACTATGACTGCATTATTATATTGAAGACTAAGCAGTAAAGTAATTAGGAAAGTGAGAATAGTTGAGTGCTACTTGGTCTGTTATAAGGAGTACTAGTTTTGGATAGATGAGGATTTCCAAATGGCTCACAGATAGGATGCAAGAAAACAAAATAGGGGAAGTTAACTCCACAAGCTGACCATTCACAAGTACACTCCCTCAGGGTTCTGTGCTGGGACCTCTTCTCTTTGGCATCTATTTTTCTGAAGTAAAGGCCAATAGCAAAGGGCTCTGACTGATTAAGTTTGCAGATGACTGCAACCTAAGAGCAGTCATTGAATACCCAAATTACTTAGCCATCCTGCAGGAAGGTTTGTTCCCAAATATATCCATTCATCCACAACCCCTTTTACCCATTTTAGCACAAGGGGTTGGGGTGTCACTTCAACAGTCACAGTCATCTAGATAGCTGGTGCTAAAACCATGGATTGAAACTAAATGGCAAAAATGCATTATTGCATCATTTGGGAAGTCATCTGTTCCAGGGAACTACCACACTGGCAATACGCCCCTAAGGGATGAGCCAGTTGTTAGTGGTTTGAGAACCTACATGGACAGCAATCTAACTTTTGACCAACATGTGTCCATTGTTGTAAGAAAGCCCTTTTACATTCCATTGCTTATAAACAAAGGGATTGTGTCTCGATCTAGGCATGTTATTGCCCCCCTTTACTCAACCCTTATTAGGCCAGTGATTGAGTACAATGCACCCTTTGGCATGCATCTGTCCATACACATTCAGCAACTGGAATACCCACAAAGATACCTTACCAATAGGATACCAAGGCTTAAATAACATGTCCAACATGGAGTGACTCAAAGACCTGTCACTATACTCAGTATCCTACAGACTGTGTTGGGCATACAAGGCATCCTCCAACCCAACTCTTATGGATTTACAGCACATCTGCAAGTTAAATAGCTTCAGAAATACTCGGTCTAGCGATCTAAACCTCTTCTTCAACTTTAGCAGAATGGTTTGGAGGGACAGGTATATCTAGTAGAGGATACCGTTGTTCTGGAACAGACTCCCCATCCACATAAAACAAAGTTCATCCCTGTCCATATTCAAGTGTAACTTGGATCTATGGATAAGAGAAAGAAAATTACCACAGGATTGCCTGCTGCACTACTAATAGACAGAGGCAACTTCTATATGCTTTATTGACCATGGGATGAGTAAGGCCAATTTCTAACGAAATGGGATAGGTTAATTTGAGCACAAAAATGGAAACTGTCTAGGCTTAAAATGGCCCACAAGAGCAGCGAGCCTAATACTTACCTATGACCCTATGAACCTATAAGGAGAGAGAGGGATGACACTGTGACAGACAAGTGGCAGTGAGATAATGTTTGACCTAAATGTAGAGAAAAAAGAGACTGAGTCTTGCCTGTTAAAAGTCCGTGATTGATCTAATTTATGTAAACAAAGTTACTTCTTGTGCTTTAGTGAGTATCTTTCTGGCCCAATGGAGAAAAAGGGAAATGTGGAAAGACTTGCATTTGGAGAAAAGGTCACAGTTGTGGCCACAAATTTTATATTAGCCTGGAGCAGAGCAGGAGCAGAGCTACGTTTTGCTTAGAGATTGTCTTAGTAGTAACTTGGCAGTATGTGTCTTGTCTGTCTGTTTTATTTGTAATGGGACACAGTTACAATTTTAGTGACTTGGTAGGAGTATAGAGAATCCCAAGTCCATGACTGATGTAATTTAAGTAAACAACATTACTCCTTGTGGTTTAGTGAGTATCTTTCTGGCCTGACAGAGGAAAATGGGGAAGCTGAAAGACTTGTATTCACAGAAGAGGTAGCAGGTGGGGCTATACATTTTTTTATCCAGGGAGAGAGTAGTAGCAGAACAAATTTTTGCTTTGATGTCATTTTGGTAGCAACTTGAAAGTATGTGTCTTGTCTGTCTGTTTCATTTGCAAAGGGATAAAGAGAGAATGCAGAGCTAAACTGCTTGTTTTGGACATGGAGAGGAGAGATTTCTTACTTGAACTTGTTAATCTAGAACTCAAGTATACATGGAGTATATTTTTCAATAATGGGCATTTTTCAAGAAGATAAATTAAGCTGTGGACTATTTTGAGTTGCTAGTGCATAAAGTAGTGTGGGAGTTCTAGCTAGTGTTTCTAAGGGCCACATAGTAGTATTTTTTTGGGGGGGTGGTATTTTCTGCAAATATGGCTATTTTATTGTAACATGCATCAAGTTGACTTTAAGGGTAGTATTTTGATTTGTAAAGATGGGATGGAAGTAATTAGGTGGTGGCTATAAATGCTATAAATTTACCATTTTGATCTGTACAGTGACCCTAGTTTCTAGTTGGTCTTTTTGCTACCTTGGAGCAGGTGTTGATCATATTTAAGTTTGTTGTCAAGTAAGACTCCAAGTAGCTTTGTGCTCTGTTTGTAGTATGCATTCAATGTTTGTATTGTCAGATAACAGGATGTGGAATTTGTGTTTTTGTTCTATGAGACTTATGAGGGGTAAAGAATATTAGTTTTGTCTTTTTGGAATTGAGAGTAGGTTTGCATTGTTAAGCCAGGATTCTGTGGATAGGAAAGTCATGTAGTGATTGTGCAGAGCAGATGAGTGTTGTATCTTCTTCATATTGAATGACAATTAGTAATGGAGAAGTGGTATGACGTTTGTAGATAAATATGTTAAAAAGGAGAGGCCCAAGTATTGAACCTTGTGGAACCACAAATGTAACAGGCAGAAAAGTTGAGAGGTCTTACTTCCACTTATCTGCTTGTTGCCTATTTGACAGATAACTAGGAATCAGGTTAGAGCTGATTTGTTTAGGTCTAGAGATGCTAGACCATATAACAGTTTCTGATGTGATACTGTGTCAGAGGTTTTTGATAGGTCAAGAAACGTAGATGACACTTGGTCCTCTTTGTTTCTGTGTTGATTGGCAATGTTCGTAAAGCTGGGGAGGGTGGTTGTGGTGCTGTGATTTGACTGGAAACTATGCTGTGTAGGAGAAACTAAGTTATAGTCACTGAGGAATTTGATTAGGTGGGAATGTAAACATCTTTCCAGAATTCTGGATGGGGGTGACAGGATCACTATAAGTTGGTAATTAGTCAGGTATGTTGAGTGGACACTTTTATAGAGGGGGCTTATGAATGATTTTTTCCAGATTGTTGGGACATAGTTTTCAATTATGGATCTGTTGAGTAGGATGAAGATGGGAAATGCTATAGATGCGGATGCAGTTTTTAGGTATTCTATTGGTACAGCATCAACTTCCAGAGTTATTAGCTTTAATTTTCGTAATTTTCTTATAGTCACAGTAGTGACAGGTGCAGTCATGAATTGCTGTGCCTTTGCAGGGAAAATGCTGTTGCTTCTTAAAAGGGAAACCTTATTTAAAGTAATACCCGTGATTATTGTAATATGTTATTAAGGTATGCAAAAAAACAAATTCAGCAACGTACCATGTAACTTTAATAAAACAAAAATAAAAAAGCAAAGCTTTCAGGTTCACATAAAAGCCTTCCTCAGTGTTTTCTTGATAATATGTGAGACAGCAGTAACACCTTACTTGACACTATGTCAACTATATATTAAAAGAGCATTGTATCAGTTATGTGACAACTCCTTGATAATATACAAATTAATGGTGTTGGCATCCTTAAGCTGTGTACCAATAGAAATCCGATTGTTATCTCACAGTCTCACTCTTATCTTGTATTTTCTATGTACTTACCTGATTTTTGGTTACATGCCATCAGCACATCTTATTACAGTATTACTTACCATAAACAGCATCACAATATCCAGCAAAGTCAGAGCATCACAGTTCTGTACATACACCCATGAATCATGCACTAGTGACAACTGCGCACATCTACCAGCAACACCATAAATTAGCACTAGCACTATATATTTCTGAGCACATTACCATACACATGAGAGTACATCTAACCAGTGATATATTACTTCACTGACTGTAAAACCTGCTTTCAAGCAATGATACAGTTCATCTACAAAAAAGAAAGGACCCACAGCCTATTACGTTCAATATCCATAACATTCACTACGTGTGATTGCTAAATTGTTTGTGTGAATGTATTTCGTATTACCTGAATTATATGTATTATTTTTTATATGGAATATGTTCCTTCATCAAAAAGGCAAAATATTGAACTTGGACTGATCCTCAACTAGCAACTTATCATAACCTAAACAAAACTAAATAAACATCTTGTTAATTATATATAACAACTGTGAGACTGCAGTACAATCTGGAAAGGACAAATTCCCCAATCTGCTCAGTAATGCAATCTCATACAGAAAATAAGTCAGATTGTGCAATCAGCTGGTTTTCAATGACACATGCCATCTTTCTTTCCTATCAATAAAAAGAGCATTTGACCAAACAAAATCTAAACTATTTTATATATATATATATATATATATATATATATATATATGTGTGTGTGTGTGTGTGTGTGTGTGTGTGTGTGTGTGTGTGTGTGTGTGTGTGTGTGTCCATAAAGTAAACCAAGACAAAATACACTACATTAGTGCATTTTCCATAAATCTGTATAATCAGAGTTAAAATTCACGTCTATTACACATAAACTTTGTTATGCTGCTCCTTTTATTATATAGAACACTCAGAATAGCTTGGTGGAGATTCTTTTCAGATTCCTACCCATATTTTTTGTTTCACATTATGTATTAACATTTAATTTCAGGTTTTGGAAGTTATAGTCCAGGAAGCAGCTAAAGTTGTTTTTCTATTTTGTTTTCTTGGCATGTGGTACAAGCAAGATATCCAGGATACTGTTTGACTTGGAATGCTCACTGATGTCCCTTAGCATGTAGCTGCAGTTTCTGTGCGTTGTAACCTTCCTATTGAAAAAAACGGCAAGACTACAGAGCCATGCATCAGAAAGACCGGTAAAGACAGCAAGCTCATTGCTGCATGTTTAAGAAGATATTAGCTTATACAATCACCAGCCACTGACAGAAGTCCAAAAAATTACTACTTTGACAGGCTAGACGCTATCACGTCAATATTGCCATTATCCAAAATACTTATGAGGTCTTGCATTGGGCACCAGTAATATCAACAGTTTAACCCTCAGCTGCCACACATGAACATTTTTGCATGATACTCCAAACATTTGGATTCTGGCTTCAGTAGGTTACACTTTATTTTCTAGATTTCCAAGGAAGATGTTGTGGCTTCAGTACTTATGGCTAGCTGATCCAATGCTAAAAAATACCTGAAAGGCAACGATCTTCAAACGATCACAACGCAGGCAGATGGCTTTGTAAGCATATACAGTGGGCAACAGACAACTGCACTGCAAAAATGTTGTAAAGCAGGACTGTAAAATAACCGAACATGCAAAACATGTTCTGCAATGCAATGTCAAAATCATTATGGAAAGGAAAATGTTTCTCTGAAAAGAAAGTTGCCAACTACTGGAAATTTTACTTTCCTCGTGAAATACACCAGTACATTGAATGCAGTCTTTCAAGAACACCTGGATTGGTTTCCTCAAAATGTTTCCTCAAAAATATATCCACACAAATTGAGTATGATTTTTTTCTTTTTTCTTTTTTTGTATTTGTTAACTAGGGTGAAACATTGATCCAGTGGGCTTTTTCAGATTCAGCCCAGCTTTACAAAGAACCAATCAAAAATAAATTAAATATTTATAAAGTTGTGCAGTTCCAAAGCAAATTAATTATTTACAAATGTTGTGCAATTAGAAAACATAACCACAACAGGTTTACATGTATATTGCAACATAGATGAAAGAAGAAAACAATATTATTACTTATTATGATACTTACAGCAGCAGCAGTCACACATTTTGCTCTATTTACAGTGTCAACAGTTATAGAGAGTAGGAAAGTAAGAGAAATGTAGAGGGGGAAAGTTGAGTCAAGGATAAGTGAATGAAAGAGAGAATTAAGTATCAGGAGAGAAATTAAATGAGGACAGGTGTCTGTGACTTGATTGACTTAGGTAAGTGGAGAAAGTGTAGACTGGGAAAAGTTGATATTGTAAGCATCTATGTAATATAACTAATATTTAAGCATTTACACTGGGCAAGTCTGAAGCCATGACTTCTTAGTTCATGCCTGAATTTAGTGAAGGAGTCGATGGATTTTAAATTTGTTAGTAGCAATTCCCCAAGTGTCAGTTGCTAATACTGGGAAATAGTCACCTGTTGAGTGAAATCTATTACATGCAATTTGAAGGCAGGAGATGGAAGTAGTTAGGGATCTGAGGTCACAGGCATTCCTCTCAACCTCTTGGCACAAGAAATCTGGACAAAGCCACAAATAATGAGAATACAAAGACCCAAACATATGGTCAAATTTTCAATATTGCTCTTATAAACTTAGAAAGTTGATAGAATAAAGGATTTTGTGTTACCATGTATTTTCTGAAGGATGTGATGCCTGAAACTGAAATGTCTATCATTATTTAATGAATTCAGTCTTTGCTGATTTGCTGGAAAACCACATATTTTATGCAGAACAGACCAAAAATATCAGGCAAAAATCTGGACAGTTGAGAGGTATGATTACAGGTATTGTTTATCATGGATAGCCTACCAACAACAACAAAAAATAGAAATGATTTAAGATTTTTGATATATACATATATATATATATATTATTGTAAGGTTTAGTAATAGGTTTTTCAGGATATATATATAATTTTTTAAATATTTGATAAAAAGGAAATGATGTATTTTTGTAACTTACATGTGACATATTAATGTGAATTTCATTGGTGTTTTACTCATATATAAGTTGATTCATAATTTTATGTTTCGTTAAAGTCTGATGAAGCGTTCCAAGCAACGTGAAAGTGCTTACTTATTCGAATAAAGGACTTATTTCTTTTTATTCATCTGGTTTGCTTCGTTTGTTGTGGAGTATCAACCTCTTCTGTTTTTGGATTCGTGCTTTGTTTTGGGAGGTGATACCTTACCCTGATAGTGTTCTTTTTTGTCTGAACTTTGCTATTTTGTTCACTGAAGGGACATGACAGAAGAAACCAGCAACGTATTACTTGAACCTAGATCTTCGGGTCTTACTAAAATGTTTACAGAAGGTATCAATCCACTTTTAAAACTGTCTTATGCTGAATTAGCCAAAGCAGCCTCTACACATAGAGATACTGATTGGCATGTAGATGTCTTGCAAACAATGAGAAAGCTTGAGGACAAGCTTAGCAAAATTAAAAATGCCCAGTGGCAAAAAAGACATATGGAGGCATGTATTAATTTTAAAGTTATCCCTAGAGGTCTTCGTTTGTTAAAGATGCCTACTTTTGGCTCTGCTTATCCTGAACTTTTGTCTAAGTGGCAGCAACTCAACTTAGACATGAGCTATGCTTATATGAGGCTGCTTATCGAACAATACATTTCAATAGAATTCGAACTTCAACAAGAAGCTATAGTTTTAGAAGAGAAATTGACTGCAGCCCTTACTAATACGCAGAAAGAAGATTTTCTTTCTGATATAGCGACTACAATGCAAGCGCTAGACAATAAGTTATTATTGGCAAAAAAGAAGAAATTAGAGAGAGATTGTATGGATTTCTCGAGGGGGAACTTTTTCTCCTGGCCGAGAGAATCCACCAGGACAACACACGCTGTGACGCGCACAAGCACTGAAACGTCTTCTTCTGAGCGTAACGCTTCTTTTGGTCCTACTCCTTCCACACTCGTTTCCTCTTCTCAGGGAGAAGCAGCATTGAATGAACAACGCTTCGGTGTGAGCTCTGTACATCCTGAAGTCTCAAACACAATGATTGTGCCAGTACCAGTAGTGAGAAGAAAAACTCCAATATCAGCAGGTGAAGCTTCATCTGTTGAACAGAATGACACTACCTCTCTTCGATTTCCACTCCCTTTTCGACAGGACATGAGACGGAATTGGAGTCCACAAACCACCAGGAAAAGGAAGATATCAGGAGGCCAGTTAGAATTTCAGAAAAAAACTCTGAAATCAGTAACCAGGACTTGATTGTTAATTTATCCAGCCATATGCTTTTGGATAACGAGAGAAAGATTTTGAACAAAGGTCTGTCCTTCATTTCCTCCCAAGGGACTGATGTAAGTGATTTAATAGTGGACATTAAATGTTTTGTTAGGAATATTGCACTTGGTTTACAATTTGGCAATAACACCGTTAATACTGATGTTTTGTCTTTTAAGAAACCCTCCACGTATATGCCTGCTATACATCCTTTACTAGATAGTTTTGAAAGAGCATGTAGTGATGATTTGTTGAAGTTTTTTGAATCAAATAATACTAAATTAGATTTTTATAATACTACTAAAGAAGAGAAATTAGCGCTACATGATTTAAAGAACAATACTAATATAGTGATTAGACAAGCTGACAAAGGGGGAGCTACAGTGCTTTTAGATACCAGCTACTACCATGATGCTATGTTAGAAATGCTTTCAGATACTACTACTTATAAGAGACTGAGCATGTCAGATTTAGATAGATTAATAAAAACAGTACATGCAGATTTGTATGACATGTTGATGTGTGGGATTATTGATGAAGAACTGTACAAATATTTTTTGATAGAAAAACCTGTGATACCAGTAATTAGAGGTTTACCTAAGGTACACAAGACCACACATAATCCTCTGCTTAGACTAATAGTATCTGGTAGAGGCTGGTTAACGGAGACAATATCTATTTATTTTGAAAAAAACTTGAGACCAGTTGTAGAATCCACCAGGTCTATATTACGTGACACTAAACAGTTTTTGGAAACATTAGCACCCTTCAATTTGAATAATACTCTAGAAACCACAGAATATATGGTAACATTGGATGTTGCTTCTCTTTTCACCTGCATACCTAATGATGTAGGGATAGATTTTTTAAGGATTTATTTGTTGAATAAAGGGCTGAGTAACAATCAGGTTATTAAATTTACAATGTTATTAGAAATGGTTCTTTGTCATAATGTTTTTACTTTTAATAATGAATACTTTCTTCAAATCAAAGGAGTAGCTATGGGCACATCTTGTGCCAACTCTTATGCTAACCTTGTGTTAGCATATTGGGAGAATACATATGTCTTAGAACATCTGTTTTTTTCTACTTCTATAAAGTATTATAAACGTTTTGTAGATGATCTTTTTTTAACTTGGGGAGGTACACTAGAGCTTTTAAAAGATTTTGTTCTATATATTAATGGAACCACCACATTTCTCACACTAACTGAAATCTATTCACAAAACACTATTGATTTTTTAGATGTGACATTGAGGAAAAATGGTAACACTCTTGAGACAGAGGTATTTAGAAAGTTATGTAGGAAGAATGCTATTCTTCATAGAAGTAGTATGCATCCTCCCCATATACATAAAAACATTGTGAGCAATCAGGTGAAACGTTTCTCTAATATAACCAGCGATGACTTAGTTTTCTCTGAAGCATTAAAAACTATAGAAAGTGATTTTAGACATAGAGGCTATTGTAATAGTGATATGCATTCATTAGACACTTTAGAACAGGTACATCTAGGACGCCCCTTCATTAGAAAGCAAGGCAATATAGATGAGAGACCTATAGTGAGGAGTAATGACAAGAAGAGGTTAGTGATTCCTTTTACCAACAATAATACTTCTATTGTCAACATTATCAAGAGACACTTGAATATTTTGCAGTTAGATGATGGTATAAAAGACTTAGTTGTTGAAAAACCATCCTTCAGCTATAAAAATACTAAGTCTTTAAAACGTATGCTTTGTTATGAAAGAATGCCTAGGATTAAGATCTCCTCTCAGAGGAAGGGTACCTATGCATGTCGCTCATGCAACCAGTGTATGTATATAATGAATTCCAATGTTTTTATACATCCAGATACTGGTGTTAAATATGAATTCAATGAATATGCTGATTGTAAATCAAAAAATGTGATTTATTTAGCCTCTTGCATAAAATGTCATTGTTTCTATATAGGGAAGACCAATATGACTTTAAGAGAAAGGATAAGAGAGCATCTATATGCTATCCATAGGGAAAATGAAGGGAATGCCCTAGCCAAGCACACATTACATAATGACACTACACATGCCTTTAGATTTTTAGTAATAGGACAGTTGATAGAGACAGAAAGGCTTGGCAATATTGGTAATAAGACAGAAAAATCTGAAGCTATGTGGATAATTAAGTTAGCTGCAAACAAAGGTCATGGTCTTAATGATATATTTTCATTAAGACCATTTCTATTAGATAAACCCTTGAAACATTAAATGGTAATAGTATGTTTCTAAATTTAGTATATGTTTTTAAATTTACTACATATTTTAACATAAATTTGCCTTTACTATGCATTATTATAAGGTTTAGTAATAGGTTTTTCAGGATATATATATATTTTTTAAATATTTGATAAAAAGGAAATGATGTATTTTTGTAACTTACATGTGACATGTTAATGTGAATTTCATTGGTGTTTTACTCATATATAAGTTGATTCATAATTTTATGTTTTGTTAAAGTCTGATGAAGCGTTCCAAGCAACGTGAAAGCACTTACTTATTCGAATAAAGGACTTATTTCTTTTTATTCATCTGGTTTGCTTCGTTTGTTGTGGAGTATCAACCTCTTCTGTTTTTGAGATTTTCAATATTGCTCTTATAAACTTAGAAAGTTGATAGAATAAAGGATTTTGTGTTACCATGCATTTTCTGAAGGATGTGATGCCTGAAACTCAAATGTCTATCATTATTTAATGAATACAGTCTTTGCTGATTTGCTGGAAAACCACATATTTTATGCAGAACAGACCAAAAATATCAGGCAAAAATCTGGACAGTTGAGAGGTATGATTACAGGTATTGTTTATCATGGATAGCCTACCAACAACAACAAAAAAATAGAAATGATTTAAGATTTTTGATATATACATATATATATATATATATATATATATATATACACACACACACACACACACACACACACACACATATATATATGTGTGTGTGTGTGTGTGTGTGTGTGTGTGTGTGTGTGTGTGTGTGTATATATATATATATATATATATATATATATATATATATATGTACATATACACGGACGTTCAAATAAAGATATTGGAAAAAAAGAAAGGAGTTATGACTTATACGTTTGTAAGCTAGGGATGCAAATAGAAGTGTTGGTCTAAAGTATACTGGTAACCACTCAGCTTTGGCTAACAGTGTTCTCACAGAGGTGAGGGGATTATTAAATCTGGAATATTGCTAGATATAATTTTTAGGGAAATAAGATTATTTTCCTTGACAACTAAGTTGATAGAGAAAAAATTCTCTTTCCCCACCTTTGTTGAACTAGATTAGTCCAGATTTCAGGTTTTGCTGAATTCTGAACTGTGGTATAGTTTCCTGTGTTGCCCATATCCTTACTTGGATAGGAGGAAGCTTCTCTGTTCACCAGTGAGAGTGGGGAGCTTTGAGCAGCCTATCTGTCCCTGGAAGAGTGGTCTCAGCCCTGAAACTAGTAGCTTATTGGCCATTTTGGGTCATTTCCTATCTCTTTCAGTTTCTCTGTTTTAAAACCCGCATTTGCGTGGTTTTGCACCAGTACACAACTCCGCACAGCTCCTCGTGGTGTCCTGCAGAGTGATACAGGCAACAGAGAGACCCAAGAGAGACTTTTCCAGATTTAAGTATTTTTTTCTCTGTTTTTTGCTCTGACTGTCTTTTCCCGCCTAAAAAGCAAATTTCTAACTGATCTGTGCTTTAAAAAGTTTAAATTGCATTTGTCTTCTGCTTTTTACAGTTTTTGCACTTGTTTTAAATCAGTTTAAGTCATTTTTGTATTGTATAACTGTTGTAGGCTACACACTAAAGAGCGCTAGCCTGTTTATAGCATTTACAGTGTTTTCTGTGTGTTTTTCTGCTGTTTTCTGAAAAAACAAAAAAAAAACAAAAAAAAAATTCTCTTTTCCGGCCTTTGCTGAACTAGATAAGTCCAGATTTCAGGTTTTGCTGAATTCTGGACTGTGGCATAGTTTCCTGTGTTGCCCATATCCTTACTTGGATAGGAGGAAGCTTCTCTGTTCACCAGTGAGAGTGGGGAGATTTGAGCAGCCTATCTGTCCCTGGAGGAGTGGTCTCAGCCCTGAAACTAGTAGCTTATTGGCCGTTTTGGGTCAATTCCTATCTCTTTCAGTTTCCCTGCTTTAAAAACCACATTTGCACAGTTCTGTGTGATTTTGCACATAGCACAGCATCGGGCAGCGCCACTTAAACGGGTTTAAACTATTCCCAGCTCCACAAAGTCTGCTCTTCACTTTTTCCCTTAGAACTGTTCTAAATCTCAAAGTAAGCACTCTATTTTCATTCTAAAGCCCTGCACTTGCTCGTATAAGTAATCGTATAAGTAAGCACTAATAATTTAAAGCAATACACCCTCTTATACTCCCTTTAAGTACTTGACTCCCTATTGGTCTTTTTTGATCAGTCAAAAAGTAGTTCCTTATACTATTCTGGCATGTACAAATGTCAGTTTTGGGTTTACCCTGCAGTCCAGCTGGTGAATCTGGGAATCTTGAGGCAATGTTACAACTGCCTTATGTACACAGACCACCCTCTCCTCCTCCCAGCAAGCTCAAATATATGTGAGAGTTGCAACTATATAGCCAAACTGGAGGCTGAGCTCTCTCAACCTAGTACTGACGCAGTCAGTCAGGAGGAGAAGGTAACCACACACCACAAATCCAGTCTCACATAGACCTATCGCAACAGCAAACCAAACACATAAACACACAAAAACATACTCGGAGGCTCTAAATAAAAATCTGCCCAAGCAGCAGAGACCTCCAAAGGACACATCCAAGCAACCGCTACCCCACAACAATACCCACGTATCACATAGTTCACAAAGTCAGTGTGCCACACAGTCACAGCGCTTAAGGCTAAACAACACACCTAATACACTTGTAATAGGTGATTCTATTGTCAGAGACACTGACGTCCCACTCACCAGGCTGAACAAGGAGAAGGTCACTGTAAGATGCCTGTCGGGTGCCAGGATCCGCCACATAACACAAGCACTCAGGTCACTCCAAAGCAAGCACAAATATGACTCCTTCATTGTCCATGCTGGTGTGAATAACCTGAGACGTGCCTCCCTGGACTACATGAAAAGAGACATAGAGGAGCTCTCTGATCATGTAGCCCAGGCCGGTATGACCCTGACCTTGAGTAGCATCTTACCCTCACCAAGAATGATGCCGCAGTATAAAGACAAAATTATCAATTTTAACAATTGGCTAAAGTATTGGTGTCATTCAAAGGGGATCCAGTGTCTGTCAGCCTGGGATGACATGCTCGACAAGCCACATTGCTTTGCTAGGGACGGCTTGCACCTGTCACCCCTGGGCTTTTGAATACTGGCTAAGGCTCTTGCCACCCCCATAGTGCCTTTTTTAGGCAAGGCTCAAAAGACAAACCCACCTCCATAGACAGCACAAGGAAAAAGAAACTAAGGGTAATGCTGTTCAACACCAGAAGTCTAAACCTCAAGATGCACACACTCAAGGCTCTCCTCAGTATGGAGAATATCGATATCTGTGCAGTAACAGAAACCTGGTTCAAGGCTCCTGAGAGCACCCCAGCACTACCAAGTTATACCTCATACCATGCTTTTCAGCCCCAAAACTCGGACCAAACCACAAAAAGAGGGGGGTGTCCATATTCATCAAAGATACCCACACCTCTAGGTTAGTGGCACTGTACGAAGCATCAGAGACCATCCATGTGCAACTAACAGTGGGCAAAACTGCCTTTCAGTTTGTAGCCTTCTACAGACCACACTTCCAAACTCAGGAACCCCACTCAGCTTTCCTGAGAACACTGGAGAATATGAAGGTCTCTCCAAACACCATTATATTGGGTGACTTCAACTACCCAAACATAGACTGGGAGCACTACTCAAGCCCCAACACCCTCGCCCAATGGGTTCCTAGAATTTATAAACTCAAATGCTATGGAACAACTGGTCACCACTCCCACTAGAGGGGAAAACATATTGGACCTGATCATCACCAACATGGGGAGTCTATGTTCCATACCAGAGGTATACCCCTCATTGGTGAGATCTGACCATAAATTAATCTCACTGGACATCCATATCCCGTTCCCACCCCCAGCCAAGGAAACCATGGTGAAGAACTTCTCAAAAGCAAACTTCACACTTCTGAAAACCGAGGTGGAATCCTTCAAAGCCTCCGGGCCAGTGGAAAATACGGCCCAAACCACAGAATCCTTTACAAACACATTCTATGGACACCTACAGGAATGCATGGATCGTGCTATCCCAAATAAAACCAAGACTCACTCCTCCAAAGGCAGGAGACCTGTCTGGTGGACCCAAGCCATAAATAAGCTATACAACAGAAGGAGGAAACTACTACATGATAGAGCAAAATCCCAAAAAGGGAAGGCATCTCTGATTAGTACTAGCAAGAAACTACGATCCCTCATAAAATTATCTAAGGCCAGCTTCGAAAGAAAAATTGCACAAGATGCTAAAGATAATCACAAGGCCTTCTTTAGTTATGTCAGGAACCTGGGTGGCAACTCCCAGATATGCTCTGAGTTAGTGCAAAATGACAAAAAAATACACTGAACCCGCAGACATTGCCAATATCCTGGCAGACAGGTTCAGTGCAAACCCCCCTTCCCCCAAAAGAGCAAATGTCTATCCCAGCAGAGTGTAGCCTCCCTGACATCACAAATGCACAGGTGAGAGCTGCCCTCACCAAAGCAAAAAACACAGCATCAATGGGACCGGACGGTGTCCCGGGCTGCGTCTTACACAAGCTCCAAGAAGAACTGAACCCTCACATAAAGTCACTGTTCAATCTCAGCCTTATTACAGGATATGTACCCAAGGAATGGCATACAGCAACAGTGGTTCCACTCCACAAAGGTGGTGCCACAACGGACCCTGGAAACTATCGCCCTATAAGCCTGACTAGCCTGGTCTGCAAAGCTATGGAGCATATCATCATGGAACTCATAAACAAAGACATTGGGAACCTCCAAACACTGGATCCTACCCAATTCAGCTTTGTTAAGGGCAGATCTTGCCTCTTGAACCTGGTCGACTTCTTTGAAACAGTCACCAAGGCCATAGATGAAGGGAAGGTAGTCCATGCAGCCTACCTGGACCTCGCAAAAGCCTTTGACACAATACCCCACTCGGTCCTCATAAATAAGCTCACCAGCTTAAATATCAACCCCTATGTCATGAGGTGGGTTGCAAACTGGCTCAGGGATAGAACCCACAGGGTCAGAATTACAGGTGCCATGTCAGACTCTAAACCAGTTACAAGTGGCATCCCACAAGGCTCAGTCCTGGGACCTCTCTTGTTTGGTATATATTTCTCTGAGGTACAGGCTAACACGGGAGGACTATGGCTGACCAAGTTCACAGATGATTGCAAACTGGGTGCCATAATCGACTCGCCGACTGACACAAACATCCTCCAAAAGGGTCTCACAGAGACAGATAACTGGTGCCAGAGCCATGGCCTAAAGCTAAATGCCAAAAAGTGCATATTCATCCCCTTTGGGAAAAACAAAGTGCCCACAAATTACCACATAGGTGGTAATCCATTAAGTACGGAAGAAGTAATTAGGGATTTGAGGACCCAAGTAGATAGCAAGCTCTCCTTTGACAATCACGTTGCCAAAGTGGTTAGAAAGACCTTCTATATAGCTCACCTTATCACAAAAGGGTTCACATCTAGATCAAGAGAGGTCATTGTGCCCCTCTACTCATCACTCATCAGACCCATAATTGAATACAATGCCCCATTTGGGATGTACCTTACCCGACAACAGCAGCAACTGGAAAGACCCCAAAAGTACCTCAGCAAAAGGATCAAGGCACTCAAATAGATGCCCTATGCAGTTAGGCTAAAGAAACTCCAGCTATACTCGCTTGCTTACTGCCTACTCAGAGGCGATCTGTGCTTGACGTATAAACCCATGTCCAACCCAGAATTAATGGACATGCTCCACCTCAGGAAATCCAAATCCCTTAGAGCTACACGCTCCAGGGACTTAAACCTCAACACAGAAATAAATAGGACATGCTGGAGGGACAGATTCATATCCCAGAGGCTCCCCTCACTCTGGAACAAAATCCCAATCCATGTTAGACAGAGCCACTCAATGACCCTCTTCAAGAGAAATCTTGACGAGTGGATGGGAGATCGTAGGTTTACCCCTGTGATCTCTTCTGTGTCCCTACTAGACAGAGGCACAGTAAACTAATCTTAAAAGGGCTATCTTCTGTGACCTACTATACAGCGGTACAGTCAACTAATCTAAAAGGGTGGCGAAAGCCAAACACGCTCTGGCTAGGCTTATAAATGCCCTAGGGCAGATAGCCTAGTATCAACCTATGAACCTATGAGAGCTCAAATCCCAGCTGTGGATCAAGTATTCCTTTTCCTATGGCTGTTCTTCCTGCAGAGAAGAGGAAGTGTAAGAATATTTTAGCCTAGAAGAGTACTTTATTTACTTTAGGTTTAGTGACTTGGATGTAAAAGTTCAGAAATTCATCTAGGAAAATGTCTAGATGTATCTGAATTTATAAACCACATTTATAGAGTGATGCCTTTTGTAGTGAACAACCTAGCTTCTTAGTACTTTAGCTTGGTTTTGTTTGGTTCCAAACAACTTATTTATTCATTTATGTATTTATTTATCTGTTTGTTTGTTTATTATTCATTTATTTTTTGAGGAGGGTGTTCAGTATTACCTGGAGTTGGGTTATCAAGTTTGGCAGGGGGCCAAGATCTTTAAAGTCTTTTTATGGAAACTGTTTAACTTGTAAATAACCGTGTAATCAGCATATAAAATATGTAGGTGATGAAGGTCGGTAGGTAATTTTTAATGAATAAAGAAAATAATATGACAGGTGGATTTAATTATTGTGGGATGCCTTTGTGTAAAAGAGCTAACAGTGAAGAACTAGAATCTAAATGAACTTTGAAGTGTCTGTTACTTAGGAAGCAGTTGAGCAATTCGAACGTAGTGGGGATCCAGCCTGCCTCTCTGAAAGAGTTAGTAGGAGAGAGTAAGATCAACAGAGAGCTTGTGAGCATAGGCTTATTCATGTTTTGGAGGATATTATCTCTAATGGTGTAATATGTGTCACTCTGCTCCCTCCTAACAAAAAGCAAGCTGTTGATGTGATAGATTTCCAGAAGTCTAACTATATATTGTGAGAGAGTTGGTTGTACATAAGCAATGTTTGCTCAGTAAATCTGATTGTCCTGCACCAAGCCATCATCACTGGGGGCACAGTTTACTCCTGGGGATATTAATGGCCATTTCTGAGTCACCCATCACTTTGGTGGTACAGCTGAGGTTTAGACAGTTTAACAATTTTTCCCTGAGTTAATGTTGGATGAGCTATCTGCCAAGCAACTGTCTAGGTTGCAGTTTCTAAATTATATTAAGATCAGTTTCAGAGCTTAGCTTGTGTTGTTGCTAACATTATTTTTTTGCAGTATCACTTGTCTTCTGGTTTTCATTTTGGAGGCTTTGAGTAGCAGTTCTAAACTTGCTTTAACACCTCATTTGTGTACCTCTTTGATTTGTAGTCAATCATGCCAATTGCTTTGTCTATGATGTAAAGGGTTAAGGTGGACAGGGTCTAAATTGTATGGTTCAGAGGGTGCATTTCAGGCAGTACATTAGGACATTTTACAAAAGTGAGGTTCTTTTTGGGACTGGTCTTAGTATTATGGTTTTCTTGACTTGTTTTTTTGATTCTAGCACACTGGTCAATAGGTCTATACATATAAAAAAGGAATTATCAGAATTGCTTTGATAGATTATTTTAGGGGATATGAGTGGAAGATCAGACTTTTGGCTTTCAGTTTCATTAGGGCACAGCTGTGATTGGCTGACTTATTTTCATTTTTGTTCTATCACCTGTTTCTGAGTAGAGTTTTTGTCACTGCTTACCATGCTTTGGCATCAGAGCTGCCAATGTTATTAACTCAACAGCTGATTGTTCATGAGGACTCAAGATCAATCAGCTATCTGTCAGAAAGCTTTGTGAGAGCTGGGTGCCACTGTATTGATTATCACCTGAGCATCACCTGAGCACTTAGCCTACAAGGGTTATGAGGGTTACCCACAGCAAATTTATTTGCAAAGGCAGTTGTTCAGTGGAATGGAACTAAAATTACTCTGAGTGCCTTTTTCAGCAATATGTTGTAGATCCTTGACAGGGGCCTGTTGAATCAATGTAAAGAATCAGTTAAGGTGTCCTTTCTCAGTAGTGTAAATGGCTGTCCAGGTAGCACACCTACTTTTGGTGCAGAAGGCTGGGATCTTTTATTCCTACATAAATCAAACTTGGTTCACCATAGTCAACAGGGGACTGTTAAACAGCCAAGAGGGTGGGCAAGCAACCGGTGGAATCACTGGGATGATTAAATGTTGTTTGTGCTAATAATTCTGGAGATTTTAAGATGTTTAATTACAGCAACAAAGCTGCCACTGATGTATTTTTTGATATTTTTTTCTAAAAGCTAGAGGAAAGTTAATTGAGGTTCTTTTGGACTTCAAATTGTTTGTTAGAAAACTTTAATTTTGGTCTCCTGTTCCCCCATGATGTTACCTCTAGCCACCCATTATGTTTAACAAGACCAATTTCTTTTAACCCCCTTTTCAATCCAGTTATACATAATTATGAATATCTGAGTGAACTAAATATTAGAGAGCTTTTGCACAAACAATTTGATTCGGTTTAACATAATCTGACTTCAGATCAATTTAATTTATTTTAAATGTTACGTCAAAATAATGAAGTCAGAATCATGAAACCTGACAAAGGGGGAGGAGTGGTCTTGAAGACTACTAATGATTTCAATAAGAAAATAATGCTCCTTTTAGGTGAGGATACATAGGAAGAGGTTTCCCATAATGAAATGTATATTGCTTATAGGAAGATAAGATTGTACATTGTACAATATCCTTATGCAAGAGGAAATTGATCAGACTGAATATGGATTTTTTAAAGGTTGACCATTTTATGGTCCCTACGATTTTTGGGATACCAGAGGTCCACAAGGACTGATTGAATACCCTTTAAGACCTGTTGTTAATGCCAAGGCTTCTAAAGCATTTCCCTTGGCTGTGTTTATTGATTATAAACTTAAAAAGAGCATTCAAGGGATTGAATATTTAGTCAAGTACTCTTGGGACTTTTAACATGAATCTTGGATGACTTATACAATGAGAACGTTTTTTTTTTTAACAATAGATGTCCAATATTTATTTTCAGTTATACCACATGAACAGGGGCTTGATTGGCTGTTTGAGTTTCTTAATGAAAATAGTGAATTGAATGGGAGAGAAGTTAAAGTTATTGTGAATTTGATGGACATGGTTCTGACAAATAATTTTATTTAATTTGATGGTATGATTTATGGAAAAAAAGGACTGGCCATGAGTTCATCTTGTGCCCCCATTTTTGCCAACATTGTTATGCCGATGTGGGAGAAGAAATATATGTTAAAACATTACCAATTGTTGGTCTTTTTAGATATTTGGATGACATTTGCATCTTTTGGACTGACCACCAGGATAGGATACCATTTTTTTTAGATTACATTAACAAAACTTCCTTTTTTGAATTTAAGCACTCAGTTTCTGGTGAATTCCTATATTACCTTGACATTGAGCTAAGCAAGAATAGATCTAATAACAGATTTGTTTCTTCCATTTTCAGTAAACCTAAATATTCAAATTCCTTTTTACACTTTGCAAGCAGTTATCCTCTACATTAGAAAAAAGCAGTGGCAAAAGGACAATTGGTTGGGGCTGCTATGATGGTGTCTGAATTGTCTGATTTCTTACTGGAATGTGAAAAATTAATTTATTTTTGAGAAGAGGGTATCCAGAAAAGTTTCTTATTAAAATTTTGAATGAGGTGATTGCCAAATGGGAACTTGGCACAAAAATCCCACTTTTGGGGAATATACACAGTTGTGATGTTATCAAGCAACCTCCATTTAAGGCTTGGATGACAGCCTGTATTACTACTTACAGCCTGGATTTTGTAGCTATTAAAAATATCATTCAAACAAATTAGGGTGTTTTTAGTCATTTAGACAATGTAGAGAAAACATTGGGGTTTTCCCCATGTTTAAAGTGCAAAGGGCAATAAAGAAGTTGTTTGAGCATAATCATGTTGGCCAATATTATAACCGGGGTAAACGGGGGACATTTAAATGTAGTCACTGCAACATTTGTAAGTACATGTTGAGCATGGATTTTGTTACTGTGGGTAATATCACTGTTAGTCCTATTTTTATATTATAACTGTTATTCCAGGGCTATTGTATACATAGCTATTTGCCAGCAATGTGATTGTTTCTATATTGGGAAAGCTAGATAAGCATTTAAGGATAGGATACAGGAACACATATATAGTATTGAGAAGAACGCTCCTAATAATGCCTTGGCCAAATATATTTCTGAATTTTCTGAGCATTATTTTTTGCTTTTTTTTTTTTGTATAGAAACTTCACATCCTAGCCCACAGGGTGGTGTTGTGGAACCTTTTTTAGAGGTATGTTAATTATTCTGGCAGATAAAGACAAATGCAGGGGATAATCTTGGTTTAAATAACAAAATTTCCATTACTTGTTTACTTAAGCTAAAATTTTTAGAGCTTATGTGAGGTTTGATTTAGGCTGTAGTTTTATATTTGTAGGCTTTTTATGTTTAATGCAGCGTTTTCACTAAATGTTTTTAACATTGGTCTTTTGGTGCAATTTTTATTCATGTGTCATGTGATCAATGAGGTTATTTATTTAAATTGACTTGGTGTGCCTTTTGTTATTCTGATGAAGTTTCATATTTGAAACAAAAACGCTCAGTTAAATTAGTGTTTGTATCTTGATTTGCCTTTTGCCTTTTTGGTGATGGACCATTCAACAGTGTCCCTCCTTAGGTATGCTTTTCCGTAGTGCTTCTGTGCTTTTAATTTGTTACAGCCTTCCTTAAAAAGTGTTATCTTTTAATCCTACACCAAGGATTGGAGTAATGTCTCCTCTGATTTTCTCTTTGTTTTCTATTGGCCTTTAGTGCCAGTCAGGTTGGGAAATCATATTTTAAAATGTAATAATATTTATATAAACTATGTTGATTTATACATAGGCATAGTTATTTGTTGTAGTTAGATAATGTTGGATAATTACTAAGCTGGATGAAGATATATAATATTAGATAATTATTAAGTTGGATGGAGGTTGTTGGTATCAGTCGTTATAATTTATAGTATTTTTTTTCTTCGGGGCAGTTGTTTAGAACCACTGTATGAGGCCATTGGTGTAAAGTGATCAGGAAGCAGACTCAACAGGGTTAGTAGATTACCATACTATTGGGGTAGAACTTGAGAGCTTCAGCAAACTGTAAAGTAGTTCCTAATATTTATACTCAAAGGCAGTTTCCAGATAAGCATTGCAATCACTCTATGCTGAATCAGGCTCAAATGCTACTTGGTAACTTTTAACCCTCCCCCACCCATCAGAAAAAGATAAAACAAATTCAGAAAACCCTGTTTTTCAATAAGGGAGGACAAGCAATTGCAATTTATGGAAGGATAAAAGAGGATCATACAATATGGCCTACCCTAGCCAACTGCGGCCGCAGAACTGATTAGCTATTATACATTCTTTTATTTACTAACATTTTAATGAAAGGGATGACAAAGTCAAAATTGCTTTTTGGCAGCTAAATCTTTGGATTGGAGACTAAATTCACACATAGGTAATGAGATTTGGTTAGGGTTAGGTTTGGTGAGTTTTACAACTTCTGACTATAGTTTAAGATGTGTAGAAATATTAGTATGCTATCTTGACTTATTAATATATTTTTAGGTCCATCAGCTTTTCAGAGACTCAGAATTGATTGGGCAAGATGGACATCTGAAAATGAAGAATTGTTAGCAAATTGAAGTCAGAAGAGAGTCACAAAAGACCTGTGCAGTCCAAAAGAGGGAGAAATACTATTAATGCAGATAAGTACTCATACAATATACCTGCAAAAAAAAAAAAAAACAAGAAGTGAGGGCAAGAAGATGTATAGATGAAGTGGCAAACTCTGATCAGTCTTTAGGATATCCAGGGGTATCATCAGTGGATGTGAAAGGTAATCATTCAACAGACTCCACTGGGGGAGTAAATAGTTTAATAAGTCAATCTGCAGAACAGCATTTGGAGAAATTTTTAGAGCACTACTCATGGTTTAGGGAAAGGAGTTGGCACTTGTCAGACAAGCCACATGGGAGGGGAACTAGCTATCAACAGCTTGGCAGAAGATCATCATGGTTTGATAACCTTGAGGTTGCAGGGGTCCTCAGTGGTAGTAATACCCAGGTGGCATTGCTTGGCCAAAATTTAGATCCAAGGTTGAAGCAACTGCTTGCTTGGTAGGTCTGGCGCAGGATGTGAATAGGATCTGGCTCCAAGAACTCATATCACAGTTCACATCCCTAATTTGATAAAGGATGAGATTATTCAGTGGAACTGCATTGATGCTTTAGAGGTGTTGCACTCAGATGACATTCACCATTTATTAGAAGCCAATATTGCAGGGTCCAACGATTTGCTGGCAGTTCTTGCAGCCCTAGGAAAAAATCAACAGTTAAAATGGAGGCTAAGAACTGGGGCAGTTGAGTATAAGGGTTTGCACTGTTCATGGCTGTTATAGTTGAGAAGGACCCACAGCAGGTGTTACCACTTTTAGCATATTTTATAACTATATGTGAAGACCATTACATTCAAAGCTTGTCAGCATGGAGGTGGTATGATCAGTGGTTTCACAAGTCATTACATTGGGACAAATGTTGTATGACACTTTTCTCAGTGTGATGTTGAAGAGATCAAGCACTATTACATCTGGGAAGAGGTCCCAAACAACAGCCAAAAGCCAAAACCTGCTAGGCTTTTAATAGTAGTAGGTGCAATTAGCCATCTTGTTGTTTATTCGCATATCTGCTTAATTTGTGGTAAGAATCATTCCACCATCAGAAGTTGGTTTAAGAATGGCCAACATTACACCCCACTGAATCATGGCAATACAGATCAGGCATTGCCTCACAGGCCTGATTTTTAAAATAGAGGAAGGGTTTCTTTTCATGGCCCAAGGGGATCTGCTTCCTTTTGAGGCACCCCACACCAGTAATGTCACATACACCCCCATCAAAGTCATCCAGCTGGCAGCTTGGCTTCAAGAGTAGTCAGACAATCAAGCAGATTCCTTTCTTTTATGGGGTTTTATTCTGGATTTTCCCATTAAATCTTTGGCCACAATTAATAATAAGATCACCATGAATTTGCATTCTGCATCTGGGAAAGATGAGGTGGTTATATAGCTTCTTAAAACAGAGATAACTGTGGGCAAGATGGCCAGCCCTTTCAATGTCCCACTTTGGGATTCATGGGCAGGATGGCTGTCCCTTTCAATGTCCCAATTTGGGATTCATTTAGAATATTCCCAAGAGGTCTTGGAACCAGCCAGCTGATTACATTTTTAGGCATTGAGACTGATGTGAAAGGAACACATTTAGATTACCTCATGACAAGCATCAGTAGTTAAAGTTAAAAGAAGCCATTATAGAATGCTTGGGGGTGAGAAAGCCAGGATACAGAGAACAAATAAGCTTCAAGACCTAATTAATTTTGGCTATTGAGCAGTAGTTCCAGGCAGGCCTTTCCTTAGACCTTTGTCAAACTTGTAAAAATGTGGTATCATTGGATGTGCTTCACTAGGAATACCAAAAAAAATCTGCATTTGTAGTGGGGATTTCAATATAGGTCTCTTTTTTGCAGAGTGATTGAGTTTCATTGGAGGCCCTGTATTTATACAGTGATGCATTGGCCAGTAATGGGATAGGAAAATATTTGGAAGGGGCATGGTTCAATATTGCTTGGTCTTCTTCATGGCCAGAGGACAGAAGGAGAGATGTCACTTTCTTGAAAATCATGCCAATATGGATGGCTACATTACTTTGGCAGGATTATTTCAGAAATCAGAAGGTAGTTTTTCATTTGGATAATCAGGCACTGATCAAAGTTTAGTGAAAAGGACTTTGCTCTCCCCGTGGATACAGGCAGTCTTAAGTCTATTATTGTTGCTTAGTTTACAAATTAATTTAACATTCTCTACCATATATGTCCCGGGCAAGTTTAATGTTATGGATGATAACATGTCCCATTTGCAGCTTTCCAGGTTCCAGGAGCTAGCTCAGGACACTCATCAGATTCCTACATCAATCCCACTGGAGATATGACTTATTGGAGAAGACTGACATTAGCTATACTAAGCATTTTATGGGTAAGCAACATCAGAAAGGATTGTGGCTCAGTTCTATGAGCATTTAAGAGATTTTATTTTGCTGAGTCTCACTCTGAGAGGCACTGGTCCCTTCCCTTGATCATTTGCTACATATTGCACTGCAGTCTGCTAATGGAGGTAGTTAGCTCAATTTGCACTGAATTGGCAACATTAGACTGGCTAGCTAGATTCATATGGCTGTTTGACTTTATGAAACATTGGTGAGTTAACAGACTTGTGAAAATGTGGGGGTAATATGACAGGAACTGTCATTGACATGAGTCGACCTATTGGGAAGGTGTTGTTATGCTACGTAATACAATAAGATCAGATTTTCACAGTTTTGAGGTTTGGCATTATGCCACTGCTTTCCAGGTCAGCAAACTCCTGCAGTCACTCCTCTGGGGAGATGTAGCACTGACTTGTGAAATGGTGTTCATTTTGATGAGGAAGCCTAAAACTGTCCAAATTGGCATGGTGCAACAAGTTTCTTTAGATCAGACGGGTGTTCACATTTCCTGTCCGGTAGACTCGGTTATCAAATGATACATCAACACAGGAGTTTATCTTCAGGTTACCTTATGGGCACTTGGAATCACCTAAGGCTTTGGGAATCATGCTGGGTAAGGTGCTAGCTAGTTATGGAATCTCCTTTGGGAGTTTCAGCTCTCATTCTTTTAGGATTGACAGGACCACTGATCTGGCTCAGGATGTTCAGTCAATGGAAGTATTGAAGCATACAGGGAGGTGGGCTTCTATTGCCTTTCTAGTGTATATCACATAAGGAAACAGTTTTTGAGTAACTGATTTTTGTGTTTTCAGATGTCATATTGTTAGTGCTGCTAAGACATTCTTTAACTTGCAGAGTGACCACAAGGGTAGCAAGTCATCTGCATGATGCAGACCTCAAGCTTGATCCTTCATTTTGGTCAGTGTAAGGGTGAGGTTTTCCTAGATTGTCATGACTCCATCTATGGCCAGACTGGGATTGTGTGATGTCTGAGGGGGCCCACAACATGCCATTACTTACACATTTACTCCTTTTAAGGCCTTCCCCTAACCCTCCTTGCAACACTAGATAGACCCATCCAATGTTTTTGTATATCCTTATAGCTAGTGACCTGAAATTACAGTATTCCCTTTACCCGCACCCTGTCTCTTCTTTATTTCTGTGATGGTCACGTGTTTCTTTTACTCAAGGCCAGTAAGTTGTAGTTGCTGTTATAATTCCAGCTATATATACTCTGACTGTTATTTTATGTAATGTGCATGAATCTTTATTTATTTTCTGGGTCATTATGTTTAGTAATTAGATAAATGTATGTCTTACCTGCATGTATATGGCAATGTATGATGGAACTCACTGGCTTTTTCACACATGTGCTTTTTTTTTTTGTTTTCTTATTCTTTCTTTGGTATGCTAACACATTATTTACAGCTGTGTCTTTGACTGTCTACTTTAAAAGCTATCATCTTAACTGTTCTTTTTCTTACCATATTTCTGTTTTAGGTTATTTTAATCCACAGTTGGTTTCTTGTTTCACAAAACACAACAAGCCTTTGTGCATCTACCATGGGACTCCCTGAGTACAACATTCTACTTTCCTTTTTCAACTTGCAAAAGGCATGTAAAGTTGCAAATACAAGTTAACTCCACTGTATGTCTTTATTGGTATCTGGTAACTGAGCTAGCAATCCCTTCTAAATTACTTGTTAGCAAGGCTTGCATCCTCTTCTCAGTTAATTGCTTGTAAAAGCAAGTGTATCGGAGACCTAAGATGGTGGAAGTTCAGTAAACACTCTCTCCACATAGCTCCTGGCAAAAATTAAAATACAACAGGCATAAGTCGACTATTCATCAGTTGGAGGTGATATCCATGAAGACAACTGGTGTATGCATTATTTGTGCTCTTGATCTAGGACCACAGTGTGTATAACTGAGAGGAGAAACTATTTTTTTTTACTTAGCCTGCAGAAGCAAGTCTCCCTACCATGTGTAAATACAGGCCTCATTTAACAGTGCATTCTGTTTCAACAATCCTGAAAGTGTTAGATGTCGAAAGATTTGGATACAATGGAGACTCAGACCACCAAAACCAAACTTTCAGAGATAGCCTCTCCTGAAAAGGAAGTCCTATCCAAGAGGCAGAAAGCAAATAAGCAACAAGAAAACACCAAAACACTGGTGAAACAGAAACCCGAAACAAACATACACATGGAAGAGCTTAAACAAGCTATTCTTCCTCTTCAAACTGCAGTACAAAGCTTTTCAGAGCAACTATCTAGCTTTGGTAAAACAGTGAATCACATAGTGGAGCGCATGGATCCTATTGAAACCAAAACTCAAGACAACAAATTTCAGATTGAGAAATTAAAGGAGGAGGTTGGCACCACAAATACAGCAATACTGGAAATTCAGCAGAAGATAGTTGATTTGGAAGCCAAAAGTTGCCGAAATAATATACTGATCAGAGGGGTTCCTGAAAAATATGAGCACAGTCAACTGCCCACAGTAGCTAAACAGATTTTTACAAGTTTACTCCCAAAACATGACTGCACTAGGCAGTTAACAGTCAAGAGAATACATTGTGTGTTACACAGAAAACAAGACTCAACATTCCCGAGACAAATATATGTTAGACTACTTAACTACCAAGACACTCAAAGAATCTTATCAGCTGTCAAAAAGCTAATGCAAATTAACTGGAATGGATATAAAATTACCTTCATGCAGGATCTTCTTTTAGAGATTAAGAAAAAAAGGCAAACCTTATCTCCATTCTGCACTATCCTAATCAATTGCAAGATAAAATTCCAAATGTACAACCCTAATATACTGATATTCCAGAATAAGATGGAAATACTCGGTAGATTCACCTAAAGAAGTGAAAGCTGCTTTCATAAAATGCTTTGGTAAAGCTCCGGAGCCGTGAACATTCTAAAGGAGGTTATAATTAGTCTTGTCTTAGGCTCTGCATTCATTTCTTCTTTTGTTGCTGTTGAATGCGTAGGATTTCATTATTTTAATGCTCCTATCGCTGGTAAACGCTGTTTTGAGAAATGGGAAGTTGCATTTAGGAGCTTGCTAATTTAAGGTGGAACGTAAATTGCTTCACGTGTTGTTCTGTAGTGGTTACTTTAGGTTACAGCTTCCTGCTCATATCTTACATCATTGACATCTGAATCAAAGTGTCGTATGTGACCTGGAACTATGATCACTAAAACAGCATTCAGCAAGGCCTTTCGGGAAGTTAACCTGGGGAAATTCATTTAGACACAGTAGTCTGCAACTGCTGTACAAACAGAACATTTCCTACCTTAGTCATGGGACTAAGACATGATAATCAAGCTTCATCCATTAATCGTTCCATTATGATTGACGGATTATGAAAACTTGATGTTTATATGTTTTATAATGTACTGGCTTTTCGGATACTTTGGGGTCTAGTGGATTGTTATTAAATTTAACACTGGTTGGATCATTGATGTTACAGCCTCGTTACGACTTATTCAAGAGGTTATTTTTGGCCTTTTTTTTATCATTATTGTATGTTAAGAAGTATAACACAAACCAGCAGGCAGTTGTAAGCAGGAACTAGTTTCATTGAAAATATATGTATTTTGCATATACTATAGTTATTTTAATAGCATGCACTTGATTTAATATCTGGGAATGCATTATCAGATTGTATAAGTCTCTCTCCCATAAAGTATTTGTCTACAGTTACATGTTTACAGCTGATTAAAATGTGTTAGAAAACACAGACTGATAGCAAAATGACGGTTTTGCAAGGAATTTATTTTACAGTAGTGGTTTACATTGTCACAGATTTAGATATATTGTTGGCTTCTCAGTCAGCCACAGTTAGCAAAGCTCATTTTTGTATATGTCCTTTCTTCTTTTTGTATGATAGTTAATGTCACAAACTATATGTGACACAAGGTAGGAGATTTGAATTTTTTTGTCAGGGTTTACTACAGTACCTCATTTTAGAAAACATGGTTATAGTAGTAGATACCACTTATAGTTGTTCTTTTGAGAATGAGTGATATTGTTCTTCAGGATGTTACTGTTAAATATTATGTTATTTCTATTCTGGCACTAATTCAATTTGGAATTCAGTGGATTTGTGGTGTTGAATAGAGAATGACAAGTCTTGGGACTGACATAACATTGTACATTAGTTTGGAGTTTATGACATTATACAATCAGTTCAATATACTAAGTTTTGATGGTTACACTCCTGCAACATTAATCGGGGACATTTCTCTGGTCTATTCAGTAACCCTTTTCTCCTTTCATACTCTTCCAATTAAGGTAATTAAGTGGTTAGGCACAGGAATAGTTTTGGAAGAGTCAAGTGCTAGTAGCTTAATATACACTTTTATGTTTCTCAGAAGATTGAGATTTTGGGCTTTTGAGTATAATGTACTTTTGATAACATTCTCTGTGGTAGTTATATCATATCATAAGATGTAAATGTGGGTAATTAATTCATGGAAAATGAGGGGATTACAAGATAAGATCAAGAAAAAGTTGTTGCTGCACCTAATACTTAATCTGATGCAGATATCTTTTTATACAAGAAACACATACGAGGGATGAGGAATGGGGGGATGATATACGTAGGAAATGGATCAAAACTATAATTGCTTCTGGGGATAGCTCTAATTTCAAGGATGGTGCTATTATAATTAAAAAATCTTTTCAGGAATCTATTATAGACTTTAAGACTGACATGAATGGCAGGTGGTGTTATTTTACAGCACTGAATCCTCAAATGTCTAAGCCTACCCTGTTCCTGAATGTTTATTACTCTTGCTCAAACCAGCAAAACTTCATAATGGAAATGCATAATCTCCTTTGTAAGTACCCTGACCATTACTATTTGCTTGGAGGAGATTGGAATTCAGTAATTGACCCTATGTAGGTCTAAGTCTTACAACCATCAAGCATCAGCTGCCCTGGGAGACTTGATTTCTGACTTTTACCTTCTTGACGATGAGTTAGATAAGAGCAACCACTATATATACTACTCCAAATGTCACACACAACTCATGGTCCAGACTGGACTTCTTTCTAATTTCAGAAATCTTTGCAAGAGGTGAGATTAAGTACTACATGGAACCCAGATATTTATCAGACCATTCAAAGATTATGATTAAAATAAACTGGTCGGTCAAATCACATAGCAGCTATAAGAGATGTAACTGGTCCCTTAACAATAATCTACTTTTTAAATCAGAAGTAATTAAGGAGATTAATGACGTCCTAACAGTCCTGGATGATAATCTAGAATTGACTGATATCCCACACGATGTTTAATGGGTAGCCTGTAAGGCGACTCTCAGAGACTTCCTAATCCAGAAAGCCACTTACTTCAAGAAAGCGGGGAAAGAGAAGGAGAGTAATTTAGTTATTAGACTTAAGGAACTAGAAAGGAAATTTCAGTTAACTCAAAACCCTGACCTGGAGAAGCAGATAAACAAAACATAAAAATAATTATTTTAACTACACCAACAGAATTACTCTCTACAAGAACTAAGGTCCATGGCTAAATATTCGGAATGGACACAAGCTTCATTAGAACATTGGCGAGAATAATTGACAATAACATTGAGAATACTAGTATAACTGTATTGGACTGCCAATATAAAATATTCAACTCAGTTTCACAAATTTTAGAGATTTTTGAGCAAATATACTCAGACATTTATAGGGCAAATGCTCACCAGACCCCTATTTCTGAGACTGAGAAATTTTTAGGAAATCTTAATTTCCTTACGATCAGTGATATTCAAGCAACACTTCTGTCAAATCCATTTAAACAGCAGGAATTTTTTGAAGTCATTAAGAAGTTTAAGCTAGGCAAGGCACCAGGTCTGGATGGCTTCACTACAGATTTTTATTAGACATTCAGTCTTAAACTTTCATCCATACTTTTGAAAGCATTTAATCATATTAGATTTAATGTATTACTGATTTACACATAAACAACTCTAAAACTATTTTTATTCCCAAAAATAATGTTGATAGAACTAATCCTCATAGTTATAGACCAATTTCATTGATTACTGTAGACATTAAAATACTGGCCTCACTACTTGTGGAGAGACTTAAGAAAATTATACCCTCAATCATTTCTCCAGAACATTTGGGTTTTATGACTAGCAGACATACATGGGATAATACTTTAACCTTAGAATCTATGATTCAACTTATTAATAAGGAAAGAAATCTGAGGTATGCATTAGTTTTAGATGCTTGCAAAGCATTTGACAGAGTTGATCGGAGTTTTTTATTTGCATCTCTCTCTCATTTTAAGATTCCAAAAGACTTCATCAACTTATTTGAAACCCTATACAAGAACTCCTATACACATCTTTACATTAATAGATCCATATCTAGCCCCATTAAAATAGTTAATGGAACAAGACAGGGATGCCTGCTTTCACCGCTACCATTTAACTTATATATTGAGCCACTTTTTCTTCATATTTCACAAAGATTTTTTCACTCAATTCCTAAAATCATGAACTCTAAAGTTATGCTGACTGCATATGCGGATGATCTTAACATTTATTTTCAATTCCCTAATACAGACTTAAAGAAAATTATAGGATCAATAGATGAATACTCAAGAGTTGCAAACTATCAAGTTAACCACAATAAATCATATATTTTCCAAATTAACCCCTCAAGCCATTTAGAAGGCTACTTTCTGGACTCTCCTTTTAAAATAGTATACTCAATTAAATACTTAGAGATTTCTTATGACTATAATCATCAATCCATGTTGAAAAACAATGTGGTTAAAATAGGGTCTATATTACGTTATCAAATACTCATGTATTTGAAAATGTAATAGTCGACCCCTAATTGTTGAAAACATTGGTATATTTAAGTAGTGGGGGTGTGGGGGAGGTGCAGCATTTAAATGGTTTGTTTGGGTGGGTTTTTGTACTTTTTTTGTTGTTCGACGTTTGACGGTTTCGACAATTAGGGATCAACTATTACATTTTTGATTACATGAGTATTCGATAACATAATATAGACCCATTAAAATATGGTCAAAGTTACTGCAGGATCTGAATAGATGGAGGCAACTGAAATTATCCACAATGGCTAAAGCGGCTATAATCAGAATGAATGTTCTACCAAGATTATTATATCATTTTTATGCATCATTCACAACCATTCCAAACTATTTTTTTCAAAATATGTATAAGGTATTCGCCAGATTTATCTGGTATCCCGGATCAGTTAAGATAAGTTACTCAAAACTCATCTACCCCAGAGAGAATGGAGGCTTAAGTTTACCCGACTTCCACCTTTATTATTTTTTTTTTATATAATTCTCTTTATTGCAGTTTTCGAAGAAAAAAAAAAAACAGTACAACAGTGACAATCAAAGAAAATATAGAACTCAAAACATATTATACAATTATTAAACAAAAGAATCATACAGAACAGCTACATGAAAACTAGAACTATATACAGAATACTACTTTGCCCAGGAACTTGTTATATCAGTTATTCCCGAAATGTGATAGAAAGATGCTGTCCATACCAAAAGGGAGAAAAAAGAAAAAGAAAAACTCATTTTAGTATATGTTCGGATAGGATGTCCCAAAATTCCTTAATAACTGGCTTGTTCTTAATATTGTGAAACAAGTATTTGTGAGCCTTCAGGTGTCTAATAGCTACGTGCTTAAAGCCCTCCCAAGAGAGGTAATGCCTATTTTTCCAATTCAGGGAAATGTAGTATTTAATTAACATGAAAATAGGAATCAGTACCCTACATTTCCTTTCAGATAAACCCAAAGGTGGGATATGTAGAATGGTAAATTCCCATGAGAGGGTAGATTTTTCATAGCCGATTTTCTCAAGTATCACTCTCAAGGCACACCAGAGCTTATAGGAACACTTGCAACTCCAAAACAAATGAAGGATATCATCAGTTTGGTTCAAGCAATATCGACATTTAGGGGATTGATTAGGGTAGAACTTACTTAGCACTTCAGGGGTATGATATGCATTGTTCAGGATCATCAGCTGGGTATATTTCAATTTATTAAAGGGAATAGATTTAGAACTTCGTTTTATAGCCTGTGATATTAATTTTTGATTTATTTCAGGGTTACTTTTTAACCAGAATTTTGAGATAATAAACTCGTTCTGATATCTGAGTGACATGATAACCTTATATGTGTTCGATGTCATCTTTGTTTCACTGAGCAGAAGTTTCATTAATGTTCTGCATGCTGAAATATCTTCCTCTGAGACCAGGGGATGATCTATGTATTTCCCTATCAACTCTCTAACCTGACGTAGAATGCTCAGGTATTTCTTGGGTAAGTTCAGACTGATTCTTAGGTTAGAAATTGTCAGATGTCTGAAGGGGAAGAGATCCGAGATAGAGGTATTCAAAAGAAGGGGGTAATTCACCAAGTTTAACATGTGCCCATTCAATTTAAGGTTAGGGTTGAGGTGAATTGGTTGTAGTGCTATGTAGGAGTGAGAAAGATTCAAAGATTTGAAAAGAGCCTGAAGGGACTTTATGCCATATAAAAGACTTTTTGTACGTTTCAATATGCCTATGTTTGCTTCATTTAGAAATGGGAGTGCTAAAGGGCTAAATTTTAATGATTTAATGTAATAGTTACCCAGAATCACCCATGCCGGGGCCCACCTATATTTGTCTTTATGGTAAGACGCAATCTTTAATATTCTACTGGCATTGATTATCTCATAATAGGTTTTAAAGTCAGGTAGGCCTAGACCTCCCTGTTCTTTAGGATAGGTAAGTTTAGAGTAGCTAATCCTGGCCGATTTAGGGGCCCACACGAATTTAGAAATCGAAGATATGACCTTTTTAAAAAAATTGTTATGTAAGATACTAGTGGTGGAATGAAACAGGTATAAGAGTCTAGGGAGGATGTTCATCTTGATTACTGTGGTTCTGGCCAGGAAAGGGAGCTTAAGCCTAGACCATCTATTGATGTCATTTTGAATATTTGACCAGTACCTGACTACATTATCTTGAAGATAGTTATGGTTACCTTGAGAGAATTTTATACCTAAATAATGGAGCTGTTCCTTCGCTTTGATCTCTGATTTTAAAGTTATATTAGGTATCCTGGAGTAAATGTTTAGGGGGAATATTAAAGATTTTTCCCTATTAAGTTTGTAATTAGCTAAGTTGGAAAAAATACTAATTGCAGAAAGTATTTTATTTGGGTCAGAATCAGGGAGAGTGAAATAGATATTAAGATCATCTGTGTATGCCGATAGGGGGATCTTTAAGTTATAGAAATTAGGTGGATGAAGGAAAGTGGCTTGTTTAATAAGTAGAAATAATGGTTCCATATATAAATTAAATAAAAGAGGGGAGAGGGGACAGCCCTGTCTGACTCCATTCACCATATTGATTCTGTTAGATGAATATTTGTTTATGTGTAGGGTGGTGTACGCTGAGGAGTAAAGGGTTTTTATTTTGTCTATAAATGAAGTTGGAATGTTGAAGAAAGGTAGGGCGGCAAATAAAAATTTCGTACTCAAGCGGTCAAACGCCTTGGATGCATCTACCGCTAAGGCGTACACGTGGTGTTTGGCTAAGTTAGAATGATGAATCATGGCTTCCAGTAGTAGGGTCTGATCACTAGTTTGTCTGCCCGGGATAAACCCTGATTGCTCAGGAGAGACAATATGGGAGATAACGGCTTTCAGCCTGTTAGCTAGTACCATGGCCAAAATTTTCATGTCCAAATTAATTAAAGATATGGGTCTATAATTCCCGGGAATTTTAGGGTCCGTGTTGTGTTTAAAAATGAAAATCGTTCTGGAAGCATTCAAATGCAAATCCTTAAAACCATTGCGAATAATATAGTTAAACAATAAAATCAATACTTTGGAGACTTTTGCACTAAATGCTTTATAAAATTCGGCCGTAAACCCGTCTGGCCCAGGGGATTTATTAGGTTTAAGGTTGTTAATGACTGAGATAATTTCTTGTGTATTTATCTCCTTATCTAGGAGCTTATACTGTCCCTCTGTTATTTTGGGGAAGGTTAGATTATTGAGAAAGGATTGTATTTCTGCATCGCCAACTATGTTATCTGTGCGTCCATAGGTTTGAATGAAAATGTTTTCAAAAATTTCAATAATCTCCTTAGGTTGCTGGAAGTCCTTCCCTTGATAGTGTATTTCGGTATAAATGTGGAAGATTTAGTAAGGTTGATCACCCTGGCCAGAAATCTGGAGGGAGAGTGAATCACGTCTGCATATAGGGCCAATGATTTAATCTCATGGAAGCTCAGGTTCTCTGCGTGTAGTGATATTAGATCTTTTTGTAGTTGAATCATACGTTCTTCCAAGAGGGGAGTGTGTTTTACTTGAGACTCTATTTCTACTTTATGCAACTGAGAGGTAAGATCCCGTTCTTTTTTGTTGCAAAGTTTCTTTTAGTATGTGGCTTTATTTATCAGGAAGCCCCTGATCATTGATTTAATCGCGGCCCATTCACAGTCTATTGGAGATTGAAAAGATCTCTTTGATTTGAGAAAATAATCCAGGTATTCATCTATTTGGAAGGTAATCTCCTCTCTCCCTAGGAGGTTGGGGCTCAGCCGCCATCAGATATCAATTCTGTCTGTTGGGCCCCTACAAAATCGGTGAAAACCCATGGAAATCTTGGAATGGTCAGAAATAGATCTAGAGGATTGTTTAAAGGAGATATTCATAGTGTAAAAGGCTTTGGAAATAAGAAAAAAGTCTATTCTGGACCAACTTTTGGCACAACTAGAGAAGAAAGTGTAGTTGCATTTTTTCTGTGCAGGGTCTAAAAATATATTGGGGTCAAATAGATTAAACTCTTATTTCAGTTCAGTTATGTCTTTATGTACTGAGAAATTGGCTCTAGCTCTGGGATTCGATCTATCTGATTTCGGGTCCTGTACTGAATTCCAACCCCCCCCCCCCACACAATATAATAGTGCTTAGGAAATGAAGTGAGAAAGTTATATAACTTCGTAAAAAAAATCTGTTGGGAGGTGCAAGGGGCATATATGTTGAGAAGGAGAATAGGTTTATCTAATAAAGGGTGATTTGTAGTAAAATAACACCACCTACCCTCATCATCCGATCCCACCTTTCCTATATATGACCCAAAGTTATTTTTAATGATAATGGCCACCCCGGCTTTATTCGTAGTGCCTTCTGAAGTTATGATCTTTTGGATCCAAGGCCTCAGTTTTTCTTGATCCCATTGATGATTCAACAAATGCGTCTCCTGAAGGAAAGTAATATTAACGGTAGATTTCAAGATCAGGTGCATAAGCAATTTTTTTTTTCTTAGGTGATTGTAACCCCTTAATGTTCCAAGACTCTATGTTCCACATCTTTTAATTGAGTTGAGTGTATTTAATAAATCAGGGATGTAATAGGGAGTATGAACAGCATAGCAGAAATACGTGGGATTGTTTTGTAAACATAGGGCAAGTAGAGAGCTTCCTTCCCGCTTAATCCCGGTGCCTACCCACCTCCCACTAAGCCCGGAAGGTTCTGGGAGGATAAAATAAAATGATCTTGAGATCACCCGATAGGTGAAAAACCTTGTACCCAGAAAGTACAGCCTAACCCTCCGTAAACCAAAATGCATAGCCATCCCATGCAGTGCATAAACATACCACAAAACTCCACCACGACGAAAGGTAGAAACCTGTAGAATTAAACAGCAAACGGACAGATATTAACATAGTAGTGCTGAGCTTATTTAACCTTGCATAATAAGCCAGAGCCTTCATTCATATTAAGTGTGACTAAAAGGAAATGTCTGTGGAATATTAGTTTCCAGTATGATGTTTTTGGTCAGCAATAAACATATATAATTTTCCTGCGCTTAATGCAGGATTGTTAGAAATGTTGATTAGACAATCAGTCTTACTATCCAGCTCCGGAGAATGAGGGTCACAGAGAGGGTGAGGCACAACCCAAAGAAAAAACCCTCCCAATTTCCCCCCGGTATCAATCATCCCATTTTCCGCAACTTCCTTAGCCAAAGAGTTACTTATTGATCCCCTCGAGCTCCCTATCCTTTAGTTATTCAATTGCGATAACCCTTTTAGCACAATTAGTTACTCTTGAGTATTGCTGCTATACTCCTCAATATATACGCAGAGCCATCTTTTGCATTAATGAGCGTACTAAATGCAAAGTTGCTGTTAATTATATGTAACCTACTAACATGTATATGGTGGGTTATTAAGTCTGATCTAGACAGTGAAAATCACTGTTAATTCAAGTGTGGAAATTCCAAAACAGTAGTCATAAATGTACCCCATGTGGTGAGCGAATGTACAAGTTGCAGGAGTAGATCAGGCACCAGTGCATATTAATTACTTAGAATATTATGTATAATACTAACATCTGCTGTGAAAGTGGTTTTCAAAGGGTTAACAATATTCTGCAAATAGATGGATGGCTTACAACTGTAAGCTTAGTATTAACCCAAATGCATATATTTATATGGTCCAGGACCAGCAAGTAATCCATCAAAGATGTTTTAAAAATACATTCGTTAACAAGCAAATGCTTCAATTCTCAAAATCAAGGTATAAACAAAACGTTGTAAAAGGCAACTCCTCTGCACTATTTGATATTTGGGCTTGATGTTAAAGGTTATATTCTACAGGAGCATGTACATATAAATGATGTCTTGACTGTGATTAAAATGGCCCTGAATTTAATACCTGCTCAGACAAATTAAGAGCTGACTACAGAAGAAAATGATTAAGTGACATATGTCTGCTCCACCAGTCTAGGCACAAAATGTTTGCAGAGTCCAGGCAGATCGGCTGCATTTGTGTTAAAAGAAACAACATAAGACCCAGTCCCTGCAACTTTGACATGGAAGCACTAAAACCCCCTCCCAAAAATGATCAACCCCAGAAAATAAAAACTACAGCTGTGTGAAGATATGTAAGCTTATTTGTCCAATGTAGTGAACCTCCTTATCAGATCAGGAAGGCTAGTGTACGTAGAGCGTTATCGCTTGCCTTGGGCTTCGATGTTTTCCTTCTGTATGAAAGTCAAAACCTACTGGCAGGAACTCCTAATGTTGCACTCCAACTGAACAGCGTAGCGACCCAAATTCATAGTTCTGTGAGGTCCTACATCGGGTTAAGTAAAAAACAAGAAGTTGTGACTGCAGAGTGAGTTAGCTAGTTCGATCGACAATAAATACACATTAGTAATGCTTTGTGTTGTCAAGAGTGGAGCTGCGAAGCTGGCAAGCTCCTGCTGATTCTCATGTGTGAGGGGAATGTCACTGGATGTTTGTGCACGTTTCGCTTCCAACGCATTAGAGGGAAATGGTAGATACAAAGCAGCCCTTGAAAATATAGCACTCACCTGCGTGGTATGTGCCTTTTGAAAGACTACTGGAGGGAGAGTAAGGCAGAGGACCTTCAACGCTAGCTGTTTCTAAGTTCCAAGTGCCTGTGGAAGCCACTGCAGCCTGCGTGAGTCCGACAGCAGAACGCCTCTTGCTGATTAAACAAACTGTAAGCCATGCTAGCAATTGGTGGGCTGTATGCCTTTAAGACCACATTGAAGACAGGGAACTCCTGGGGTCAAAGAGCCAGACACATATAGCGGAATTATGGCGATGTATCTGAAAGAAAAAAAAGAAAAAAATAGTCCAAGAGCTGCCTCGAAGGTAGTGGATCCCACGGACACTGGATGTTGCAAAAAAGACCAAAAAGACCATCTCGCAAGGCAAGTTGGTGAATTTAACTTGAAATAAGCTATTTAACTGCCTCTGTCAAGCCATCGCTAACATTTATGAGAGTAATATTACAACTTTTGAGCTGGTCTGTCTGGGCATTCATTAAAAGCCCTTTTAAAGACCACAACCGCTTCCTCATAGTTTTGCGCTGATATCTGTGCACCCTGGTGAGCAAATATGAGAGTGTTGGGATATCTCATCTGAAATCTGATCTGCTTTTTAATCAGATAAGCACAGAAAGGGGCTAGTTTTTGTCTTTCCTGCTTAATTGGTGCTGGTAGATCAGGAGATAGATAAATTCTATTGTTCTTCCATTCTATGTATTTTTTCTTTTTTGCTGCACTTGTTAGCTTGTACACATGCTGGTAATTTAAGATCTTTACGTACACTGGTCTTGGCTTTATCTTGTCAGATGCTGGTCTTAAGGCTCTGTGTGCACGTTCTATAATTAGTTTGTCTGAAAGAGGTTCTTTATCCAGAAATGTAGAAAAAATTTCAGATACAGTCTCCAATAAGTCAAATTGTGTTACCTGTTCTGGAATGCCTCTAATGATAAGGTTGTTGCGTCTGGATCTGGCTTCGAGGTCTGTTAGTTTCTGTTGAATACTCCTTATATTTGTGTCATTATTCTTTTGCTCTTTTTGTAGATGGTCAATTTTAATCTCATTTTCCAACACCCTTGCCTCAGTTTTATCCATTCTGGTTAATATTCTGTCAATGGAGTCATTGAATGTTTTAAGCTGTTGTGAGAGGTCTTGAATTGCTGACTGAATGGGTTGTAAGGCAATCTTTAGTTCCTCCATGTAGTTTGAATCAGATTTCTCTTTTGATGTTACTGGTGGTGTCTTGGGTGCCTCTTGCTGTTTAGTAGTCCTGGCCCTCTTCGTGGTGATTTCTTTTTCTGGAGAGGCTATAGTTGAAAACTTTGCTTTAGTGGTTTGAGTTTCCATGTGATCTAGATCTTTTGACATGGTTATGTATATTATACAGTGCTTTATTTCTTCACAGGAGTAGTAGGCCTCCGAGGCCTAGAGCACATGTAACCCGGACTGGCAGTAGCAGAGTCAAAAGAATCAGGTACAATCCTTCACATTAAAGATTCTCTTTTCCTCGATAAAGTAGGTAAGCGCAGCAGGTAAGATTCTTGATTAATCTGTAATGTTATTAAATCTTGAAAAGATTTTCAGCCCTAAAAGTTAGCTGTTGAATTGTAGGTGAGTAGCAGAGCTCTGTGGAAACACTGCTTATAGGATGGCAGCCATTTTAGAATGACAAGGAATTCCACCTTTATTATAAGATCATAGCCGCTATCAGATTAATATTAATTTCAAATTTCTCTCTGGGCAGGGAGCATTTGTCTCCAAAATGGGTAAGAAGTAAGAATATGGTATAATCTTGTACTCAGTAGTAATATTAACCCCAAAGCTATTCCTTTCATAGCTCAGGCAAACTCAGAAATCTCAAAATAAGTGCTATGTTAAAGCAAGAAATTAAGAGCTTTCAGGGTCTAATAAAATCCCTGAAATTAGATAGAGTTCTATGTTTGCTCCAACCTATTCATCTAAATCCCAATATCAAAATGAACAATAAAATGATAAACCTAATGGATTACCCATTGATTAAGGATTGTACTGTTTGGGATATCCCTAAACATAAAGAGGGGTCATTACAGGATGTGTGATGTCTTGGATGTTAGTAAAAATGTACTGTTATCTTACACCAGATCAGAGAGGTCATTTACTCTTTGAGCTGATATATTTCTATCAATGAATCTGAACTAAAGAGGCTACTGGACATTATGGAAAATCTACACAGTAGGACGAGAACACTCTCCAACACATACAAATTCATCAGTGCTATTAAATATGAAAAATTATTACTATACTCTAATTACTGGGGTGATAGGGGAAGCATACTTACAGGAGATCAGACACTTGAAGCAATTAAATGCATGATTAGCTTATCCCCATTTAAAAAGCTCATTTGCATGCAACTAATGATTAATGATAACGATTATTATACCCCCATGAGACTGGATAAATTTGTTCCTAATACTTCATGTTCCTTTTGCCCTTTCCCTCAGGCAGACCTCCTGCATGTGTTATGGTTTTGTAAGTCCTCACAAAATCTGTGGTGCTCTCTTAAGGTAGATTAGAAAAGATGGGATATCATAAATCAACCCTCTCTTGGGAACTAGCCATCTTTCACATAACTGATTTAAAATTCTCCAAACTGAAGCTACATATCCTTATTACTTTCTGTTTATTAATTAAATTATATATAACCAGAAATTGGCTTGATCGTACAAAAATATCATGGAATGGTTTTGCAACTATGGCAACAACATACATATCCTCTCAAAGATTCATTGTGAGGAATGTAAAGAAATGGCTTTATTATCAAAAATATTGGAAATTACGTTTTGAGCTTATTTCGGAAAATTGACATATCTGTGTATGGCTCTTATTTATGTCAACTTTTATTCAGTTTGTTAATTTAGAAGATGTCCATTTCCTTAACACATTTCCTGTCACATGGATACTCTACTTACAATTCATGAAGAAAGTCTTAATTTATGCAATGATATGCTCAAAATTTTTCTTTTTGTTTTGCTTTAGTAGCACTTGTGTATATAGTGTAACTAGTTGTTTGTCTTTTAGAGATTGTGTCTGGTAGTTTTTAGTTATATTCTGTGTGTAACCATTATTGCTTATGCTTTCTACCTATGTCCTTTCTTTTATTAACTTTGCATTTGGTGCACATGATGAGTAAAAAATTGCTATTGGAAAAAAAATAAATAAAAGCAAGTACGTCATTTGAGGCTAAGGAAATATCCATGAAATTCCCCCTCTCCGACATACAAACACACTTTAATAGTTTATGTAATTTGGGCTATGAATGAGTTTGCATGTCCTCCACTAACAACTAAGCATTTTTAGTCCATGATTAGAGATCTACATGATTTTAAAAGGGTATCTTTACCATTACTTGTGCTAAAATTGCCTGCATAGAATGACTGTCTTCTGCTACTGTCATTGTTTATCTCTGCCTGCTTTTATCCCTTGCCACCCCCAATTCCCCAGCCACCCCCAGGCCCTTACATTTATTACCTCTTATCTCCTCCTACAATTTAGTTAATATTACTCACCCCTTAAAGACATATACATTAAAAACCGTCTTCCAGTTTCCATCCTCTTGTCAATTCCTGCTGCAGCCCATTCCACAGACTTAAAACTTTCTTTACAGACATTGTCAACCCACTCTTTCCATTCACACTCCTCCTTACCAACACCATTCTCCATCCATTCACACTCACACGTGTGCAAAAGAAAAAAAATATATATATATATATATATATATATATATATATATACAGACATTTATGAAACACACACACACACACACACACACACACACACACACACACACACACGCACACAGACACGTGCACACACACACACACACACGCACACATGCACACACAGACAAATACATACCAATACCACAAAGGTACTTTTTTAGATACTCGTATAACTACTTATAGCTACTACATTGGGCTACTAGCCTTCTCATCAATTCACATTAGTCTCCTCCATCATCTACACACTTCTTCCCCTTCCCCTGCCAACAAAATTATCCCATACAGCTTTCTGCATACAACCAAACCTCTCTCCACTACCTTAACTATCTATATACCACCATGCAAACATCTCCCCACCCTTTGCCACACCTCTTTCTCTCCAGTTCTCATAACACTCCTTTCATTAATATACCACACGGCCATTATCTAAACAAACCTCCACCTTCATCTACCCAACATCTAAACAGTTGCTACTGTTTTGTACACTCACAACACTAGCTCACTTATCTACCATAATATTCCCACATCATATCCCATCTCCATCACAAAGACATATGCATCACAAAACACTCTTTCTTTCCCTTTCTATCTCTCCTCCTCTGTACCAACATACATGCTCAGGTCTGTTCTGTTATAGATATATTAAAGTTAAGAATAGCACTTTATCAGCAGCACTGAAAGTCAGATACAAATACAAATGAATGGCTCCATACCTCTACTCACCCCACCTCCATCTTGAAACTTAGTGGAGATATTCACCCTAACCCCACACACAACTACCCATCATGGCCAACTCATTACTTTCCAATGCCCACATCACAATTTTTCCATCAGGCAATGAAACTAACCTCATTATTTTCAACATTAACCTCAGAAGCATCTGTAACAAAATTCATGGTATCTATGCATGTCTAGATTTTTACTCCCCAGACATTTTAAATCCCCACTGAAACCTGGCTAAAACAAGAAATAACTAACATAGAAATTATTCCCCCAGGTTTTAACATACGCAGAATGGACAGAAATCTTAAAAGAGCAGGTGGTTTTGCTATTATTTACAAAAATAACTTAGAAATAACTTCAGAGCATCTAAATATCCTGCAGTTTAATAATGCTGAACTTCTGATTGCATACGTCAAAATCAACCAAAATAAATCTATATGTATATCAGTAGTATACATCCCACCACGCAACAACATTAAGACAGCTGAAAATATCCTACACTGGATAACTGACAGCATTCCTAGGAAACCTTCATCTTAGGTGACCATAATATAGACTGGCAATCCATAAACAGCAGCAACCACCTGTTTGGCTTCACCCAACTATTAAGCTCCACCACCAGAATCAACAAAAGCACTAACAGGCAGTCCACACTGGACTGGATATTGACAAACAAATCCCTTAATATAAAATCTTCTGGTTGCTTACCAGATACTGCAAGAGACCACCTCCCAGTCTATGCAATCAGATAACAACATAGTTAACTCAAACAAATAATCTATAAACAAGTACTCAATTTAACCAAATTTGACAAAGACACATTTATTGCAGGCCTTTCCCACTACAACTGGAATGAATTAAAAATAATGCCCCTAGATGAAACAGTTACTCGCTTCAATTACACCTTCATAAAAATGCTAAATTATTTAGCACCATTAGGACAAGAAGAGTAAAACCTAACACAGCATCATGGTTGACAAAAGAGACCAAACAGCTCATGCTGCAAAGAGATAAGCATAGAAAGAATGGTATAAAAATAAAATGCAACATGCCTACCAAAATTTTAGATATCACAGAAACCATACCAAGATGCTTGTTAAATCTGAATTACTTAACAAATCATACTAGAGTAATCTACAAAAAAATCACCAAAACAACCCCAAGCTTTTTTGGTCTTCTCTAAACAAACTATTACATCCTAGCCATATCACTAGACCTTGTCCTTCTACTTCAAACAAAGAGTCCATTGTCACTCAGTTCAGTACTCATTTTATCCAGTCAGTTCTATCATTAATCAATGGCCACCTCACTTCACCTCTCCGCCTTCATCTGTTATTGAAAGCAATACACTGTCTTTTAGTTTTCAGCTCATCCCAACATCAGCCATAAAAAGAAATTACCAGCCAAATTAAAAGCAATAACCTCAGCTGATGATAACCTTCCCATTGATTTCCTCAAAATAGGTGCAGAAGCACTAGCCTTTCCTGTCTCCATTCTAAGCAGCCAGTCAATAACTGAAAACTATGTCTCATCTGTCAAGGAAAAAATCCATTATTATACCACTTCAAAAAGAAAGTATTTCAGCAGAGGTCTATATTACGTGATTGAAGAGTCAGTTCATCGAACAACATTTTACAGGGAAAATACCATTCAACGAACTGTTATAGTGAGATTGTGGTACAGTGACAATCGGAATGTTTACACTTTCCTCACTGCAGTGTGACCTTAGAGCTGGTATATTTAATTAGCAGGGGGGTGTGAGGGGCACATTCCCCCCCCCCACAATAGCGAGTTTGAGGTGTGGTATTTCCGGCCTTTAGGCCGTTCGATATTTAGACTATTTGGTGTTCTAATATAGACCCCTTCAACAGAGTTAACAAATTACAGACCTACTGATATAAAATCACCCTCTCTAAAATTCTTGAGAAATGCTTTCACTCCCAGCTTATGAAACATATAACCAAACACAACCTCTTCTCCAACACACAGCAAAGTTTCAGGTCCGACCACAGTATGGGCCTATATTACATCATTGAAGGGGCTGTTCATCGAATGCCCTTTCATCGACACATAATAATCAAAATACCAAAACCCCGAACAGCCACATAAGCGAATGTTTTCCAAGGCATAAAAGTCACTTGGCCGTCATCAGGGATTTGCCCTTTCCTCCACAGTAGTGTGATCTCAGAGTTGGTATATTTAGTTAGGGGGGGTGTGGGGGCCACAACCCCCCCCCCCCACATCGTAGAGTATGCAATTTTTTTTTTTTTGGTGTTAGCCAAGCAATTTTTTCCCCTGGGAAAAAAATCACTTATGTGGCCATTTGTGATTTTGGTATTTCGATTAATATGTGTCGATGAAAGGGCATTTGATGAACAGCCCCTTCAACGATGTAATATAGATCCCCACAGTATTACTACTGCCCTCCTCAACCTCAACAACATAGTAAACCAAAACAGAAATGAGGGCAACCTTGTTTCTTTAGTTTTCCTTGACCTTTCCAAAGCATTTGGCACACTGTCCCACCAAAACCTCCTTTCTGAACTTGCCACCCTAGGTCTCACTTACCCCTCTCTCTCCTGGTTTCACAGTTATTTATGCATTCGTCAGCAGGCAAGTAAATATCAACAGAACCTTTCAGCATTTCAACCAATCTCTGTTGGGGTTCCCCAATGGTCAATACTTGGTCCCCTTCTATTTAATATTTTGATAAATAAACTTCATACCACTACAACACTTTCCACTCTCGCACAATATGTCAACGATTCAACCCTTATCTGCTCTGCCCCATCCATAACAAATTATAGGAAATCACTCAAAAATCATTCAGTGACATTGAAATATGGCTAAAAAGTCTAACTTGTGGCTTAATGGAAAAAGAATTATGCTATTTACTCAGAAACAACACCTTAACCAGAAACACACATTTTATATTACCTCAAGTAATAACACAAAAATAGAAACCATAAGCCTAATTAAACTACTCTGGGTCATAATAGATGACAACCTCAAATTTGATTACCACATACTTTATTCCATCAAGAAAAGTCACCAAAAACTCAGCTCCCTCTATAGGGCTAAACACTACCTGACAGATCAAGCAAGGATTACCTTAGCATCAACATACCTTTTTCCTTCTCTAGTGTATGCTTCCCCTATTCTTACAAATATCAACACTATGTATATAAACTAGCCTCCTGGTACTACAAAATAGCTAAATTTGCACTCAACCAGTCTTATAAAAAACACCACTGCACTGCAATAAAACAATTAAATTGGCTTGAACTCCCAAACCAGTTGCAATACTCACAACTAATCATTGCCCACAAACTATTCTACTCTCTGTACAAATACCCAGCATTACAAAATACTCTACTGTACTATTTACCCACTAGAGACCCTTGTTCTAACAATAAACTTTTACTAGTATCAGTAAGACTTTCAACACTGCAAGAGATTCTCTCTACTCTCATTATGTGCCAAAACTCTGGAATGAAATCCCCACACAGTTAAAGCATATAGAAAACTTAAATAATTTCAAAACCTAACAGCACCTATGCCAAAGATGGTTTTGTTCTTCCTGCTCACCTGACTAGCTTTAGTCAGATCACTTTTCTCCAACTCTTACAGCCACTTTGCTTCCCAACCTTTTATACCTTATTGCTCCTCCTCATCCTGCACTTACTTCCTAAACTCTTACTTCTACTCCTCCAATCACACACCACCACTAACCACAATTCTTCCTCTGTCCATCTGTCTTCCTGCTGATTTCCACAACTTCTCCTTTCATATCTTTCTTAACATTTTAAGCTGCATTATTACTAAATTCAAAAACACGCCAGTTTGATCTTTTCCTTGTAGCCATTGTGCTATAAATACATTAATTGTTACTGTATATTAATTCTCTATTCAATAATTATTAACAATTTATGTTAATTTCTCTCTTGTTTTTTGTGTTAAAATGTTATGTTCATGTAAGAAATATTTAGAATTATTTAAAATCATGTAAATAAACTCATGTATAGATGTTTTTGCCCACAATTATAAAAGTACATCATGTGTAACTTAAATGTGGACCTTTTCTCCCCGGGCTTCTGCTATAATAGGTTTTACCTAGTCGGATTGTTCCTGGTCAACAAAGATTTAGGAGGTAATGATTTAGGGTTTATATCTAAATGCATTTTATTAGCCAAAATGTCAGCAGACTTTGCTTACTTCCATCACCATCATCAAAACGTGGGCATATTTTGGTCAGTAATTACACCAAGGAGTTGTTTCACATGGGGTCATAAAATCAACAGCACTTTTACTTACTAGAAGATTTATTAATTATAGGATACCAAGAGCCACCCCTCTTAAGGGGTTTCAGGTTACACTGCATCCTGATTTAGTCAAAGCAAATCATGATTTTTTATTGCACTGATGGAGTGTATTTGAATGTGATTGGTTTTCATTTAGTCATTTTATAATTGTCATGCATTTTGCAGAAATTGTTGATTATTTAATGCTGTTTGGGGATTCATCTGTTAGTTCATGTTAGTAGTTCAAAATATTGAAAACCAATTAAAAGGGGAATAACAAAACAGAGATTAAAGAGTTAATTTATAAATTGACTTACTTAATAGGCTGTCAATGATGTTTTGTATAAAAATGTATTATGTATTAATTTACCATAACACATTTGGAGTTAGAAGGTTCAAAATGTTGTTCTTTTTTCTGGTAGCTGGTGCTATGATTTAAGTGTGGTGCTCCTGCCTTATGTGGACCAACAGCTGCAGGGTGGTGACAGTCATGGTGTGGCTCATTTCCTCTTTTAGATTCCCTTTCCTTTCCTGGACCTCCAGACTGGTGTTGGTGTGATGCCTATAGAGGTGCAAAATTGGCCATTAAGAAAGCCAGTGGAGCACAGCATAATGCCAGTTGTACTGGATGGATGAGCAGGCCAGCACAGGTGGGATGTATACCAACCAACATCAAATAGACTCATTTGTGGTGTATGCAGGACAATGTTATGCATTTGATATAAAGGAGGTTAGTCAGAACACCTGATATTATTTGTTAAATTGTTATGTCATCTTCAATAAATAGTTGCACTGGTTTTATGTGTCTGTTGTTGTTGAGTTGGACTATGCGACAAGTGATGTTTGCTCAGTAAATCTGTTTGACCAATGCCAGACAATCATCACTGGGGTGTGGTGCACTTCTAAGGATATTAAGGGTCATCTCTGAGTCAGCCATCAGTTTGGTGACACAGTTGAGATTTTTGCATTCCCTTCCACCTATCCCTTTTTGTTTTCATTTTAAGGAGCTGTTCCTGTGCGATGTCGCCCCCTCCATTTTGGATCCCCCATCCCCTTCCTTTCCTGGACCTCTAGGCTGAGGGTTCTCGGCTGTAGGGATGATGCCTATACAGCTGTAAATATTTCCATCAAAGAAGCCAAGGGGGCACTGAGTGCCTCCAGTCAGACTGGATGGATGAGCAGGCCAGCATGGATGGGGTGTAAACCAATCAGCAACAACTGGACTTATTTGTGATTTAAGGTGGACAATGTTATGCACTGGTTATAAAATAAGCTATTCAGAAAACCTTATGTCATTTATTATATTGTTATGTGTTCTTCAAAAAATTGCCACACTATCTTTATGTGTCTGTTGTTATTGGATCAGGCTACAGGCCAAGTTTTTTTTAATATTTTTCCAGGGGTTGGTAGGGATTGAAACTGGTCCAAATTTATTCGTAAAGGAGAGTTAGGGAGCTTGTGCAAAGGTATTAGTATGGCTATTTCCATTGGGGTGCCATAACCCCTTTACTAAAGCAGATGTTATACAAGTGTTTAAGGGGAGGCAGGATAAATCCCTGACATGGAACAATAAACCAAGGGTTACATCTATCTGTACATATGCTGGGCCCAAGACGGGTGTTGACATGATGTGATTTCTGCCCAGTGCTCTGCATGTCAAAGTGAAGAAATTGAATGAAGTGTGGGTAAATGGTGGGAGTAACTATGGCTCTCTTAAGGTAGCCAAATTCCTCACCATCTAATTAGTGATGCACATGAATGGATGAATGAGATTCCCACTGTCCCTACCTACTATTTTGCAAAACCAGAGCAAAGGGAATGGGTTTGGCAGAATCAGGGGGGAAAGAAGATCCTGTTGAGCTTGACTCTAGTCTGTCACTGTGAAGAGACACGCGAGGTGTAGAATAAGTGGAACGCCTTGGCCACAGGTGAAATATCACTACTCATCATTCTTTTTGCTTACTGGTGAGGCAGGGGGGCGAGCCCCACCGGGGTTCTCACTTCTGGCTTCAAGCGCTCGGGCATCCAGGCTCAACACGCTCCGGGGACAGTGTCAGGTGGGGAGTTTGACTGGAATGGTACACCTGCAAAGAGTAATGCAGGAGTCCTAAGATGAGCTCAGGGAGGACAGAAACCTCCTGTGAAGCAGAAGAGTCACAAGGAGTCTAGGAGAGTTACAATATCTTTAGTTATACTAGCTTTAAAGTAGAAGGAATATGTGTTTAAGGAGGTGTCCATGGTGAAGGGTGAAGGAATATGTTGTGGAGGTAGTGATTGGAACTGAGGCAAATTTATTGCTACAAATTCAAGTGGAGCTAATGAACATGAAGGAGTGGTAATGCACATTTCTTTGTAGGGGTCATTTAGGTTAGTATATCCTGTTAATTACTTCCCTTTGACTAAGATGTAAAATTTCATTTGGGTCTTTTGGAAGGAGTTCTCGGTAGAGTTAAGGAACATGATTTTGTATCTCCTAATATATTTTTTGTTAGATTCCTTAGTAGAATTAATCTGTTTATGTTTTCGGAAGTGCAGAAAACTTTCTGTTGACTCTTTGCTTTGTTCTCATATTTATAAAGATATTTTTTATTTGTTTAGTCATTCAGTGGTTATAGTGTGGTCTAAGAAATCTAGGGACCAGTAGACTAGAGGTGGAATTACTTATTTGTGAAGTTTGTGGCTGTTGTATTTGGATTTTAAAGGGTATCATTAAAATTCTCATACTCTTTGTTTTATAGTTAATATCCTTTCTGGATACAGTCCTGATGTTAAAGCAGATAATGGTTTGAAAACAAAACAAAGATTTTGACTTGTTTTAGTTTTACTGTTGACTCAGTTTTTCCTTATGAGAGCACCAAAAAAATGATATCAAGTTAGGTAATAGCAGTGATTTACATACACACAAAGCATTCTGGGTACTTAAAAGCATCATAGTTCTTTAGAGGAACAGCTTCTTATTTACATTATGGTTTCACTAATAGAGCATCAAATGTATTATCCAAAATTCAGTGATATAAAAAAAATTAATTTCTTTGTATAGATAAGAAAAAATTAAGTTGTTTGAATTTGTTTATATTTAACTTGCATTTATCAGTGCTATATTTAGAAAGAGAGAGGTAAAATCTAAGTTAATATGTTGATTAAATGTAAGTATATTCTGAAGTTGTGGATTTGATTCAAGATAGCTTTGTGAAGAAGAAGAATATTTATTAGATGTGTAAGTTATTATAAATCTGAGAAATGTTTTGTGGTTGGTTTGGGGGGTTTAGATATATTGCTTGGGAGTGATAGATAAGGTTTGATGCTGCTGTGATGTATGAAGAAGGCAGGAGAGAGATGGGAATTATTGAAAATGGCAGAAGCCGATCCTGGAGTACTGTATTGTTGTTGTCAGCAACGGGGAATGGTTTTAGTGGATCAATAACAAGATTTGGGTTCCAGGGAGATTCTGCAGCCATTTTGACTGGTGAAAGTAAGAATATGGCTACAGAAGTAAAAAAAAAAACTGCTAGGAAATAGCATTGCCTGTGAGAATGTTTTGTTTAAGTTTAGTTAGAATTATAAAGTCAATGCTTACACTTAGTAACTGATTGTTGTAGTTGCTTGGTTAGACTAGAATCATATTATTAGAAATAATTTTGTTAATATGCTATAAAAAAATATGGTAGCATTAAGAATTATTTTATTTTATTAAATGTTCTATAGGGGTTTTAGCCTGCTGTTTTTATTTTAAAAGGATGAGTTTATTATTTTATTTTATTAAATGTTCTATAGGGGTTTTAGCCTGCTGTTTTTATTTTAAAAGGATGAGTTTATTATTTTATTTTATTAAATGTTCTATAGGGGTTTTAGCCTGCTGTTTTTATTTTAAAAGGATGAGTTAAAGGTGAGTTAGATTTGCTTTTATGATTTCCGTTACACGGGATAAGGGCAGTGGTATGAGTTAAGACCCTATAAAGGCTAGCGAATACAGACCAGGATGTGGCCAAGTGTGATAAGCAGCAGTGGATAATCAATGTATACATGTAAACTGAATCAAGAGGATTAGAACCACAGTTTGTCCTGGCAAGTATAGTACGTATTACCTTAATTTCAATTCTAAAATGTATAATGTATAAATAATGCAAAAATGAAGAGAGACAGTCCCCCAGAAGTCTGGATCTAGGCACCCTAATACCACAAATTAGAGAACACATGTCTGTTGATAGAAATTTGACAAACAATGTAAAAGAAGGGGAGAGTCTACTGAAGCTAGACTAATACTGTCTGAACAATTCCCTTAAACCTAATACCAAGGAAATATATCTGTATGTGAGAAGCTATGAATGTTAAGATCTAGTCTACATATGCATGCTTAGAATGACATAGTAGCTGGTGAGTAGCAACATGCATAAAACACAAAGGGGAACAGTTTAAGCTAACACACATCAAACTAAAAGCAGCTTGATGGAGCATTGAATCTTTCTTGACCAAGGGAAGGCTAACATATTCAGGTTCAGCACAGCAGGAAAGGATCTAATGTAGCGATGAGAGTGCTCACTGCAATCTTCCTTATTCCTGCCCTGCTAAACCAGTATGGTACACACCGCTGAAGAAAAGAAAAGGAAAATGAGAAAAGTAGGTCAGAGAGAAGAGCGGGCCCAAACCTGTTCATAACACCTTGTTATAAGAAATGTAACATGCTCCAAATCAATACAAAAATACTAACAGCTGGACCATACATCAGGTTTGAATAGTTCCAACACACAGAAACAGATGTACATTTGTACATTTGGCTTAAGTGAATAGAGTGGTAGTATAACAACAAATTCACTGAAGTACATAGAAAATCTAGATGGTTACTAATTCAAACCATGCAGCACATATATTAAGATATGCGTGCCAAAAAGGGTGTTTCTGATCATTTAACATGTGTAGGAAGTGAGAATATTACAGTGCATGTAGATAGATATCAAGTTACAAAAAACATGGATTAATTACTGTTATTGAACAATATTTCAGGAAATATAGACCATACAATATTTTAGGACATAGAAACTATTCCACGCTTCTACACAGCTGGTCTCCTGTTTACAAAAGTGCATTCCGAGCAGTAGAACAGATTAACTAGTCTCCATAAACATTTATCCCAAATTCAAAGAATTAAATTAACAATGGTCAAGGAGACTGCACCTCAATGCTGGAACCCTAAACAACTGCCACATCTTTCTTAGTGGTGCTGTGCAAAGGAGAAGTGTAAGTGACATATTTGTCTAAGATTATGAATTATTGTGAGCACTAGAAAGGGAACAACTGTAATTTACACCAAGGTGTTAAAACTACAGATAGAATGAATTAACAGAGGGGGCTACAAAAGCTATAATCAAAGGGAAAAACACATATTGCAGATATCAGTCAGAACCAGTGACAGCCAATCAGTGTGTGCATGCATGTTGAAGCTCAAAGACATAATAGCTACTGGACAGCAACACACTTAAAGATACCACACCTCATCGTAAATCTCCTAGGGAAAAGACTGACTCTTACTTGACCAAGGGAAGGCTTACTTATTTAGCGTCACCATGGCAGTAAAGGGTCTAATGTTGTAGTTGTGCTAAGCAGCTACAGTATGCACATCTCAAATTAAATGAAGTCGGAGAGAGCCCTGAATCTTTTACAGGCTTTAGCCAGTTAATAAGCTTACTGAGTTAATAGGTCAGCTCATATAAAGAAGAATTATCCCAAGTAAGATCAGCAAATGTCTTCTGGCTACTTGCAGATTGGACCGCATATGTTGTTGCAAAGGTGTAAATTAACTGGGCAGGGCATTATATTCACATGAGTGAATATGGAGATGTTGAATTTTAACAAAATTAGATTTTTTTTATAGAGTTCTTGGAAGCATTTTAGACAACTGGTCATACATTGCCTGGACTATTTCTGCAAAGAGTGATTGCACTGGGACTTGATATGCAACACATGAGATATCATGGATATAATGGAGGTAACAAGATGAGTGTTAGCCTTAACAGAGCACAAACAAGTCAGCATGCAGTATTTCTGCAAACAATAGTCCACTCATGCAATCTATGCCAAATAATGCAGGAAGATCATTGCAAAACTGACTTCATCAGCCAAGTACATCAACACTTACTTATCTAAATTGAAAGAATTTGAGCAACTACCAAGTAAATGGAGAGATGAAGATGGAGGCGACCACAGAAGAGTCTTCCTTGCCCCTGGAAATACATAGTGGATATGCCAATCAGACTGTCTCCAACGCTTCAAGTCAAAATATCTAGTTATCATTATGTATGTTGGAATGAGCCACTCAACTTCTTTGCTCAAGAGTTCTGGCCAAAGCCAAATATAATGAGGAAAACGGGCTCAAAATCAGGGTAATTTTTTAAGTAGTACTGTAATCTTTTACAAAGTTAACAGAAAAACAAGTTTTGCAAAAAAAAAAAAAAAATCATGCATATTCTGAACAATAATACATATGAAATTAATGTCTGACATTACTGACTGTCAGTAATATTTAGTTATTTACCAGAAAATCAAAAATTTTATGAAGAACGTAGCAAAAAATATGTGATAAATCCATGGACATTCTGCAAAATTCTGGACAGCTGAGAGGAATGGTTCAAAGATAATTACAGACTTTGAGGAAGAGGTTGACAGACTGAAATGTTTATCCACAAACTTTACTTTAAATGTTTGATTATCACTGCAGAACATGTACTGGAACTGATAAAACCTCTTTATGTCTACCTTCAGCATGAAAATATTGCCATAATTCAGACACACAATGGTGCAAACATTGCTATTGAGACACTGAAAACAATGTGAAATTATGCTGGTACCATATTTGCAGCAATGTCTGAGGATGTGAAACACCTGGGAGGGTCTGTGTTTCCTCATGAAGACATGCCCAGAATATATGGCAGGCAAAAGCAATGCACCTGTGAGATTTCTTCTGATTCTGTTGATTATTACAGGCTGTCCATATTTGTACTTTTTCTGGATCATGTCATTATGGCGCTTCCTGTGCACCTAAATGAGTAATGGCTATGATATCTTGTTCAGTACTTGTTGGCACATAAACAGTTTGGAAGACATTCCAGTGAAACACTGTACATGACACATACAAATTGACCTTTCCACTCTCAACAGTTTTAAAGATGAAAAACTAAGTGGATCATGCTGCCAGAGGACAAACTGCCACCTACCATAACTGACAGATTGTTTGCAGTGAATGATGTATTTTATCCATGTAGTTCAGCAGTGCTTTTTATTCTTGCTACCATGCTTTTCAGTGTTGTTATAGCTATGAAGTCTTTTAGTGCAATACAAATAATGACGTCCTGGCTATGGAACAGCAGTGAGGAGAACAGACTAACAGGTTTGGCCCTGGTGTACCTACATCATGTAGTGAAAGTGCTAAGAGACTTTGGCCCTAAAATGAACATCAGATGGCCTTTGTCACCAGATAGCTTTGCTTAGGTGCTGATTTATGATTGTTATTGGTTTGCTTTGTTTGTGAATATGGCACTTGTAGGGTGCTAACCCATTCTTTATACTGGTAAGTAGACTGAGTGGTTGTGATTACATATGTCAATGAATCCAAATTTGTTGTAAAAAGAAGTGTGCATGTGAGATAACAAGATTATCTTGCAAGGATGCTTTGGACTGGTAGTTGACAGTATACGAGGTACAATTATCAAACTATAAGTACTGGGGTACCACAAGTTTCAGTACTGGGCCCCATCCTCTTTTGCACTTATTTTGTGGAGATACAAGCTAATATCCCAGAAGTGTAGTAGACCAAGTTTGCTGATGACTGCAAGCTGGGCACTGGTATCTGCTTACCCACGGATATAACTACTTCAAAGAAAGTAGGAATATGCACATACTTGGTGTACTGAAAATGGTCTCAAGATAAATGCAAAAAAGTGCAGTCGCGTAGTCTTCTGGAAAAAGCTTTTCCCACCTCATATATTATAAGTAAAACTCCTCTAAGGTCACTTAGATAACCAACAGTAGACCTGTGTACCTATATGAACACTTCTATTATTTGAACAGCATGTTTCCAGCAAAGTCACAAAATCCTTGTATCTGGTCAAGTTAATTTCCAAGAGGACATCTTCAAGATCCATAGAAATCATCTTATCACTAGACATTTCCCTGTCAGACTCATCATTAAATACAATGCCCTGTTTGATACATACAAATCCAGCATATCACTCAACTGGAAAGGCCTCAACAGCTTTTAACTGCAAAAATGAAAGGCCTTAAATCCTTGAACTATTCCAGTACATTAACCCAGTTACCTTCTGACTGCTCTGAAGTGATTTATGTCTCAATTTTCAAGCCATTAAAGATCTCTGCTCCATTTAGAAGATGAACACTATTAAGTTTTTATAAAGGGTGGCAAGAACATTTAAGTGAGTCTGCTTAAATGTGTATATGGCTAGGCATCCTACAGTTCTCATGATTGCTTGTCTTTTATTGTTCCGATGTTCATATGATATGGAAAAACAAAGGCCCATATGATGTAGGTATACATTGCTGTACAGAGGTTTTCACAGGAACTGAGTATATATTGTGTTCTTGTTTTGATAGTTGCTTCTTGTGATTGCATTACAGATTTTATGATCAGTATTGCTATATCATCATGTTAGTTGTAGGCAGTTTTCTAACTCATTCCCTTCAATACAGTTCTTTTGAATGTGTACCTTAAACTACCAGTGGGTGTGGCTTGAGTCTTTAGAAAAATTAAGTTATCACATTGCAGTTCAAACAAATACCTCCTTGACAGAGGTCAGATATCAATACAGTTGTATTTGCTATCATATATGCTTCAAGATAAAATATTCTGATACGTTATATACAGCATAGTTTTGGAATTAGAATGGAAACATGAACAAGCAATATTTGACACCTACAGGCGTAGTAGGAGGTAACTGCAGAAACACCAGGAGGCACAATCGAAGGTAATGAGTTAAGGATACCTTAATGGGGTTCTAAACTACTTTGTGCTAATTGTTTAGATAACTAACATAAGTCAGACCCAAAGACCGCAGCACTACCTAGTCTAGGTGAGTGATCATTATAAAAAATACACTGCTTGAATTTCGCTTAGATGTCAGTAGTGGTAACACAGACAAACTGCACTAGAAGGAAAAGGTTGTGGTGATAAGCTACAAGGTGCAGCTGGTTTAAGTGTACTACTGTAAACCACAGTACCATGTAGCTTAACCTAGAGCTTTACCATTTATTAAAAACTAATTAATATCCGTGATATTTATAAGTAAAAAATGTGAGAATGCTGCCAAATGCTGACTGCATACTCAATGATATGGAGTGAGTTTTGGTTCTTTGTTTAGGGTTTTCATAATGACTACTTAATCTCTCCCCAGTGGTTATACCTCTAATGCATTAATATTAATACATGCAATTTTAGTGGCATGTCTTGGATACTTTTGGTTACAGATTTAGTAGATGAGTGGTTACTTTTGGCATCTGATTTTTGCTGGATGAATGTAGATGGTCTAATAGTAAGCTAGTGGATGTGACTGATTTAAGTGGTTAAGATCAACAGAACCAAAAAAGAGTACTGTCTAGCATCAGGCCTGTGATATATTTTATAGAAACGTGTGTAAATGACTGCTTTTATCATTGTAAGCATCTCTGCGCTGGGAGGATGGCTTTTGACTCCTGTTTGGTGTAGAGGTTTATGATTATGGCTGATTTGTCTATTCTCTGAAGCAGTCCTGGATTTGCTTCTCACAGCCTGGATTTGTCTACTGTGTATGCCTAAGCTCACTTAACCACCCTGTCTTAGAATAAAAAAGGGTCCATATGGATAAGTACTCTACCCTGGTTAGCAAACTTTCTTTTTTGTTATAATGATAATATATTGTAATTGTATTGCAAGGAAATGGCTGAGGTGGCAAGCTACTTGTTGCAACTTGCTTAGATGTATTTCTTTTTAGCATTACCCAGACCTTTCTCCAGTACAATTTATGACTATTTGCTACTTCTATTGTAATTATATTATAGTAATGCTTCTATTCTGGTAATTATGGATGATAATTGTTATAGAGAAATTATGAATGTGAACATTAGTGGTAGACATGGACCTATGTAGAACTGGCCACTGTGATGTCAAGATTGTCTGGAGTCATGATCAGTGAGACAAAACTCAATGCAACCTGACTCAACAAATATTCACATAATGAAATACAGGGTCTACTTTAGATCGCCAAAAACTTAAAATCTTGAGTGCTCACATGAGCGAAAAAGCAGATATTTAATATTAATTTTTTTGGATCGCAGTACAGTGGAGATCGTGATATTTGCCCTTTTCTCACTGTAGTGCAATCTCTAAGTTGGAATATATATTTAGCGGGGGGGGGCACAGCCACCCACAATAGCAATTTTGAGTACCTACATATTCGCTCATGTGAGCGCACGAGATTTTAAGTTTTCGGCTATATAATATAGCCCCTGAAATACATGCCTCCACCATAACATTCTTCTGATCCTGACTTTCTTCTGACCCCCCCCCCCTTGTGTCAGATCTAGACAACAAGTATGAGGTAACTGTGCCTGTCGGCATCTGGGTCACACCCCTGATTAGCAGATAGAGCTGTAGTATGTAGATGAAACTAATAAATTAAATGAATAAAAAAGTTCATAGGTTCATAGGTGTATACTAGGCTAATGACCACTAGGGCTTTTTTTAAGCCTAGCTGTGCAACCCAAATGTGACCCACAAATTTGATTTATATATTTGAGAATTTACTGACTACACCTGTCCATCAGAGACATGAGAACCATCCCTGGGATGAATTTCCAATTATCCATCCATCTGTTGGTGCTCCGCTTCCAAGTTGTGCTTAAATAACAATAGGGAGGAACTCTGGTTCAAACAGATGGGAAACCTGTTCCACAGAATGGGAATTCTCTGAGAAACATATCTGTCTCTCCAACATGTCCTATTTATGTCACAAGCAAAATTTTGATCTTTTAATCTAGTAGTTCTAAGCTGTTTGTTTTGTGGATGTGCAAAATGTTCATCAAAGTATGCCAGGCAACGATCACCTCAAAGAAGTCTGTATGATACCGAGTAAATAGACGGGGCTTGGAGGTGATCAGCATAGGCCATTGTGTTTGCTTCCTGTATTCTTTTTGTAAGGAGCCTTTATGGACATTCCAGTAGCTGCATGTATCTTGTCAGGTACATACCAAAGGGGACATTATACTCTATGATGGGTCTGATGAGGACTAACTACAGTGGTATGAAGACCTCTCTGGACTAGATGCCATGCCCTTACTTATAAGTTAAGCAACATGGAAGTATTTTCTTACTACCTTGGACACATGCGGGCCAAAGGCCAAGTTAGTATCTACATAAGTTCCCAGATCCCTGACTAGTCAATCAACAAGGTGTTTTATTGATGACATAGTTTCCCAGGCTGGTAGACTCCAAAAAGGCATTTCTTAGTAATGACTTTTATGCCATGGCTTTGGTACCAAGCATCTGTCTGTAACTGAACTACCTGAAGGGTGTTCACATTTTGAGGGGATTCAACAACTGCTCACAGTTTGCAATCATCTGTTAACTTGGTCAACCAAAGGCCTTTAACATTGGCTTTGACATCTGAGAAGTAGATGCTAAAGAAGAGTGGACGCAGCACAAAGCCCTGGGGGACTCCACTGGTGACTGGCCTCTTTGTGGTGGTAGCCTCTCTGATTGTAACCTCCTGGGTCCTATCGGTGAGACAGCTAAGTTTATACCTAGTTCTATAAGTTTGTTGACAATGCCCAACTGGGGTATTGTATCAAATGCTTTAGCCAGATCTAGATAGGCAGCATACACCATTGCCTTAGTGACCCTTTCAAAGACATCCACCAGATTCAGAAAGTATGACCTTCCTTTGACAAAACCAAACTGTGATGGATCCAGTGCCTGGAGATTTCATATGTCCTTGTTGATATTTTCCATGATAATTATTTCCATGGCTTTGCAACTAAGACTAGCCAGACTAATGGGTCTGTGTTTTTCAGGATCTGTTGAAGGTTATCGTTTATGAGTGGGGATGACCATCACAGTCCTCTGTTCACATGGCACAAAGCTTGTTTTTAGACTATAGTTAAATAATGAATCTAGTAGTCCTGAGAAGTCATATTTTAGACCATTCAGGGGGCATCCTGGTATGTTATGGGAGCCCTCTGAGACCATGTTCATGGCTTTATTGAGTGCAGTCAGTACATGCTCCTTAGTTACAGCTGGAATGGTTATGTTTAAGGTGATCTTTGAAGGGATGGTTGAGGGTGGGGGGCATACCTCTCAACTGTACAGATTTTTTCAGAATGTCCAGATTTTGCCTCATATTTTCAATCTGTTTTTAATAAAATAGTGGTTTTATGGCAAATCATTCAAGATTGAAGTTAGAAAATAATGACAGAAATCTGAGTTTCAGACTTCATACCCTTCAGAAAATTCATGCTAATGCAAAACCTGTTATTCTATTAACTTTCTAAATTTGTAAGAGCAATTTTTAAAATTGCTCCTATTCTGGGGCATTTGACCCACTTTCATTTATGGCTTTGTCCAGACTTTTTGCTCTAAGAGGTTGAGAGGTATGGTGGGGGGAGAGGTTGAGTGCTGGAAATGAATTTGTCTGCTAACAGGTTTGCTATATCACCAGGATCAGTGATTGTAACACCATTTGCCATCACTTCAGCACATAGATGTGTGCTGCCCTTAAGATTTCTAACATGAAGATCTTAACTGTTATCTTTCACCTGGGGGGGGGCTATCTTTAACCTCAAAGTTAGCTTTGCTTGACTTAATTAGCCTCTTAGTTGTCTATTTACTTTGATGAGACAGTTTCTGTCTTTATGAGAACTACCATTCCTGATTTGTGCCACAATTTTTTTTTGTTGTATATCCTGTTTAATTTGGGATGCCACTAGGGTGATTTATTTCTGACGTTAGTCCTGGGCTTACTTCTGGTAGATACTGCAATCTCTATGCAGCCATTCACATGGCTGTACACAGTTTCTGAGTAAATATTTAATCCGCTGTTTTCCCTAACATAGTGACCAGGGTAAAGAAAACAACTGTCTACCCAACAAATAATTTTTATTAACCCCATGGTGATACTGGCAGAAAAATGAAGAAGCACAGTGTGGGTCTTAAGACATTTTGATAAAATAAGTAAAATAGGACAACATAAATTGTCAGTAGATTTAGAAAAGTACTAAACTCAATGCTTGGAATTTGCTGTAGTCCGTAAGGTAAAGCAAATAAGAATTTAATCTATAATATGACTCTAAATCATCATCATCTTTCGGCTTTTCCCGTTAGGGGTCGCCACAGCGGATCATCTCTTTCCATTTCTTCCTATCCTCTGCATCTTGCTCTGTCACACCAACCACCTGCATGTCCTCTCACCACATCCATAAACCTTATCTTAGGCCTTCCTCTTCTCCTCTTACCTGGCAGCTCCATCCTTAGCATCTTTTTCCCAATATACCCATCATCCCTCCTCAGCACATGTCCAAACCAATGCAATCTCGTCTCTCTCTTGCTTTGTCTCCAAACTGTCCAACATGAGCTGACCCTCTAATATACTGATTCCTAATCCTATCCATCCTAGTCATACTGAGTGCAAATCTTAACATCTTTAACCCTGCCACATCCAGCTCTGACTCCAAACATTTTGTCAATGCCACTGTCTCCAACCCATATAACATAGCTGGTCTCACTACCCTCTTGTAGACCTTCCCTTTCACTCGTACTGGTACCCGTCTGTCACAAATCATTCCTGACACTCTTCTCCACCCATTCCACCCTGCCTGTACTCTCTTCTTCACCTCTCTTCCACATTCACCATTACTCTGAACTGTTGATCCCAAGTACTTAAACTCGTCCACCTTTACCAACTTTACTCCCTGCATCCTCACCATACCTCTACCCTCCCTCTCATTTACACACATATATTCTGTCTTAGCCCTGCTGACCTTCATTCCTCTGCTCTCTAGAGCATATCTCCACCTCTCCAGGGTCTCCTCAACCTGATTCCTACTCTCACTACAGATCACAATGTCATCTGCAAACATCATAGTCCACGGGGCCTCCTGTCTGATCTCATCTGTCAACCTGTCCATCACCACTGTAAATAAGAAAGGACTCAGAGCTGATCCTTGATGTAATCCTACCTCCACATTAAACGGATCTGTCACTCCCACTGCAGTCCTCACCACTGTCACACTACCCTCATACATATCCTGTACCATTCTTACATACTTCTCTGCCACTCCCGACTTCCTCATATAATACCACAATTCTTCTCTAGGCACCCTGTCATATGCTTTCTCCAAGTCTACAAAGACACAATGCAACTCCTTCTGACCTTCTCTGTATTTCTCCAATAACACTCTCAGAGCAAACATTGCATCTGTAGTGCTTTTTCCTGGCATGAAACCATACTGCTGATATAATATGACTCTAAATAACAATGAAAATAAAATTGTCATTCAGTCCTAAATAAAATATGGCTATGAGAATGCAAAAAGGAGTAACATATAACAGCACTGAAAAGCGCAGTCTAAGAAGTGGCTGACCCAAGATCAATTTGTAGGGAAATACCAGACTGTAAAAAGGTAAAGGAAGAAGTCTGAAATTTCATGACTGACTCTTCTTCAGTGAAAAATCATAAAAAAGATAGTTCTGAAATGTTATGCTGTCTACTGTACAGATCTTGTTGCTATAAATTGTCATGAAGTCACCCATGGGTCACTTGAATCAAGGTCAGAAAAGAAAATGACTTCCTGTGTACCTTTGTTTTATGAAGATACAGTTGCAATTGTTTAGTTAGTTCTTATGAATAACAGAATGAATGCTTCCTTAGGGGACATTGGCATGAACGTTTCATGTGTAAAGGCCATCAGGAGAACAAAGAAAACAGATGGAAACGCTCTCAGCTGACACTTCTATAATTCAGGAATGAAATACAAAGACACATAAACATCAAGGGTAGTTATGTCAAAGACCTGTCACTAATGAAGAACTCCAGAGAAAGTCTCAAGGGACTATGCTTTTAGAAGTCATGGAGAACAATTACCATACATCAACACTTGCATCAACTGCTTAGAAACAGCAGTCAGGCATTTAATAACTTAACATCGGCATGTGTGGTTTACTCTTATTGTATAGGAGTCCTTCATTACTGACAATAGCAGGTGTTCTGAAAAAGCACAGATGGATCATGTTCATTAAATTTGGCAGAGATGGCACAATAAGAAAAGCCTTTGTTAGGCAAATAAGAAAGGTTCAGCTAATGATTTCAATGTAAGTACATACTACTGGAAAACATGTACAGGTTTCTCTGTGTCTCATGCTTGTTGATGTTATTAAAATCCTTAAAAGCTGCTGCACTTCAAAATACCCCAAGCTAAAATAAAAAATGTGTTATCTGAAATGTTTCTAAGGTGTCAGAGAATATTCAGGTAAATAGAGAAAATGTTGTTTAGATAGTCCAGGGAAAATATATACCAAAAGAAATTTCAAATGCAGCATAATAGTCCTTTCATTGTGTATCTAAGATATTTTTCAAAGTGGCTGTACCTAGAACTGATGGACAGGAAAGTAGCAAACTAGATGGGCACTAAGACTTTCAGGCCTACTCAGAGTGAAGCATTTTCTTTCTTGATGCAAGAAAGACAGATTCTTTCCAACTGTTGCAAATGTTGTGTAATCTAAAACACCTGATGCAGTAAAACTCATTTATGCAGACACTTTGTCTCAAACACAGAGCTTGCCCAGGTTGTACAGCAAATGTAATTCATACTTATACAGCGCAAAGTAAATAAGGGAATAAAACCATAGAAAACTGCCCTGCATCTTTATTATTTACTGTAATGCAGTAATGAGGGACACAATACTATAACAGTATTACTGCCTTATAATACCTGACTCGTACTAGGGACCCAAAATTTACACCAACAAGACTCACTAGAGGAATAGATTCCTAAGTCAATATATTTCCAGTCTATGGAATTACTTTGTTTGTCATTAAGGATAGTGTTGATGATTGGATGGTTAGATATACATTTACACCATGGTTATCATGTATGGCCCAGCTTGATTTTTGAGGTAGGCACTATTAACTACTCAAAGTGAGATAAGAACTTTTCAGTTTATCTGTTTAGAGCTGTACATGGCTAGGACTCTTATGGTCCCTGTGATGCTCCACCACTGGACAATAATCAAGGAACCTCAATCCTCAACACTGGCAACAGTGAGTGATGTACACTGGGAGGATGACAAGTACACACACAGTATTTCCAGATGCAGCTCTCTGCATCAAGTGCAATTTCCCTTAAGAGCACACAGAGACCACAGTCAGTCCGGGGCTGGCTTCTCCCCATTTCTACAGATCCTCAATGAGACTCCCCACTGGCACAGTTATAGAGTTGAGTCCTTAGCCAGGGCTCCAAGCCAAGTCCTCCAAAACTCTCTCTGTCCAACTAGTGCTTCATGTCCCTGCCCAAGTAGCAGACACACACTCTTGGAGATTTGTTTTACACACACACACACACACACACACACACACACACACACACACACACACGCACACACACACATACACACACACACAAACACACCTGGGAAAGGCTGGCACGGGTTTACTAGCTATGCCCCCTTCTGCCCAGAATCTAAGGTAGTTATCACTGCTACCAGAACCCCTTATCAGCCACATTAAGGCCCTTAACAAAGGGTGTCCAATCTTATTGTATAATGTTACTATTAATACAAATGGTAGTTTGACCAAGAGCAAGGTTATTAGGAGTGGCCCACACAGTGTCACCAAATAAATATGCAGTTTATCTCAGAACTTAAATATCTCTAGACAGATCAGCAACAATGAAAGGTTTAAATATATTTAATAATAAAAATTAAAAGAACAGGAAAATATATTTACAGTGACAACAGAGTTCAAAATTACAGGAAATATTTAAAACAACATTGAAGGACAGTCTCAAACAAATAAAGAAAAATATCTAAACTAAATGTTGCTATATTTCTGACTATATCTAAGAGAATTATACTGGTTCCCTAGACTTACTTACTGTAGAGCAAGGCAGATGTGGTGAATGGATCTTCTAGCAGTCATTAAGTCCAAAACAGAATACAGAATGCTGTGTCTCTCTCAGAGAGCTCAAATTAATATCTCAAATCTTAATGCTGGGATAACTTGCAGAATTACATAATTTCTTGTCATCTGACTCTATCCCAGGTAAACCCGCCACTGCTGGAAGATAGCAGCATTTAGCATCTACCTGAGAAAATACATAGACAAAGGCTTTTTCTCAGATCTTAGGCAAATTGTGGAAGTCATAAAACAATTGCATCCCTTCACATTTCAAAACTAGTAATTATATCACCTTAAAGACAATAGAGAAAGCTACTTAATATAGACATTGTGTCTGTTGCTGCACTGAAACTGAAAGATAACATCTTTTTATGGTCTAGACATAAAGTAATTTAATTTCAGTTATTTTTCTGAAGTTTTGCTGGGCTGAAGTTAACCTTATGTATGCCAGTTTCCACTGTTAAAATATATATATTTAAACAGTTGCAATAATGCACATACATTTCTCTTCTATTCCAGTAGGGCATGCTGTGATCACATTTTAAGCACAAACACTTTATGAAATATCTTTTTAACACACGTCTGTACAAACCTAGTTTGATATATACATGACACACAGTTCTAATATATTTATAACATAAGCATCTTATATGAATTATGTTGATATTCACAAATGGCATATACTTATTTACAAAATTCTAGATAGCTCGGCTGACAGTATCTCCCTTTGTCACAGTCCCTGTGATTACTTGCCTAGTATTGGTTTATGCTTCTATAATATAAAAGAAAAAATAATATCACTGTGCTTGGTGCCTGAAGTTAAAATACATTCATTTAAATTGTTCTGTATAAACAACCTGAATGGGTCTTCTTAAGATTTGTTTTTGCTGCTTTGTAGCCCTTGTAGTTCTACAACCTGGCTTCTTAAGCACAACATGAATTTCTTGCATTTATATTAAATAATGTAATAAATGAGACTGTTCATCTCTGAGTGGGAAGAATTAGTCTGTTGATTAACTGAGATTTGCAGCTTATCCAAAAGAAGAGAAGCTGGATTACTTGGTAGGCATGCTGGTCTTCAGATATGTCAAGGACTATATTTATGTAATACCAGTGAAAATGAGAGTCATAGAGTTGTAAAAACACAGTGTCTGAAAATGAAAACATAGTGACCATACTGAAAAGCTGAACTTGCATTACTTATCTTCAGAGACATGTCTTCAAAAAAAAAACACACATTTACCAGAAATGCATATGCATGCACAGACCTAAACACACACATATCTATATATATCTATATGTACATGTATATGTCTATGGGAGGCTCAGTATCACTGACTTTCATTAATATTGATATTTGTTTTGGCAACAGGCTTTGGCTGACAACATATATATATATATACTGTGGGCGGCACTGTGGTGCAGTGGTTAACATTGTCACCTCACAGCAAGATGTTCTCCGGTTCGATTCTCGGCTGGGGTGCCTTCTGTGTGGAGTTTGCATGTTCTCCCTGTGTTCGCGTGGGTTTCCTCCGGGTACTCCGGTTTCCTCCCACATTCCAAAGACATGCATCTGGAGCATTTCTCCCCGGGCCTCCGCTGAAAACAGGCTCTGTGGAACCTAGTCGGACTTTCCCGGTCAACAAATGATAAATAAATAAAATAAATAAAAAAACTAAGCCTATGCAAAGATTCAGACACTAACTATACAGGGTCTAGTACATAAATGCCTTCTACTATAACAATAACAAAATAGTCCTCCTTTTTACCCTCTGCTATTATTTTAAAGACCAGTGCTATGATTTCTGATACTCAGAGGTTCAAAGGTATGATCAACACAATTTTGAGGTTGAGGAATATTCACTTTTACCTGTTATTATGTCAACTGTGAGTGAGAATACATTGTTTCATGACACTGATGTTAGGAACATCAACATTTGGGTTTTAAGATATTTTAAGTGTACATATATATATATATATATATATATATATATATATATATATATATATAGGTTTACTATCATGTTATCGGGACAGACTCATTCGAATGGTTATATCATTGACCCACGACTGTGAAGTGACAGTGTCGAAATCCGGTAATGTCGAATTACAAATTGAATGCGATTTTGAGACATCACTAACATGGGTCGAGATGGGGGTGAGATTTGTACTTCTGCATTATCGCTGTTCAACATTGCTAGCGTTCGAGGTTCGGACTCTGTGAGAAGTGTATTTGAGTCTGTCTCAACAACATGATAGTAAACCTAACATATATATATATATATATATATATATATATATATATATATATATATATATATATTTATATAAACATACATATAGTGGTGCATCATCATGGTAGCTGTTGAGCTTAGGGAGCACTGTGTTTAAGTCTAAGACAGGCAGACAAACATTAGTAAGGCAGGAATATAAACAAATTAGCTGCAGGAAGAGGTATTTCAGGCCCATTATCCTGCTAAGAAACATATTTCCAGATCCGTGGAATAGAAAGGATTTACTGGGTTTCATGTCAAAGAAGAAGGCAGAGTTAAGAAGAGAACTATACAGTGTCAAAGGCTTGGAGTTCTCATATTGAAGAGAAGCCTCTACTAGTTTTGTAAATGTTCTAATGGAAAAAAAAAGTTCCCCAGTTTGCGAGTTTTTCACTGTAAGATAAAAAAATGTAAATATTTTTTGAATCTTAGCAGCTATTAAAACTGTTTATTAAAACTCTTTACCACATTCTACCTAATAAACTTTTTCTGCACTTGCTTTTAGTCCTTTTTAATTTAATTGCATTTTTTAAACTGTGTTTGGTCTAATATTGCTGCATACTCAAGTGTGCTAGCTTGTGAATTGTTTTTACTACTGTTTTTGCTACTTCTCTGTAAAAAAAAAAAAATGTAAGCCTGTTTCCTACCTTTCCTGTAACTAGTGTTCCAGATACAGATTTGCTGTATCCATGACTGTATGTAAGCTTCTGAGCCCCTCAAGCCTTTCTGTGTCAGAAGGAAGCCTCCTAGCTTATCAGTGGGAGTGGTAAGCACTAGGTAACCTGTCTACCACATAAGGAGTGGCTCTGGCCCAGAAATTGAAGTTATTGGCCGTTTGGGCAATCTTCCATCTCTCTCAACTTTCTGATTTGAAAGCCTGTATTTGCACTTGTTTCTGTCCTGTAACTCGTCTAGTGCAGATACAGATTCTTAGTTTAAGCACTTAAATTTGCTTATTCATGCTCAGCACTTGTTCAGAACTTGTAAGCACTAAATAAGCTACTAATTACTATAGCATTCAATCTCCCTCATTACCTAGAGGAAAACAGTTTTTGTACTTATGTTTCTCACTTGCTTAGAGAAAAACAGCTCTTGTACTCACTTTCCTCACTTATCTAGAGAAAAATAGTTTTTGATTCAGGCATGTCCAAGGGTCAGCTCCCAGTGTTCTTTCCTGTCTTTCTGATGAATCTGGGCATCTTGAAACAATGTAGAAATTGCCTCATGTACACAGACAACCCTCTCCTCTTACCACCCAACACTACAACCTGTGAGAGATGCACTTATCTAGCCAAACTGGAGGTAAAGCTCTCTCCAACCAAGACTGAACTTAACAGTCATGAGGAGAAGGTAAACATTTGCACCACACCACACTCATCACACAGTCTCACTAAATCTACACCACCAAAATCCACACATAGTAATACAAAAACATTCGCGAAGGCTCTCAATAATAAACTGTCTAAGCAACAGGGACCCCCAAAGCGGAAACGTAAGCAACTTCCATCCCCCAACACAATCCAAATGATATATAGCCCACAGACTCAGTGTGCCACTCAACCACAGCCAATAAGGCAAAACAATATACACAACACACTAGTCATAGGTGACTCTATAGTCAGGCACACTGATGTCCCACTCACCAGGCTAAACAAGGAGAAGGTTACTGTCAGCTGCCTGTCAGGTGCCAGGATCCACCACATAACCCATGCACTCAGGTCACTCCACAACAAGTACAAATATGACTCTGTCATTGTCCATGTCGGTGTGAATGACCTGAGACGTACCTCCCTGGACTACATGATAAGAGACATAGAAGAGCTCTCTGATCTTGTAGCCCAGGCAGGTATGACCCTAGCCTGAGTAGCATTCTGCCATCGCCCAGAATGATACCACAGTACAAGGACAAAATGATTGACTTCAACAATTGGCTAAGCTTCTGGTGTCATTCTAAGGGGATCCAGTATCTGCCTGCTTGGGGTGACATGGTCGACAGACCACGATGCTTTGCCACAGATGGCCTGTACCTGTCGGCCCTGGGATTCCCTATACTGGCTAAGGCTCTTGCTGCCCCTATAGTGCCTTTTTTAGACAGGGTTCAAATAACAAATTCTCTACCATAACAGGAACAGGCAAGCAAAAACTGAGGGTAATGCTACTCAATGCTAGAAGTCCAAATCTCAAAATGCACTCACTCAAGGCACTCTTTAAAATGGAGAACATTGATAACTGTGCAGTGACTGAGACCTGGTTCAAGGCTCCAGAGAGCACCCCTGCACTACCGGGCTATAACTCATACCACACTTTTCGGCCATGTAACCTGGACCGAAACACCAAAGGCGGAGGTGTGTCCATATTTATTAAGGATATCCACACCTCTAGGCTAGTTGCTCAGCATAATGCATCCGAGGTTATCCAAGTGCAACTAACTCTATGCAAAACTGCAATCCAAATTGTTGCTTGCTAGAAATCCCCCACCATGCTCCAGGATTCCCACTCCTCTTTTCTTGATGCACTGGAAAATATTAGGGTTCAACCAAACACCATAATAATGGGCGACTTCAACTACCCCACCATTAACTGGGAAAACTACTTTTGTACCAACTCCCTAGCTCAACGCTTTCTGGAATTCATAAACTCCAATGCCTTAGATCAACTTATCCACACCCCCACCAGGGGCAACAATATCCTAGACCTAGTCATTACCACCATGAGTGACCGGTGTTCCACATCTGAAGTCAACTCCTCGTTGGTCCGATCCGACCATAAGCTTATCACACTTGATATCCACATCCCGCCCCCACCCCCCATTAAGGAAACCACAGTAAAAAATTTCTCCAAAGCCAACTTCATGCTTCTTAAGACAGGAGTGGTGAACTTCATGATACCCATGCAGATGGACAATACAGTTACAACTGCTGAATCCTACACAAATGCACTCTATCAGCACTTACACGAGTGCATGGATCGTGCTATCCCAAACAGAACCAAGACGCTATCCTCCAAAAAAAGAAAGCCAATCTGGTGGTCCTTTGCCATAAACAAACTGTACAACAGAAGGAAGAAACTGTTGCAAAAGAGAGTAAAATCCCATGAGTGGAGGAGCTCCCTGGTCAGCCTCAGTAAGAAGCTGAGATCCCTTATAAGATCCTCCAAAGCTAGCTACAAAAACAAAATCACCACTAAATCCAAGGACAACCACAAAGCATTCTATAGCTATGTCAAGAATCTAGATAGCAACACCCAGATCTGCTCTGGGTTACAGCACAAAGGCATGAAAATTACAGAACCAACTGATATTGCCAACATCCTGGCAGATAGGTTCAGTGCTAACTTTACCCCCCTCTCAGCCCCTAAAGGGCCCATATCTAAACAAGAAGAATGCAGAGTCCCTGTAATCACAACTACGCAGGTAAAAGCTGCACTCTCTAAAGCCAAAAACACATCATCCATGGGACCGGACAACATCCCTGGCTGCGTTTTACATGAACTTCAGAACGAACTGGCTCCTCACTTAAGCACCATGTTCAATAATAGCCTCGCATCAGGCTTTGTGCCCACTGAATGGTGCACAGCAACAGTTATCCCACTCCACAAAGGGGGAGCCACCACTGATCCTGGGAACTATCGACCTATTAGCCTGATGAGGCTGGTCTGCAAGGCCATGGAACGTATCATCATGGAACTCATAAACAAAGACATTGGTAACCTCCAAACTCTGGATCCCACCCAGTTCGGGTTTGTGAAAGGCAGATCATGCCTCCTGAACCTGATCGACTTCTTTGAGGCAGGCACCAACGCCATGGATGAGGGTAAGGTGGTTCACACAGCCTATCTTGACCTCGCCGAGAATTTTGACACCATCCCCCATTCTGGAATTACAGCTAAACTCACTAAACTAGGTATAAATCCCTACATCACAAGATGAGTTGCCAGCTGGCTCACTGACAGAACCCACACTATAAAAGTTGCAGACTCCAAATCTGACCTCAAAGCAGTGACAAGTGGAGTACCACAGGATTCCATCCTGGGACCTCTCCTGTTTGGTATCTACTTCTCTGAAGTACAGGCTAACACAGAAAGCCTCTGGCTAATGAAGTTTGCAGATGACTGCAAACTAGGAGCCATAGTCAAGTCCCCAAATGATGTGGACATCCTACAGAAGGGCCTCACTGAGACAGATGCCTGATGTCAGAGCCATGGCCTCAAGCTCAATGCCAAAAAGTGCAGTATCATCCCCTTTGATAAAAACTCTGTACCCATGAACTACCACATAGGCAGCAATCTACTTAACATCAAATGCGTGATAAGAGACCTTGGAACCCAGGTGGACAGTAGTCTCTCCTTTGATAGTCACATCGCCACAGTAGTCAGGAAGTCCTTCTATGTGGCACACCTCATCATAAAAGGGTTCTCATCCAGGAAAAAAGAGGTCATTGTTCCCCTCTACTTGTCACTCATTAGACCCATTATAGAGTACAACGCCCCTTTTGGAATGTACCTCACAAGACATCTGCAGCAGCTGGAAAGTCCACAGAAGTACCTCACAAAGAGGATTACTGGCCTCAAACAAATGCCCTACACTGACCGCCTCAAAAAACTCCAGCTTTACTCCATAGCATATCGCCTACTCCGAGGTGATCTCTGCCTAACATATAAAGCTATGTCAAACCCACAGCTGTTGGACATGCTACACCTAAAGAAATCCCAATCCCTCCGAGCTACATGCTCTAGGGACCAAAACCTTGTCACCACAATAAACAGGATAAATAAGGGTGTTTAGACCCCATTTGATTTATCATGGATTACATGAAGCAGAAATACAGGGTAGACAGGGAAATACTGGAGGAAATATGCAACCTCTGTTGCTCCCACCTCAGGCCTCAGGGAAATCATGCAGTACCCATTCCAGTAGAAAGAAATGTATGTTTAGCATTATGTATACTAGCTATTGGTACTTTTCAGAAACCCACAGGGGATCCAAATATCAGCCTCTAGAATATAAAATCATTTTTAAATGTAATGCTACAACATGCAAAGGAGAGTATCTGTTTCCCAAGAACCCCATATGAGAGAGGAAGAACCATGCAATAATGCTATGCAGTATCACACTTTCCTGAATTATTGTGGGCCATGAATTGTGCACACAGAATAAAAACACTACCCGGTGAGCAGAAAAGAACATACATCAACCAAAAAAGGTTTCCACTCCATAAACTGTCAGGTTGCCTGTAGTGCACAGGGGATAATTTACAATGTCTGTGCAGGTAGCCCAGGTAGTTTCCATGAATCACACATATGGCACACTTGTGAGATGTACACCAGGTCTTCTAGGAGTGACATTCCTCTTTGGTATCTAGTTGAGGATGTAGGTTATGCACTGGAGCCCTGGCTCGTGACACCCATGAGAAACCCTCAGAACCTCAATGGATAAGGATGCAGCACGTTCCATGCTTAAATTATGTATATCATAGATTGTCTGTTTGGTTTGCTTAAATCTAAGTCACTGTGTCTAGACACATCTGGAGATGTACTGCGGTATGATGTAAGGCACCTCTGCCAAAATACTTATAGTCTGTGCCATGTTATACAGTATAATTCTCAGGAAACCGCTTCAACAAGGACAGTAGTGGACAGGACCACAGTAAAGAACCATAGGCAGGGCCAGTAGCAGCAACAGCAGGTACAAATGAGAAGTCTGAGGGAGAACCACCAGCTACAGATTGTGCTTGCAGATAAAGGCATGCACAGTATGCCCTGGCTCTGGGTAAGAGGTAAAGAATAGCAGACACAATCACTACCTAGGTCAAAGCCTAGGATCCCATCCACATACAAATAGGAAACCTGATGCCTGACATACTACAAAACTTTACTTAACTATGTAATGGTTGTGTTCTGATAGCAACAGACAGGAATAGCTCCCAGAGACATAATTTGCAGCTGCAGAAATTTCAAAGTAAGTGTGGAAACGATAAAGAAAAAAAGCTATATGACTGATTACTCTCATATGGAAAATGTGCATGTGCCCGAAGGAGCATTTGTCTGAGGTGTACAGTTATGTCAGAAATATCTCCTCTGGAAGATTCTTGCAATATACAGTTACATATTAGAAAGTATAGTATGTATCAAGCACTTCAGTTGACCACCATCTATAAAACATGGAACAGGTCAAGTATACCTTCATTTGCACAAATATACCAAGAAGCAAGACTAAAGTATTTAATGCTTCCACTGCTGTAATAACAATACTAACTGAAATGCAATACTGTTCTGCAATTATGGAAGCACTCATTCACAAATGAGTAGGAACAAGAAACCAACAACTTTCCCCATGCAATACATATTGATAAATCCAATCTTGTGAATTAGCAAGCATTAGCTATCCACTATGTGCCTCAGATGTATATGTAACCTGTAAGAAACAAATCATGTGCAAAGGGCAGGGCAAAGTTTTCATATTTACACACAGTGGGGGGAAGTAGGAGGGCAAGGCTAACACCAAAGAGGTGAGTGTGTGCAAGTAATAAACAAATGTGTCTCCCAGAGTTTACAGTGTTCAGGGCAGTAACAACAGATGTACAGCACTTAGCAATACTGTTTAGATAGTCTGCATGTGTGAATAGTGGTAGGGCAAGTGATTTTTTTTTCAATATGCATGTATGCATGTGTGTGTGTGTGTGTGTGTGTGTGTGTGTGTGTGTGTGTGTGTGTGTGTGTGTGTGTGTGTGTGTGTGTGTGTGTGTGTCTTTGGGTGTGTGCGGGGTGTTTGTGTGTCTGTCTGCAGGAACACAATTAAGCACTATGCTAGCACTATGTCCTGGCATCATAGACAGGTATGAGCCATGCACGTTAGACTACTCACTTCAGAGTTATCATCCCCAATGATGTCTGCCATGAGATGCACTGCTACTTCTACAACCCTGGTTAGAAGTCAGGGTGCCATCTGAACATGAGCAATGTCTGCTTGATGTACTCTCCTCACAACTACGTCCAGAACCACAACCACTTGGCCTACCACTTCTGGATGTGAACACTGCAATCACTGACAGAGCAGTGGATTTAATGTCAATGTGGGAGTGGGCTCTTGCATGACGATGTTTTCTAACACCAGAAGATGTAGCGTCTCTCTGGCCACATGAATGCCCACCCTCATGGAACAGACATTCCAACACAAAAACTGCCCAATCTAGTGAGTCATTAATCCTGTCCAAGGAGTTGCCCACACAGTTTTGGGAATCACTCATATCAGAATTCATAACATTTAGTACTCACACCATCTCTTCTGAGACCCCGGGTGGAACAAGTCTGTACCTCTACTAGGGCCCTACACATATGTCTGGTGGCATCTAATGACATATCAGCTTCAGGGGAAAGTGGACAGCAGGCCACATCCTAGCACCTCTACCAACCCTCCTGCATGGCACCATGTCTTCGCAATTGCTACCAGCAGAAGTAACGAGCTCTGCAGCCAAAGTAACAGCACTACCCTGATCAACTGTGTCACCCTCAACCTCTCCTATATCAGAGGTCTATGTTTCCTGGATGAGGCATACTGACTGTGTCCAAACTATGGGTATTGGATGTGGGAGCCACAATCTCAGTGTCAAACTGACCCTCTCTATCTCCAGACTGTGCCTGTTCACTGTCACTACCATCATCATCAGGTGGTAGGAGTTCCACAGTACCATTCTCAGTATCACCTATGATAACAAGCAATAAATACAACAAATAGAAAAAGAGAGAATAAAATTGATCACATGTTTTCCTTATACTAAAGGTACATCACACATCTTAGCAGATACTAAAGCTAAACAAACTTTACTCTTATATAGACCTTTATCTACCTGATATACAGTATTAACAATAAACAAATGTGTGCTTACCATGTGCAGGTGGGCTGGCAACCTAAAATCCAGGCATGCCTGTATGTGAAGAATGGAAAGGAAAGAAGTGTGCAAAGTACCACAATACAAATGAAACAAGAAAAAGAGAACAGTCCCCTTCAGAATTGCAGATTAAAAATGTTGTCATAAAAATGTAGTGATCAGTTGGATTCTCCCCAGAATCCCAAAACAAACTCCACTATTTCTATATGACTGTAGTCTGACTCACAGTTATTGCTCTCTCTCTCTCTCTCTGTGTATATATATATATATATATATATATATATATATATATATATATATATATATATATATATATATGTGTGTGTGTGTGTGTGTGTGTGTGTATACACACACACACACACACACACACATATATATAATAAAATATGTGTGTGTGTGTATATATATATATATATATATATATATATATATATATATATATATATATATATATATATATATATATATATATATATATATATATATATACATATACACACACACATATATATATATATATATATATATATATATATATATATATATATATATATGTCAGCTGTCTTAGATATATGCATTTGAAGATATAACAATGATACTTGCTTTTTGCATACCTGCCAGGTCTGTTTGTGATGCTTTGAGTCTAACATCCACATCTGCAACAGCATTAAGGGTTCTGGTGGAACCCTCTGCTGAGCTAACTGGATCTCTGATAGCGGACAGGAACTCCTCAGTTTCAGTTAGTGGTGGTTTGGTGGTAGGATGACCTCCCATAACCACCTCTTTCCAGGTAATTGCATTGGTCCTATAGTGGGCAGAGGTTATCATGTCACTTTTCCGGTGTCATATCTGGGAGTAGGTTCTCCAATGCCCTCTGACAGCATTAACGTAATTGACCACCTGCTGCCATATCTTGTCTTGGTTAGACTGTCCATTTCTACCTCTCCCTAAGAGAAAAACTCCATGGTGATGTAAGGCCTGGATAATGACCTCATTTTTTGCATCACTACATGGTGGCTTATGGCATACAGGTTTCTTCTTGAATGTCATATCCCTGTATGAGATGAAACAGAAAACAGACACAGAAAATTAAATATATAATACACAGACAGGATAGATGTGAGCTCAGTTCTGTGCGACTGCATGCATCCAACACGCACACAATTTAAACATGTTAAGTGCTCACAATGACTATACCAATGTTCTTCCCTCTATCCCCTCCCACATAAAAAGTATATTTAAAACTCAAATATCAGCAAAGGTCATATAACACTTCTGTAATGGAGACCACACATGTTTAACTGTGTAATACATTTCAGCATTAACAATAATAATTATAAATATACCTTTAGAAAAGTAACACCAAACTGTCATAACTTCCATATCTACTGCTGTAGAGTTCAGTCAGGGAGAAATACACAGGCATAACATTTTTTTTCTTTTCCTGCTAACAGAGATAAAAATGTCAGACCTTCCTGCATACTTACAATACAATTATCTTTAATAGTTGTGCAAATATGACATACAAACTAAATAATTTCTCATGTAGCATTCACTAGCATAATTGTAGCAATGCATAAATGTCTACAGCAAAAGGAAGGTATAAAATAAAAAAATGTACAATGCATATAAAACGTGTACGCACCACTGTTAAAATGCCAGGTTTTTGTGATATAAAAAAATGAGACTGCAATAAGTCATTTGAAAACGTTTCCCACCTTTAATGTGACCTATAAGCTATACAATTCAATTGAAAAACAAACAAATCTGTTAGGGGAAAAAATATAAAAAATAAAAAACATGCAATACGCTGGTTGCATAAGTGTATACCTTTATATGTTCATAGGTTCATAGGTAGGTACTAGGCTATCTGCCTGAAGACATTTATAAGCTTAGCCAGAATGTGTTGGCTTTCGCCACCCCCTTAGATTAGTTCCCTGTGCCTCTGTCCAGCAGAGCCACTGAAGTGATCCCCGGGGTAAACTTTCTGTTTCCCATCAACTCGTCAAGGTTTCTCTTGAAGAGTGTTAGTGAGGAGCTCTGCCTAATGTAGATTGGAATCTTGTTCCAAAGCATGGGAAGTCTCTGGGACAGGAATATATCCCTCCAGCATGTCCTATATATTGTTGTGGTGAGGTTTAGATCCCTAGATCATGTGGCCTGAGGGGATATGGTTTTCTTTAGGTGGAGCATGTTCATCAATTCTGGGTTGGACATGGCCTTGTATGTCAGGCAGAGATCACCTCTGAGTAGGCAGTATGTAACCTAGTACAGCTGGAGTTTCTTCAGTCGAGCTACATAGGGTATCTGTTTGAGGCCAGTGATCCTCTTGGTGAGGTACTTCCGTGGTCTTTCCACCTGTTGCAGGTGTCTTGTAAGGTACATTCCAAATGGGGCGCTGTACTCTATGATAGGTCTGATGAGTAATGAGTAGAGGGGTACAATGACCTCTTTTGATCTGGATGCAAACCCTTTTGTGATTAGGTTGGCCACATAGAAGGATTTTCTAACCACTTTGGCAATGTGATTATCAAAGGAGAGATTACTATCTACTTGGGTCCCCAGATCCCTTATTACGTCTTCTGTATTTAGGGGACTACACCTATGTGGTAGTTTGTGGGTACTTTGTTTTTTCCAAAGGGGGTGACTATGCACTTTTTGGCATTTAGCTTGAGGCCATGATTTTGACACCAGGTATCCATCTCAGTGAGACGCTATTGGAGGATGTCTGTGTCAGCAGGAGAGTCAATTATAGCCCCTAGTTTGCAGTCATCTGCGAACTTGGTCAGGCATAGTCCTCCTGTGCTTGCCTGTACCTCTGAGAAGCATATGCCAAACAGGAGGGGTCCTAGGACTGAGCACTGAGCAACGCCAATTGTAACCAGTTTAGAGTCTGACCTAGCTCCTGCAACTCTCACCATGTGGGTTCTGTCCGTAAGCCACTTGGCAACCCATCTTGTGACATAGGGGTTTATTTTCAGGCTGGTGAGCTTGTCTATAATACCAAAATGGGGAATGGTGCCAAAGGCCTTTGTGAGGTCTAGGTAGGCTGTGTGTACCACCTTTCCCTCATCTATAGCCTTGGTAACTGTCTCAAAGAAGTCTACCAGGTTTAGGAGGCATGATCTGCCCTTAACAAAGCCAACTGGGTGGATACAGTGTTTGTAGGTTCCCAATGTCTCTGTTAATGAGTTCCATGATGATGTGCTCTATAGCCTTGTAGACCAAGCTAGTCAGGCTTATAGGGCGATAGTTCCAGAGGTCTGTTGTGGCTCCACCTTTGTGGAGTGCAATAACCATTGCTGTGCACCACTCTATGGGTATGTAGCCTGTGGAAAGGCTGAGTTTGAACAGTGTGTTTAGGTGAGGGGTTAGTTCTTCTTTGAGCTCATGTAGGACGCAGCCTGGGACACCATCCGGTCCCATTGATGCTGTGTTTTTGGCTTTGGAGAGGGCTGTTTTGACCTAATTATCTGTGATTTCAGGGGCTCTACATTCTTCTGGTATGGTTATGGGCCCTTTTGGGGGTGAAATTTGCACTGAACCTGTCTGTCAGGATGTTGGCGATATCGGTCGGTTCAGTGTATTTTGTGCCATTCTGCACTAACTCCGAGCAGATCAGAGCATTGCCACTTAGATTCTTGACATAGCTAAAGAATGTCTTGTGGTTATCTTTGGAGTTCATGGCAATTTTTCTTTCGAAGCTAGCCTTGGATGATTTTATGAGGGATCGTAGTTTCTTGCTGATACTGGTCAGGGATGTCTTTCCTTCTTGGGATTTTTCTGTTTTCTGTACTAGTTTCCACCTTTTGTTGTATAGCTTGTTTATGGCAGGGATCCACCAGACTGGTTTCCTTTTCTTGGAGGAGTGAGTCTTGGTTTTGCTTGGGATAGCATGAGCCATGCATTCTTGTAGGTGCCCATAGAGTGCATTAGTAAAGGATTTTACAACTTGGACTGCATTATCCTTTAGCATGGGGACTTTGAAACGTTCCACCTCGGTCTTAAGTAATGTGAAGTTTGCTTTTGAAAAGTTTTTCACGGTGGTTTCCTTGACCAGGGGTGGGGGCAGAATGTGGATATCCAGAGTGATTTGTTTATGGTCAGATCTAACCAGCAAGGGCTTGACCTCTGGTATGGAACATGGGTCCCCCATGTTGGTGATGACCAGGTCCAATATGTTGTCACCTCTGGTGGGTGTGTTGACCAGTAGATCCAGGGCATTTGAGTTTATAAATTCTAGAAAATGTTGGGTAAGGAAGTTAGTACTTGAATAGATCTCCCAGTTAATGTTTGAGTAATTGAAATCACCGAATATTAGGATGTTTGGTAGGACCTTTATGTTTCCCAGTGTTTCCAGAAATGTGGAATGGGGGTCCTGGGACATGGTGGGTGATCTGTAGCAAGCTACAATTTGAATTGCAGTTTTGCCTATTATTAGTTGCTCGTGGATGATCTCTGAAGCATACTGTGTTGTGTGTGTCACCCTTAAACTAATACTTTGTTGAAGCAGCTTCTGATTTAATTACAGCACTCAGTCTTCTTGAGTACACACTTGCCATCAATTAAAGAGACTCTGATTAACTGTAAATAAAGTTCAGCTGTCCTAGTAGGATTTTCCTGACATTTACTCAGCCATGGTTCACGGAGAGCTTACAAAGCATCAAAGGGATCTCATTGTTGAAAGGTATCAGTCAGGAGAAGGGTACAAAAAGTTCCACAGCACTGGTTATACCATGGAACGCAGTGAAGACAGTTATCAAAAAGTGGAGAAAATATGGGACAACAGTGACATTGCAAAGAACTGGATGACCCTCCAAAATGGATGAAAAGACAAGACAACAACTGTTCACAGAGGCTGCCAAGAGACCTACAGCAACACTGAAGGAGCTACAGGAATTTCTGGCAAGTACTGGTTGTGTACTACATGTGACAACAATCTCCTGTATTCTCCATATGTCTGGACTATGGGGTAGGGTTGCAAGATGGAAGCCTTTTCTTACACAGAAAAACATCCAACCCTGGCTAAAATTTGCAAAACAATATGTCGTCTCCCTAAAGCATGAGGGGAAATGTGTTATGGTCTGATGAGACCAAGGTTGACATTTTTGGCCACAATTCCAAAAGGTCCATTTGGTGCAGAAATAACACTTTGCATCACCAAAAAACACCATCCCCATGGTAAAGCATGGTGGTGGCAGTATCATGCTTTGGGGTTGCTTTTTTTCAGGTGGAACTGGTGCTTTAGTCAAGGTGGAGGGAATTATAAACAGTTGCAAATAGCAGGCACTTTTGGCACAAAACCTTCAGGCATCTGCTAGAAAGATGAAGATGAAGAGGAATTTCGCATTTCAATACAACAATGACCCGAAGCATCTATCCAGAGCAACAAAAGAATGGCTTCACCAGAAGAAAATTAAAGTTTTGAAATGGCCCACCCAGAGCCCAGACCTAAATCCAATAGAAAATCTGTGGGGTGACCTAAAGAGGGCTGTGCACAAGAGATGCCCTTGCAATCTGACAGATTTGGAGTGTTTTTGCAAGGAAAAGTGGGCAAATATTGCCAAGTCAAGATATGCCATGCTGATAGACTCTTACCCAAGAAGACTGAATGCTGTAATTAAATCAAAAGGTGTTTCAACAAAGTATTAGTTTAAGGGTATGCACACACAAAAAAGTATTAGTTTAAGGGTCTGGACATATATGCAACCAGCATATTGTGCATTTTTTATTTTTTTATCCTTTTCCCCTAACAGATTCAATTGAATTGTACAGGTTATAGGTCACATTAAAGGTGGGAAAAGTTTTGAAATGATTTATTGTGGTCTCATTTTTTTATATAAAAAAAACTGGCATTTTAACATGGGTGTGTTTTATATCCACTGTAAGACAATAAAACTGCTTTCAGTGTTCATTGAAATTCACATTTTAATGCTAAACTAAATGTATTATTTCAGAAATAGTGATGTACCTTGATTATACAGCACTGTAAAAATAGATAAATCTTCTAAAGTTTTTTTCTAGCAATATTGAGCGTGTTTCAAAACAGTCTCCCCAGTGTGATACAAGGGCATTAGCTACATGATTACCTTTATATAGTGTACAGTCAGCCCTGTGACCATTGTGAGTATGCAAATGTTGTTTGAATTCATTAGCATTCCTGAATACCAAAAGCTGCACTAAGTATAGCAAATGTAAAAATGGTGTAAGGACCTACACAGTTGCATGCACATGCCCTATCAATGCAAGGATGAGCATTGAGAAGTTCTCCCCATTAATGGCTTTCTGGTGTCTATGATTATTATGACCACAGGAAGAATAAGTTCCCTATTACATTGAAACCTTAGGTTATCGACGACCTAAATGTTGATCACAAAATGTCGAAGTCTGAAAATTGCAAATGGACATTTCCACACAAGGAAACAAGTAATTTGTCCGTTACATGGATTTTGTTCTTTCTCCACTGTAGAGTGATCTTGGAGTTGGTATATTTAGTTAGGGGGGGTGGGGGACACAGCACTCCACATCAGGGGGTGTGGTGGGTGAAGCCCCCCACTTTATTTCTGTTTATAACATTTTTTATTTGCCCAATGGCATTGTTTCCCTGTGTGATATCAATCTTGAGGGTTTGATATTTCATGATCAACCTTTAGGTGTTTGATAACCTAAGGTTTTGATCATGTAATATACACCCAGAAGAATCAGCTTTCACAGTGTCCCCTCTTTAATATACTCCTACTGAGGGTGCGTCAGAGAGAAGAGACTTAACAAAAAGTCTGAAAAAACATAGAGTGATTTAGGATATAAACAGTCCTAACATTCAAATGCTGGCTTTAATGACCATAGTTACAGCCCCTAAGTAAGAAATGTTGTTCACATTAAAGGGACTACTATGAGCATTTGTAAAGATAACATATGGCAATAAAGCAGAAATAGACTTGCTATTGCAAAAGCACAGATAATGAAATGAGGCCAAGACAGAAGGGATACACCAATAGTGAGTGCAGTCTTTGTTTAGTATGGTGTGAGTACATGCCTATTCTAACTGTTTGCTATAACCCATTCATCCAGACATCCACTGTTAAATGTGAAAGAACAACTTTCTTAACATGTGTCTGTTGCTCTTTCAATATGATTTAATAGAATGTCACATTATCATTAAATCTAGACTCTTTTTCACCTTGCTAATATATGTCCTTGTCTTTTGCAGCTCTGGGAAATGTAGTGAAATGATTGCATTCAAGACCCTTGTTTCAGGGTTCAGATCCATACAGGTCCCTTTTGCAACATACATTTGGTTAAATACATGGGCGCTGGAACCATAGAGCAAGGGGGTGGCCCCCCACTTTTGCATCCTAAGCAGCTCATCTTATTAAAAAAAAATGCTGCAGCTGAAGATTTTTTTTTTACAGCCAGGCAACCATGAACAGTGATGCACGACAGCAAGCAGCAAGCAACTAAATACCTTCTGTTCCATATTCACAGCTGCAGAGTTGCTTGCTTGGTTCTAAAAAAAAAAAAAAAAAAAAAAAAAAAAGGAGACTTCCGGACTTCCGCTGGTATTAAAATGTTGAACTGACTGCCAAAATCTACAGCAGCTGTGCATGGAAAATGCAGTAACCAGCAGTCAACATAGCTGTTTGTTTATGCCTACCTGAGTGGGAGCAACCTATGCAGATGCGCTGCTGCAAAATACCACTGCTTCAATTCCTCAACCAGGGGAAAAACTTACTTTTGTAACGTTCAGAGTCGAGCAATTGTTTTAAGTTACTGCATATTATTGTGAATGGATTAGACAATACTACCTTGTTATTCCATTAATAAGACTATCATCTAAGGTCACCTCTATAAATGCATATTACTTTTATGCTTCTCTTAAATACTTACCATGACAAGCAATGCAGATACTATACTGTCATATATTTCCTTCCAAAAAGTTGTCAGCCACAGACAGTTTTGCTGTTGTTCCTTCATATCTTAGATAACCATAACTACCTGTCAATAACTCCTTTTGGCTTTTGTACCACTTACATTTCTGGTCCTCCTACTTCTGCATCTGCAATCCCCTCCCACTCAAATACTGTCCCCGAATTTCCCCTCCCCCTTTGACTGCAGAGGAAAGGGGGCGGACTTGGAGCTTCAGATCGCAGGAATACCAACAAGTACAGTGGACTGGGTGATTCTTAGCAGAACTCATCTGGTCACAGGAGGCAGTTATTATTTGTAATGGTCAATATTCGAGTGACGCAGAGTAAGTGGGGCGGTAGCATTAACATATCCCAGAAGCTGTTGTAGCAATTTGCTAGAAAGTAAAAGTGAAAGTTATGATGTAAACATAGTGGGTGAGCTGCACAGTAGGCTGCAGTAGTAAATTCTTTTGAATTCCAAAAGTGGAATTAATCCAATATTTTTACTTTTCTGTTTCCATGGGAGAGAATATGCAAGGGCTACAGGATTCTGAACAGAAGGGCTGCAGGGAGATCTTGGATAGCATACTGACCGTCGATCTGATGTCTTTAAAGGATACCATTACTGGAGGGCTTATCGTGGTTGAATCCCGGGATGGTGAGGGAAATGTAGTTTTCAGATGGTATTTTTCCAGTTGTGGGAAGGTGTCTTTCAAAATGTGGAGTACTTACCAACATGATAGATATCTCTCCTTCTCGCTGATTTTGCTTCATGTATGCATGTATATTTTAATTGTTGCAAAAATCTGTGATTTTTTTTTTTATAAGAAAACTCCAAGTGATGCAGTTATTGAGTAATGCCAGAAAACTGGCACATTGAGATGATATTTCAGTAGAGGTTTTACATAGGGGTGTAGCCAGTGAATTCCATTTTGTACTCACAGATCCTTATTGTTACTCCTCCCCCATCTGCCTGGCATTTAAAAAGTGGTCATGTCACTTGAGCTGTTGCCTCACATTACCCCAGACTTAATGTGTGTAACAGTTTAATTTGCTCAGTCAAAAACTATTAGAGGTATTGTTTTAAGTTCTGCAATCTTCTCTGTAATAAGTCATGTACATGTTTTTCAAAGCAAGAGACTGGGTTTCTGTAGATCTCTAATCACATTACCTATCATCAGAAAGGTAAAGTTATACCCAGCTAATATTTTGAAACATTTTGATATTAATGAGATTCATTTAGTTTATGAAGATACGTTACACTGGCAGAAATTTCAAAAGCTGAAACTTTTTACTGATAATTTTTTTGTGTAATAACCATGAGAGTGTTACCTGAAAGAGGGCTCTGCCATAAATGCAGTTGTAAACTTACAGTTGTAGAGTATTCATTCAAGTAAAACAAAGCTCATCCCTGTCCATATTCAAATGCAACTTGGATCCAAGGGTGGGTACTAGAAAATGTACTCCAGGATTGAACCTCATGCCACTAATGGATAGAGGCAGCTCCGAAATGCTGCATCCCTTACAAGGGTCCCCTCAAATTATCTACAGTATGATCACAGTTATTCTCACTAGGGCTAATATACAGATATCAGCCATGGGATAGGTAAGACCAATCAGGGAATGTTAATTCAGGCATCAAAAGGGAATTGTCTAAGCTTAAAATGTCCTCCAAGTTAACCTATGTTGTGGTAGTAAACAGTTTTAAAAAATTGCCCTTTTTAGATCACTAAGTGCCCCTCTCACCCTCCGCACCCCCCCCCCAGTCTTCAACAGCTTCTGGCACCTATGGTTAAACATGTAAAATGTACATGTAAAGTGTTTTATCTTCAATATTTTTTTCTTATATCATTTGTGAGCCATTTGACATTGCACACCATTGACTGGTATCATTCAATAGCACTGAACTACATTTCACTGCCCAAAATGAAAACTGACACATTTTATTTGGACTGCTATCAATAGCAGAATGAATACTGGCATTGTTACACTTTGCTCAGCAGTCTGAACAATACTGACTGAGCAAATTAAAGTTGTAACACTCCTATCTCTGTGGCATACGATATAAATATATTCAGCTTACAGAAACAGTACAGGTGATGCAGGGATTGAAACCTGTTCCCAAATCATTTGACTGAGGGAGCTCATAATAATTCTTCACACTCATTTTGTTATATGAATGTGTTGATGTGGGAAACTCAAGTAAGATTAGTATTGACTAAACAGACAGACAGATAAGTCATTTGAAATTATGTAAATATGAATCGTGTGCCCATCTCCATTACCATAGCATTTGCTAAAGTCCTAATATTTTGAGACACACACGACAGTACTGACGTGGCAATGAACTGTGAGACATTTGAATGTATTACTGCAATGCATTACTAGCTGTAATCATTGTTAGATATATTTTGTGATTCACTTCATGTGTCTTCAAGTTATTATTCCCCAAAAGCTGTTTGAATGCTTCTGCTAAAAATTGCCACCTGCATTCGTGCACCACTTGGCAGTGTGAAAGTCACTTTCACAGTCTAAGGAAGGAATTGAAAAATTTAGTTTAGGCAGCCTTACGTACCACAAACCATCCCGGCAGCATTGTGCAACCATCAGCACCGTGGATAGTACTCAGTGAAGAAAATACACCTGACAGTTAACTTTTTCTGTGGTACAAAGTGTAAATGCAGTCAGCTCAAAGGTAAAGGACATGTGATACATGGTTCAAATCTACTCAAATGATACTTTTACACACAGTTGTCAGAATACATATTTAATCACATGTTGAGATACCATTCTGTTGTTTTCTTTTTTTTTTAGAAACAAGCAACTGTTGTCACTCTTGCTAACAATGTGGGATCATTAGTCTGTCCACTTTCATATTATTTGTCATTAACTACAAGTCAGATAATGTGTTCCACAAATTACATGTCTGATGTTGCAAAGAGATGTGAGAAGGAAGGATTTTTCACTTCAATGCACTTCTTGCTCTGGTTGTTGCTACATATACCCATGCATTGCATTTAATTCACTTTTTGTAGTTTTCTATATCATATATTAATTTTCTAAAGTCATAGGTTCATAGATTGGTACTAAGCTAACTGGTCTTTCGAGCCATTTCAAGTCTAGCCAATTATCCCTTGTGAGACTCAAACCCTGCACCTTGTGTTTGTAAGGCAAATACCTTAACCATTAGGCCACCCTCCCAACCCCCTCCCCACCCTCCCCAATTTGCTCTCCCATGAGCAGCACAAAAACAGGGTTCACTACCTAAGTGAAAAAGTGAAAATTTTAGTTTAGGCTGCCTTAGGTAGAGCACATATGGCTGACATTGTTGTGTGGTCCTCAGCAACAGGGATATTCCTTCATAAAATACACGTAAGAGATGACAAATTTGGTGACACAAAGTGTAACTGAAGTGAATTGTGAGAAATACGGTCCATGAAGCATTGTTCAAATCCTGTGTTAAGATCACATTGCAATTTTTTAGAATATGTCATTTGTTCTTATTCCTTTTCATTTGCTCTCCACTTGGCAGCACACAAACAGGGTTCACTACCTAAAGAAAAATACTGAAAGAATCAGTTTAGGCTGCCTTTGGTAGAGCAAATATGTCTGGCATCATTGCATAGCCCCCCATAACAAGAAGAGTAGTTACTTTATAAAATGCACCTGACAGATGTCAAATTCTGTGGTACGAGGTGTAACGGAAGTGAATGTAGAGAAAAAAGGACCATGAAGCACTGTTCGAATCCTGTATAGAGATCACATTGCAGTTATTCACAATGTGTCATTTTTTCATATTTCTTCTTTTTAAGTTTCATTTGTTTCCCAATTGCCAGTGCGCAAACAGGGTTTACTACTTAAGGAAAAAAGTGAAAATAGAGAAAATATGCCTTGCGTTATTGAGTGGCCCCCACAACAAGGAGAGCAGTTATTTCATTAAATGCACCTGACAGATATCAAGTTCTATGGTACAAGGTGCAAGTGAAGTGAATTGAGAGAAATAAGGCCCATGAAATATTGATCAGATTGTAATTATTCACAATGTTATTTTTTTGTATTTCTTCCTTTCTAGATTCATTTGCTCTCCACTTGGTAACACACAAACAGGGTTCACTACCTAAGGAAAAAAGTAAAATAACTAGTTTAGGCTTTCTTAGGTAGAGCAAATATGGCTGGCAATTGTGTGCTTTCACCATCACTCTGTACAATACTGACATGAGAAATATTACCTGTCATAGAACTATCTCTGTGGCAGGTGAAGATGCAGAGACTTTACATAAAGAACACGGCTGATTAAGAATTAAAATCCAATTAAAAGATACCTTTTACAAAGGGTGTAACAAGCCTATTTCTCACATTATGAATGAATAATAAAAAACAAATACTGCTGGTGATCACTTGGTGAGGATTCAATAAACCTGTGTTGCATTTTATTTGGTTGATTTACTCTCCATTGTGAGGACAACGAAAGTTAATTTATGTATTTTGGGTCTGAATAGACTTGAATATCTAGTGAACTGTGTTTTTCAAACAACGTATATTTTTTTTGGAACCACGTGTTTTCCATGGAGTGATCACCAGCAGTATTTGTTTTTTATTATTCATTCATAATCTGGCTTTAATCCTGCTGGTGCTCCTGTGTGTACTGCCTGCAGCTATTTTATTAACTTATACCACAAACTTGCTATTTCTCACATTATCAACAGAACTGTAAGACTAAATAAAATTTCTAATGTTAAACTGTTTCTTCCAAACAATTGATTATTAATCCTTGCACAATGAAACATTTCCATTTAGCATATATCTTTAATGTTTCATATATAACTTCAAGTTAATGCATGTACAGTTTCGCCGACAAGGCAATAACTATATTTAATATAAAATTCCCTTCCATATGTATGACAGGTACAATACTTTTGTTATAATCATCATGACTCATCATATATCCCAGCCTATGTCTTGTGAAGTATGTATGTAACATAAACTAATCTGTATTAATCAGCACATTCAACTGCATTCTTCTGAAACATATTTACTAACAGAAATAATGATATTTATACAGAAATGCATTCCAAGAAATGATTACAGCCTCACACATATAAGCTTCTCTGAAGTGTATCTCTAATCATTCAGAAATGACTAAATGTCTAATTTCCATGCTGGAAAGTAGTTCTGCTGTGGCAATGTCAGTTAATAAATTAAGTTTCAATTTTTTGCATCTTTTATCCCCTGTGTTTGATTCTCAGTTGTTGCAATAATATTTTAATGTGGTGTAAGCCCCAACTTGACAATATGTCATAATTCATCATCTTTCACATACAAACTGCAACTCTTAAAAGCTATGCCATTAAGCATTCCACTGTTGAACACCGGAATCTGTGCTAATAGGTTGAGCATCACACATGGCACAGTACAATCCTATTTTTCACACCTTTATTGCTATATGATGTATGTATTGCCAATGTGTCTGCCAAGGAGTACATCTGCTTTCAACTGCTCAAATGCAGTTGGCACGGCTGTGCATCTTTGCACACAAGCAGTTACCCATGAGATCTGAATTGGGCACTGATTCAGGCATATTTTATTAGCTTGACTTTTGCAGACATGGCTGATGAGGGAGAGAATGGTACTAAATTTAGAGCACAAAGGTGGGGTGTTGAGGAGTCCAGCATTTTTGTGGTACTACTCATGAAGAGCTACAGGCAGAGTCTGCTGCAGGGGGATTATACCAGGTCTACATATAAGCCTGAGGCTTGGAATAGCTTAACCAAGGCCGTCTCCAATGCAACAGGCATTCCACACAATGGGGCACAATGTCATTACTACTACAGTAAGCTTAAAACACAAGCACAATGTCCTAAACCAATAGGAGGCTAAATTTAGGACTGGGAACACTCCAGTTGTGTAAGAATACTGACCCATAACCTGGCTGTGATATGGCATTAATGATTTAGCTAGGCAATGCAGGCACTCATAATATAAAAGCATTTGATTTTATATATATTTCTTTTCTTTTTTGATGTACAGCTGCAGGGAATATAGTGCAAACCATGAAGCAAACTAGGAGAGATTAACCTCAGAGAGGCATGGAGTAAGTATGAATCATGTAAAAATTCAAGACATAAAATGTTATTTTCATTCCCTCAAGCACTACCATCCGAGCAGGCATACCTCAGGTGTTAGTGCTTGAGAGAATGAAAACAGTAGCATCCGAGCAGGCATACCTCAGGTGCTAGTGCTTGAGGGAATGAAAACAGTAGCATCCGAGCAGGCATACCTCAGGTGCTAGTGCTTGAGGGAATGAAAACAGTAGCATCTGAGCAGGCATACCTCAACTTTCATCTCAAGCATGCATGCTTTGCACAATAACTCTTGCTGTTTTCATTAGGCAATTTGAACACCAGCTTTACTGTGTGCGGATTCAGTACCCAGAAGCAGCAATTACTTTTTATTAATGGATAAGTATTTATAAAATATTAATAGCAGTAAGTCAGGAAGAATCATGTTATGGTAAGTGCAGTTGTTAAATCTGAATGCACAATTCCTACCTGTCATAAGGAAATAAAGGCTGCTGTTTCTTATATCATAGCAGCGAGATTTATTTATTTATTTTATGACATAATAATACCTTTCCTGCCTATGTGGATGTAGCAAAGGTGTGCAATAGTAAATTATCATAATTGTTTATGTATTGCCAAACCAAGTTTATTTAAAAAATACAGTACTGTGCATGCCATGTATCTAATTATCTCTTTTTTTTGCCTCCCCCACCCTTTCTCTCTTTTTTTTGTTGGAGTTTATAATTTATTAACAATCTGCTTTTTTGCATAACTTGCTGTTGAAAAATTAATGATCAAGATCACAGAGTTGTACACCATCCACTGCAGCCCAGCCATCCATACTTCTACAGATGGCAGCACAGACACCCAGCACTCATATCACACACACATATATCACACACACACACACACACACACACATATATATATATATATATATATATATATATATATATATATATATATATATATATATATATATATATATATATATATATATATATATATATTCACTTTATATCCTGGAAATATTGAAATATCGAAATTCAGTATTTTGAAGCTATAAAGTCAAATTTTTGAAACCATGAAAACTGAGAACCGCGAAATTCAAAATCTCGCACACCGAAGATTTTGAATTCCGTGCTTCTCCTGCACACATACATACACACACACGCACACACACACACACACACACACACACACACACACACACACACACACACACACACACACACACACCATCCTCCCCACACACAAACACAAGCTCTCTACTGCACCCCCCCCTACTTAAATATTCTCACTCCGAGGTCACACTACACACAAACACACACAAAACACCACCACACAAGCTACATTCCCCTCGCACATATACACATCACAGCAACAAAACACACTGACACACACCACAGCCCCTACCCAAAACCCTTAACACACACACACTTACCTGAATCCATAACCACAGGTAAACCTCAGAAGCGAGAAATTCAAAACTGGCGGTATTCGAGGTTTTGAATTTCGTGCTTCTGAGCATTTGTTGTTCTCAGGATTCCACTTTATGGGCTCAAAATACTGCATTTTGATATTTCAGTATTTCAAGCTTTTAAAGTTAATCCATATATACATATATATATATATATATACTACATATATATTATATTACTTTAGGGTCACAACCTGTCAGTGTTGCCTCCAGAGATGCCACCCTTTCCATTTCAAGTGCTTCAGGTAATTGTGTCTCAGCTTCTGATACAGTGATACCCTTTGGGAGCAGTAGTAGTGGAGGTGGCAATTTTGTTACCCGGCAGGAGCTGACAGGGCCAGTGGAGATATAATTGAGAGGGGCCTCTGTGCACATATCATCAGGGTTGAAAAGGTCCTGCATCACATTGCAAACATGAAGCCATGTCCAGCACTGACCCAAGGAACTGCTGCAGGAGACAATGATGACGTGAGGACTAGATTTTCACTGTTCTCAAGCTTGATGTGGGTGTACATTTATGTGTGAAGAAGTGGATAGCTATTGTGCTATTTCCCATGACCCTCCTGCAAATTCCTATATTCTTTACCCTGTGTCCTACCCTCTGCTTGCCAACCCCATTTTCACCAATATCCTAACCACTCATTTTTCAAAAAATGGATTTACGTACAACATGCATGACCTTAAATGGTTCATGGAAAAACCTTCACTTTATGTCCTCGGCATTTGCATGGAGTTTGGCATAGCACAGCAATGTTGAGTGCCTGTGAATGTTGTTTAGCTTCTTATTGCAAAAGCTAGAGATTTCCATTTAATCTGCAGTGCTTCTGTTACTTTCACCCAAATGTGCTTATATCTGCTCTGCTATGGGACTACAGAGTAAAGGCATAACATTTGAGTAGTACAGCAAAGCATCATTTAGAAAAAAACACTGCATCCCCAACAAAGAGACTTGTTAAGCCACCCTTATCCTGCTTAGGTATTCATGTTATTGCACTCTCCTACCCTTTATGTGTGTTTATAGTAATGAAGTTTATTGTACAGAGCATGACAGATTAACGATGATTTAATAATAAGACCAAAACGCCATACAGGCATTCCTACATGTCCCACAAAACAGACTGTTGCTATTCCTCTCTGCATCTGTATTTAGCTCTTTTGTCATCCCTTCTGCTTCATTAAGTTGTCAATGTGCTTCAACTATGTTACTTTAATGTTGTGAAGTAGTAATTCCTTTTTGATAAGATGAGCTAATGCTCATGTATATAGAAAATGTTTTTAATAATTTCAAGGGTTCTAATCCAGACATTAGCAGCTACTCAGTGTTTTTGGTACACTAAGGTATGTGTACCTGTTGACTACATATTGTTCTGAGCCACCACTCTTGTATTGTGTCCCTTCCGTATCATTGAACTTCCACCACTGCATTTGCACAACATCTGGCACCAGGCCACAAATGCAGCTATGGCTAAATGGAAGTACACAGCTTATGGCAATGTCTTGGGATTTGATTGTCTTCATCTGCATTACTCTGTCACACTTCACACTGCTGTGATAAGTTACGTTTAGTCAGTTTAATGTACTTGTCAACAAGCTGAAAAGTTGATTTATGGATTACAGTGGCCAATAGGGTAATGAAGATGAATACATACCCATACATACATACATACATACATACATGCATACATACACACACATTTGCTGAAATCTGCTGTCAAATAGTAACTTACAATTATGACTTTCTATGTGATATGTTGAGGAAATACTCAGGTATAAATGTTTTTCTTGGCATGCTGTAAATATTCGTTTACATATGGTTGAAAATATATTTTGGCATGTGTTGTCTGACTCTTTTCGCTGTAAATGTTAGCTACAATTTAAGTTAACACATCATTGCCCTGCTGCTGTATTCATGCCCCTGATACCTATTGTGAAGACTGTCTTGTACAGATGTTTGCTTAGAAGTTGGCAGAGAGCAAAATAGATTACTACTATTTACCATTTTAAGTTCAACAATTTAATATATGATTACACATGTGCTAATACTTAGCCATCAGCAGCACAATTCAGCTTAGCAGTACTGCACTCAAAGTGTACAATAAAAAAAGAGAAAATCAAATAATTAGAGTTTCATGTTGCACAATGTTGTATGTCTATTTTGCTTTTGTCAACAGGAGATCTTGATTTCAGAATGATGTTTTGTCTGTTCTACAGTGTTTGCACTCACAGTTTTTGTTGCCCTCTTGGTTAAACTATTCTCATAGAATCCATTACTGTCATTTTGCACTGCATGGTTCTATGTACGACTTGCATGTTTGTCTTGCCAGTGCACATAATGCATGTATGAGACAATACATGTGTGCAGTCATTCCGACATGAAGTCACGGGAATGTTTGATTGATAATTCAGTGGTGTGCAACAGTCAATATGTATGTCTTCCCATTATGTGTAACATGGCAATGTCTCCTCACAGTAACACAGTATACATTAAGGACAGTATCTACATTTCAGTAGAGAAGTATACTATTGCATGTGACAATCATAGTGATGTTACATTGTCCTGTCCACACAAATACATTTGTTGCATAGCCTGTTATGCTCAGTACAATCTCCTCTAAACACTGGATTTTACAAATATTCAAATTTCTTTTTTTTTTATTTTTTTTTTAAATATTCAAATTTCTGATTTTACATCAGCATTGTCAGTCTTCTCCTGTGGCTCTTGTGACTAATACATTGTTTCTAGGTTGCATAATTGGATAGGTAGAAGGTTTAATAACCAACATGGAAGACTGGTGTATGTGTCTGTGTGACTCTGTAACACTGGGTGCCATATCCAGTTCTTCCAAGAAGAGTGCATTTACCTGTTCTCATAGTCCTTTATGTCAGTTTTTACAAAAACATCCTCTATGAGACACATTGGTGAGATTATTCTGACAAAAGTGTACTTTCTACCCTTAAGAGTCAGAGGTCTCTTATGATGTTTGTGACTAATGCAGTGCTCTCTAGATTGTGGAACTAGATAGGCTGGAGGTTCAATGCCCAACATGGAGGATGTGTGTGTGTGTGTGTGTGTGTGTGTGTGTGTGTGTGTGTGTGTGTGTGTGTGTGTGTGTGTGTGTGTGTGTGTGTGTGTGTGTGTGTGTGTGTGTGTGTGTGTGTGTGTGTGCGCACGTGTGTGTGTGAGATACTGTATGCAACACTTGGTGCTGTATATACTACCCCTGTAAAAAGTGCATTAAACTGTTCTCACAGCTCCCTTGCCCCATTTTGTTAAAGAACCTTCCTCTATGAGACAGACTGATGAGGTCATCCTGACAAAAGTGCACTCTCTATCTTTAAGATGTAGGCTTTTCTTGTGGCATTTGTAGCTAATGCAGTGTTCTGTATATTGTGTAACTAGATATGTATGGGGTTCAATGCCCAGCATGGGAAACTTGTATGTGGGTGTGTGATGCTATTCACTGTTAGATGAACATATGCTTGATCAATCTCTCTGTATATAAATGTTTTAAACTGGTAGATGACTCCATCATCCCCAAAGTCCATCTTTCACATCCACATATTCTCTGCAACACAAGGAAGTAGCTATATATACTTTTTGTACTCTGAGTACAGTTTTCAAAATATTACTTTTTCAGATGACAGTTTGTCCACAAATGTGTAAATTAATGCTTCAAATAAGAGTGTCATGAGTTTCAAAATTATCCATTTAATGTTTTAGAGGGAAAGTGATGCAAAAACTTGTTAAGTGCGCTGGGGAAAACATTTCCATTTTTCAAATGGCAGGTGTTTTATGTGGCATCAATAAGATCAGATGATTACAACATTAAATTGTCTGCCTAAACCCCTAGTTCAACACAATGATAAGGTCATTCTATCACAAGTGGACCATCACTAATTTAATGTGAGACTTCTCCTTTGGTGCTTGCACATCTTACACTATTCTGTAGAACATGTACCTAGAAAGTTAGGATGTTCGAATACAGAAGAAATACTTAACTTCTACAAGTGCGACTGCCAATTAATTTCTGATTGTTTTACACACATTCAATGGCAACTGTTGCAACCTCTGATTGCTGAAAAACTAATGTTACCAGATACATCTCCTTGGCAGTACACTGCTGATGTCAACACTTCATAGATCTTGCATGTCTCAGTTTTAATCATTAATCTCCTGTGGCACTGCCTGCTGATAATGTGCTGTATAGACAGTTTAAGTGGATAGGTAGGTGGTTCAATCCCATCACTGCTTGTGACAGTGATTGTTGTCCCATACTGGTGGCCACCTCACAACCACCTTTATGCATACTTCTAATTAGGAGATTGAATTACAGTGGCATTCTGTGACACTAAATTTTAGCATCCATAGAGAAAATAACTTTCTGGCCACACAACGATCATATAATTCTAACATACCTGCAGTATATCACATCTGGAGTGTGAATTCTCATGTGTTACATGAATTTAGTAGTGTGCTTTGTACATTGTGTTGCTATATATGTAGGATGTTTGCGATGTCTAAGGCCAGCTGTGGTTGTGTTTTTCATCCTTATACTGTGTATACTATTTTTCAAAGACATAAAACCATTCATTGCTCATATAAATTACCTTTTCACTAGATAATTATGCCCTGTATTACATATTTTCCTCTGGACATGTCTTTAATACTGCAGTTGTTTTCATCACATTATACAGCTTAATGACAGATAAGTGATTCCATAAACATTTCTTATTATATGGCATGCTTTCAGGCTTAATGGCAGATGAATGATTCCATAAACATTTCTTATTATATGGCATGTTGTCAGATCTTCAGAAAATGTGAATAGTCCTCTGTTACAACACATTCTATTGTGTTGCTGCTGTTGAATTGTTGTTATGTTACTGTTCCTTGTAATTCCATGTCAGCATGTCCAGTATTACTATGTTGGACATGTTTGCAAATCAGCAATGGCAAAACTGGACTGCTGACATGTCATCTGCTGTGTCTTGACATTTGTCACCTATGTATGTTGTTTGTTATTAGATTAGTATTTAAAATTTGCATAACTATGTAACACTTACTTGTCTATTACATGCTTGTAAGTGATGAACTCCTTTCCTACTGGTGCCACTGTCAGTTGTTTGCAAAAACGTGTCCATTTCTGATTTACCTGACATTACAGCTGTAAGGTCCTTTTGTTCTTGTGTATACATGCTGAGGTGGAGAATACAGTGGTGTTATCAGCTTGCATAAATAATTTCCCTATATATAGATCTCATATGCAATAACTGCATTCTGGGCATTTGTCCCATAAAGTATTATCTGTCCTTGCTAACTGTTATCTCAACACAGCATTTAATTAACATGTATAACACATTTTCACTCCCCTTTGTTACACAGCAGCATTATGCCCTTTATTAGCAGGTCTGTTTTAATTAAAATGCATAACATCAGGATTGTCATTGATATTAAGGGTGCAGTGTGAAATACCATGGTGGAAGACAGAGACATCATTGCCAATATTCATTTATATAATACTATACCAGATATATTGCTAATTGTTTGTAAGTAATTATGCAAAGAAGCAATATTTATATATGTGGTTAATACTTCAAAAAACAAGTGAGTTAAAAAAACATTGCATGGCATCAGGTGAAACCTTAGATGTTGTTGAAGAGAACTTCCTTTGTTACTTGCTCTGTAAGATGCACACTTTCAGAGATGTTCAGTGTTATTAAATATAAAAAAATATAAATAATAAGTGGAAAACAGTGATTCATTTTGCCACTGCAGGACATCCTGGATTAACAATCCTAGTGTCATTTTGTTACTAGTTGGCAGTGGTGGTGGAGTGGTTAGCATTGTCACCTTACAGCAATTTGCTCTCAGGTTTGATTCTTGGATGGAGTGCCTTCTGAGTGGAGTTTGCATGTCCTCCCTGTGGTCAAGTGAGTTTTAAAGACATGCAGGTAGGTGCGTGTATGTACGTGCCTTCTGTAAAGGTTAGGCACCAGACTGGCAACTTGACACTGTCAAAACACCACTGCCAATGAATCTGCAGACTGGTGATCTGCAGTGGCAACCCCTAACTGGGAAAAGACATTGCTAGTGTTATTTTGTTAAAAAGTCATTGCCTTTTCTAATACTCTATATTATTAGCTGGTAAGTCACTTAATTAAAGAAGCCAGACCCCAAAAAGCTATGGATGCCAATAGAAAATATACAAATAGGGGCTATAGGCTTAACTGAGATAACTAAGCAAGGTAGTGTTTAATTTAATTACTGTTTTGCTCTTTGATTAAAGAATTTTAGTCAAATACGGTTTCATCCCCTTGTAACTTTATTGCTATTTAGACTGCATTTTATTCTGGCTGAATGAATCACAATTGAAGGTAGACTTTAAATAAGTGTGTGATAAAAACATATAACTGGTATTCCAGTACATACTTTTTGTTTATGTACAGTTATGGTGTGTTGTGAAAAGTTTATCTACACCCCAAATGCATCAACTGTTCATCTATGACATTGGAACATCATCAAAGTCACTAACATTCTCTTAGTTCTGCCATAAATTAAAGACTAAAGGAAATGTATAAAAATACACATGATTACCAAAGATAAACATATCCCCCAACCCCCCTAGCCTACCTAAAACAGCCTCATAAATTAATATATACACTTACTTCAGTAAAAGCCTAAAGGAAACTTAAAAATTTAAAACACAAATCTCATGTCAAATTTACTTCAATGACAACAAATTATTTCTATACACACACACACACACACACACACATGCACATGCACACATGCACACACTTGCATGCACACACACGCACACACACACACACACACACACACACACACACACACACACACACACACACACACACACACACACACAGACACACAGTTGCCAGTATTGAGTTTAGAACCCCTACCTCTCTAGTTGGTGGTACTATAGTGTTATGCAGTTATTGCATGTGCCACAGAGCTTATAGGGTTGAAAAGTGTTCCAAGGTACTTCTAAGGTGTATAACATCACCAGCCCTTGTAAAGTATGGCAATGGGGAAGTGAACTGGGAGAGAAAGGCCTGAAAATACTTTATCCTACAAATATACACACTTACATTTGCCAGGACTGAGATTACAACTCCTACCTATCTAGGTATTTGTTTTATACTGTTACATGGTTATTGCACATGCCATAGAGCTTATAGGGCTGAGGGTTGTCCAACAGTACTTTTAAGGTGAATGACATAAACAGCCCTTGTAAAGTAGGGCACTGGGACATGCTGTGGATTGGAAGGTCCGCAAAACACTTTATCCCTGCAAACATATCCACTTATACACACATTTACACACACATTTGCCAGTACTGAGAGTAGAACCCCTACCTATCTAGTTATTTGTATTATAGTGTTCTGCAGTTATCGCACATGCTATAGAGCTTGTAGGACTGGGGCCAGTCCAAAAGTACTTCTAAGGTGAATGACAGCAGATCTTGTAAAGTAGGGCAAGGGGAAGTGTATTGGGTGGGAAAGGCCTTTTAATACTTAAACCTACAGTCACACACACATACACAAAGACAGGTGATGTGATATTACAACACCCCTATCACACAATAGATCTCCCCTTCATGCTGGAATGTGTGACTGGTTACAACTGGCAAGCAACTGTCTACAGCAGGACATCACTCTATGCCATTCAGGGTATCCCTGTGTATGACTCACTCTGTGTGTGTGTGTGCCTACCTGTCTCTCTCTCTCTCTCTCTCTCTCTCTCTCTATCACTGTCTGTCTCTCTTCTACATGTCTATGTGTGTGTATGCTTGACATATTGTAATATGTTGCCCATATATATATATGTGTGTGTGTGTGTATCACATGCAACAGATGCAGATATACCACAGATGGGCCACCTACAGCTGGCTGTGGGTAATCCTGTCTGATGGGTATGTGTGGAGAGTGTTAAGGTGTACATAGCTGTGTGTATGCAAGGACATCTGCACAATACAGATATATAGTCTGATGGGGTTTCCGACATGGGCATTACTTCTCTAAGTGTAGGAGCATGCCCAGAATGACCTTATATAGAAAGTGTGGGACTCCATTCCAGAAATTGGTGTACTCCAGTCTGGGGTTTTGTGTGCTACAGCCATACCTCTCAACCTGTTAGTGCAAAATATCTGGAGATAGCCTGTCAAAATGGGGAGACAATGGGCCAAACATAAGGAGATACTGTAATTATTTATCTTATTAATGTATGAGTTGGTAGAGTTACAGTGTTTGTTTTAGCAGACATTTTCTGACATATATGATGTTTGGCACTGTAATGTATTGTCTCATTACCTACTGACAAGAATCCTCAGATTATCACAGTGATTTCCCAGAGAAATACAAGATGGATGATGCACAGACCAATATTATGAGCCAAACACTAGACATTTTTATACAATCCGGCCAGTTGAGAGGTGTGGCTACAGCCGATTGACTGATGAAGCTGTGTAAACAGTTCAGCACCTTGGTGATATACTGGCTGGGGATCTCCTACTTGTATGGTATTCTTCTTACCTGAAAGGTAAACAGTTCAGCACTTTGGTGATATACTGGCTGGGGATCTCCTACTTGTGTGGTATTCTTCTTACCTGAAAGATCATATCATGCTGTCAGCATACCTCTCAACTGTACAGTTTTTTTTCAGATTGTCCAGATGTTTGTCTATTTTTTTGACCATGTGTCATAAACTTGTGGTTTTCTGACACGTTGGTGGCATATACTTAAAGACTGAGAATTTGGAAAATAATGACAGAACATTTATTTTTCAGACTTCATAACCTTCAGCCAATTCATGCTAATCCAAAACCTGTTATTCTACCAACTTTCTAAGTTTGTAAGGGCAATATTTAAAACACAAGCCTATCACTGGGTCTTTGTCCCACTTTTATTAATGACCTTTGTGATGCCCATGCATTAGCCCAGCAATCAAGGTGCCTCAATGCTCACCACTAACACCAGTGAGGGGCATCCATAGAGGGAAAGGATAATAAATACACACACAGTAAAGTACAATTTCCCTTAAGAGCATATAGATATCACAGTCAGTCCAGGGCTGGTTTCTCTCTTTCTGCCCAGATCCCCAATAAGAATCCACACTGGCACAGCTATAGGGTCCATATCTAAGCCTAGTGGGCAAGCTAAAATCTCCAGCACCCTCTATGTCCAACCAGTGCTTCATGTCCCTGCCCAAGTAGCTGACACTCACACACTTTGAGATAAGATAATGAGATACAACCACACAGACACTCCTGTGGAAGGCTGGCACAGATTCTTCAGCTGTGCCCTCTTCCTGCCCAGTCTAAAAGGTAGTACCAGCTGCCACCACCCACTAATATCAGCTACTAAAATACCCCTTAACAAAGGGTGTCCAATTACTGTGCAATATTATTATCCAAATGGTAAGTGTGACTGAACAGCAAAGCTTATTGGAGTGACTTGGACAGTATCACTATATACACGCAATGAACTCTAGAGCTTAAATTATCTCTACACAAAACAGCCACAGTTGAAAGGTTTAAAATATTTAATAATAAATTATAAAAACACAAGACAATACTTTTTACTGCACAGTGCGAGTCAATAGTTCAGAGATCACATTGAATGCTTAAAATAATACAGTAGAAAAGTTCTGATATCAATACAGAAAAAAAGCTAATCTAATCCTCCTATTTCCTAGCTATATCTAAGAGAAAACACAGTTCTAAAATAAACTTACATATAGAGCAAGACAGTGCTGGTGATGTTGGGTGTTCTCAAGACAAATGCTAAATACTTTCATTCTTTCTGTTCTTAAATTGATACCACAGTACCACTGATTCATTTCAGTTTATATCATTTCTCTATGGTTCCCAGGCTAACAGAAGCTCAACATTTACATTTTTAACATCTCGTTTATCTTGCACCTACAGCAATAAAAGACATTCCACATGTAAACTCTAGTAATTATTCCTTAAGTTAAAATAATAGAAAGAATGTGCTAGCCCAGACAGACTGACTTCGAGCTCTGAGATCAAAGACAGTCATGAAATGCTTGGCTTATCAGCCTTCTTACAGCAGAGTGCGCTGTTGTTACATTTTTTTTCAGATCAACATCCAATACAGTCTTTTCACATTTAAGAGAACAAGCCTGTGGCTTACATTAATATTTACAAATGACAGAATTATCTACAAAATTCTACCTAGCTAGGCTGCCAGCCTTCACCTATCTCCACACCCCACCCCCCAGAGAACTCAAGCTAGTTTTTCAAGTGACCCTTGAGAAACATTGCTTGAGAGGGTTAGGTCTATCTGAGTATATCTTACCCCATTCCCTGTCTTGAGAGCCCATCTGCATTGGCATTGCTAATCCCACTGTGGTGCTGCACTGACATGTCATATGCTTGCAACCCTAGGCTCCATCTTAGAAACTTGGTATTTTGCTAGCTGGCTCTGTTTAACCATGTTAGGGGATTGTGATCTGTAACTACAGTGAATTTTCTTCCATACAGATAAGGCTGAAGTTTCTGCAGTGCCCACACTATGGCTAGACATTCATTTTCTAGACCTGCATAGCATTCCTCCCTGGGTTGGAGCCTATGACTGAGATAAATCACTGGGTGCTCTTCTCCCTCTGAAGAAATCTGGCTAAGTACAGCCCCCACCCCACGGTTTGAAGCATCCACCTGCACAACAAATTCTTTGCTGTAATCTGGACTGGCTAACACAGGGGGTCCTCCCAAAGCTTCCTTAACCTCCTGGAATGCCTGCTCACATGCTGTGGTCCACATTACTTTATCTGGCCTGTTCTTCCTTGTCAGGTATATGAGGGAAGCAGCTATGGCAATATAACTGGGGACAAACTTTCTGTAGTACCCTGCTGTCCCTAAGAATGCCCTCACCTGCTTTTTGGTAACAGGTGCAGGCCATGCCTGAATGGTTGCCACTTTGGCAGGTTCTGGCCTGATCTAACCACTCCCCACTCTATGTCTCAGGTAGGAGACTTCTGCCATACCCACCTGACATCTGCTTGGCTTAATGGTCAGCCCTGCCCTCTGTGGTCTGCCCAGCACCTCCCTGACATGTTGAAGGTGCTCTTGCTAGGAATGGTTGTAGATGGGAATATCATCTATATAAGCAAGGGCAAACCCTCCTGCTAGGATATGATCTACCAGGCTCTGAAAAGTCACTGGGAAATTTTTCATTCCAAAGGGCATCTTTGTGAACTCATACAAGCCAAAAGGAGTCACAAATGCTGACTTCTGTCTAGCACTGGGAGTCAAGGGCACCTGCCAGTAACCCTTGGTAAGATCATTGGTTGTAAGATACTTAGCCCCACCAAGCAGCTCTAGGGCCTCATCTGTCCTAGGCATGTGGTAAGCATCTGACTCTGTGTGACAATTTAATTTCCTGTAGTCCACACAGAACCTGGTGCTGCCATCCTTCTTTGGCAACATCACCCCTAGGGAGGTCCAGGGACTATTGGACTCTTGAATTACTGCTAGTTCCAACATTTCCTGTATTTCCACCCTCAGACTCTGTTTGACTCTCTCAGGCACCCTATAAGGAGCCTGCTCAATAGGCCTTTGGGGTCCTGTATCCACCTGGTGCTGACCAGGTGGGTGCACCCTAGTTTCCCAGTGAACAGGCCCCCAAACTCCTGCAACACTGCTCAGATTTCTCGAACCTAGGTAGGAGATAGCTGCTGGGACATTGCTACCCCTTCAACTGAGGTGTCAATCCGAGCCTCACTGAGGAGATCAGTCCCCAGATCTTCCCCAGACTCCTCCTGCAATCCACTGAAAATGTTCAGCACAAAGGCCTCCTTATCATGGTAAGGTTTCATCATGTTAACATGGTAAAATGTGTATCCCTGCCTCCTGCTTAGCAGTTCCACCATGTAGTTAACATCACTTACCTTTCTTACCACCTTGTAGGGTCCCTCCCAAGCTGCTTGCAGTTTGTTGTGCGTGACAGGAATGAGAAGCATTACCTGCTGCCCTACAGTATACTCTCTAACTTGAGCATTCCTATCGTACCGTACCCTTTTCTGTTATTGAGCTTCTGCCAGGTTTTCCTGGGCCAAGCCCATGAGTTCCCTGAATCTTGTCCTGAGGTTTATGACATACACCACAACAGACTCATTGTGAGAGTCACACTCACCTTCCCACTCATCATGAATTAAATCTAGAGGTCCCCTCACCCTATGCCCATACAGCAACTTAAAGGGTGAAAACATTGTGGATTCCTGGGGCACCTCTCTGTAAGCAAACAACAGATGGGGAAAATATTTGTCCCACTCCCTCTTAAACTTGTCTGCAAATGCCAGTAGCATGGACTTGAGTGTAGAGTTTAACCTCTCAATAAGACCATTAGTCTGGGGATGGTAGGTGGTGGTCTTCAGGTGCTTCACTCCACAGTACTTCCACAGACAAGCCAGGAGGTCTGACATGAAACTGGCACCTCTGACAGTCAGTATTTCTTTTGGAAAACCTACCCTGCTGAATATCTCTAACAAAGCATTTGCCACATTTTCTGCCTCAATAGAGGACAAAGCCACTGCCTCAGGGTATCTTGTAGCATAATCTACTATCACTAGGATATACTTTTTCCCTGTGGAACATTGTGTACTCAGAGGCCCCACAATATCCATAGCTACCCTCTGAAATGGCTCCTCAATCACAGTCAAAGGCATCAAAGGAGCTCTCACCTTGTCTCCTGCCTTGCCTACCTTTTGGCACTGCTCACAGATCCTGCAGTTTCCTGTTACATCTCTGGAAATTCCAGGCCAATAGAAGTTCTGCATAATATGTCTCTTTGTACGTTTTATGCCCATATGACCTGCAAAGGGAATATCACGGGTTATGGCTAGAACCACGAGATGGTAGGCTCTAGGTACTACCATCTACTGTACTCTCTCACCTTCTAGCCCTCCCTCCGGGGTCCACTCTCTATACAGTAACTCTTTGTCCAAGTTTACAGAATCCCCCTTTCCTTGAGAATCAGATGCCTCACTAGCTACCTGTCTCAGGCCTTGCAATGTAGGGTCTGAGAGATGAGCCTATCTCAACTATCTCTTTGTAGCCTTACCCAGCTCCCTTTCCACAGGAAGTCTGGCATCCTTTGACAGTGGTGCCTCACTGTCAGCCTGGGTACTACTTCTCATCTCTACCTTTGCAGTCACTCTGTCCAAGGGAACATCAGTACCCATAAGCAGCTGTGGCTCACATTCAGTCTCACTGCTACAGAGCAGCTTCCTCCCTGAAGTAGCCACCTTACCAGTCATGGCTGCAAGTATACAGTCTGTCTGGGTCTCCCCAGGCTATCAGACCCACATGCTTGTCTCCTAGCCTGACTGTGTGTAACTGCATAAGCACATGGTACTGCCTCATCCAAATCCTTCACTATCAGGACATCTGCAGGATGGTAGTTCAGTACCCCAGTTGTCTGAAGACAACCTACTACTGGCATTTTGTCTTTCTCACTTATTGGCTCTATCAATGTGTGTTCCCCACCTTGCCTCCATGGACATCTGCATGCCACATGGCGCCACTGGCTGCATTCAAAACATTTATCCCTAGGTCTTGGATGTGTACCTGGACTAGTGGCTTCCCCTGCTACTGGCAGATTCTGTTGGGGCAGTCTGTGCTGCCCACCATGGGTTCCTTTAGACCCATGAGTAGTACTGGGGTCCCTTTCCTGTGCAGGGATACCCTGCTTGCTAGGTATAGGTCTCCCTTCTTCCCCAACTCATCTGAAGTAGCACATTGTCTATCAGCTAACCAGATCCTCATGTCCTCAGACAAAGTGCTAAAGGCTTGTTTCTTCACCCAAAGGTCTGCCAGCCATTCAAAAGTGGTGCCCTGACAATCCATTCACAAACCTACGAAAATAATTTCATCAGTATATTCACACACATTCATCTGCCTTGTGTCTATGCTCATGAAACTTTTTCCTATACATTTCAGGTGTTAGCATAAAAACTTCTAACAAGCTGTTCTTAACAGTACTATAATCAAAGAATTCCTGATCAGAAATTTTAGACAACACAGTTACAGCTTTACCATGGAGTAAGGGGGTTAGGAACTGTGCCCAGAGCCTTTGGTCAACATCATACTGTTTACATACCCTCTCAAAAATATGAATGAAACTATCAAAATTATCCCACTCTTTAAACTGCGGAAGAAATTTACTGACATTTTGTGCTTCTGGGGTCCAGTTACTCCCTTTTCCATTACCTCCATGACTCTGGCAAAGAATCAGCATCTCCTTTTCATGCTGCCTCTGACGATCCTTTTCCCTAGCTTCCAGGCATAGCAGTTTCTCATTCTCCTCAGCTTGCAAACATCAGTTTCTCATTGTCCTCACTGTCTAGATGCCTCAGTCTCTCAGCTGCTTCTATTTCCAAATGTCTGGCCTCCAACTCAAGTCTCTTTAGCTCCAGATGGATTTTTAAGTCCTCTGCAGAAAGGTTAAGCTGTCCATTCTCTGAGTGTGGTACATCTCCACTGCCAGTCTGATCATCCTCCTGGTTGCTGTTTTCTGATGCAGCTGTGACCAAAGCTGCAATAATGTCTGCCTTAGTCAGGTTTCCATGCACCAGTCCCTTAGCCTGGCACATCTCAGCCAGCTGGCTCATTGTCAGCTTTCCGTACTCCTCTGCTGACATGCTGCCTGCTCTCCCCTACTAACTAAGCTAACAAAAGAAATAAAACAATTGTGAGCTGAACACTGAGTATTCACTGTGTGGCTGATTTACAGTACAAAAACACCTTCAGCAATCACTGTATACAAGCTACAGGAATTCACACTACCCACACCACTACAAGCCAATTAGTATTTGCCAACCAATTAATATGTGGTGTGGATATCCCGCCACTGCCAAACAATTAATATGTGACACCCATGCACTAGCCCAGCAATCAAGGAGCCTCAGTCCTCACCACTAGCACCAGTGAGGGGCATCCGTATAGGGAACGGATAATAAATATGTACATAGTAAAGTACAATTTCCCTTAAAAGCAGACAGAGATCACAGTCAGTCCAGGGCTGGTTTCTCCCTTTCTGCCCAGATCCCCAATAAGACTCCCCACTTGCAAAGCTATAGGGTCCAGATCTCAGCCTAGTGGGCAAGCTAAAACCTCCAGTACCCTCTATGTTCAACCAGTGCTTCATGTCCCTGCCCAAGTAGCTGACACACACATACACTTTGAGATAAGAATTATAGACAACTACACAGACACTCCTGGGGAAGGCTGGCACAGATTCTCCAGCTGCGCCCCCTTTCGGCCCAGTCTAAAAGGTAGTACCAGCTGCCACCACTCACTAATATCAGCTACTAAAATGCCCCTTAACAAAGGGTGTCCAATTACTGTGTAATGTTATTATCCAAATGGTAAGTGTGACTGAACAGCAAAACTTATTGGAGTGACTTGGACAGTATCACTATATACATGCAATGTACTCTAGAGCTTAAATTATCTCTACACAAAACAGCCACAGTTGAAAGGTTTAAACATAATTAATATTAAATAATAAAAACACAAGACAATACTTCTTACTACACTGTGCTAGTCAATAGTTCAGAGATCACAAAGAAATTCTTAAAATAATACAGTAGACAAGTTCTGACATCAATACAGAAAAAAAAATCTAATCTTCCTATTTCCTAGCTATATCTAAGAGAAAACACAGTTCTAAAATAAACTTACATATAGAACAAGACAGTGTTGGTGATGTTGGATGTTCTCAAGACAAATGCTAAACGCCCTCATTCTTTCTGTCCTTAAATTGATACCACAGTACCACTGATTCATTTCAGATTACATAATTTCTTTCTGGTTCCCAGGGTAACTGAAGCTCAACATTTACATTTTAACATCCTTTTTTTTATCTTGCACCTGCAGGAAGCTGCAGCAATAAAAGACACTCCACATTTAAACTCTAGTAATTATTCTTTAAGTTAAAACAATAGAAAGCATGTGCTAGCCCAGACAGACTGACTCCGAGCTCTGAGATGAAAGACAGTCATGAAATGCTTGACTTATCAGCTTTCTTACAGCAGAGTGCACTATTGTTACATTGTTTCCAATTCAACAGCCAATACAGTCTTTTCATATTTAAGAGAATAAACATGTGGCTTACATTAATATTTACAAATGACAGAATTATCCACAAAATTCTAGCTAGCTAGGCTGGCAGCCTTCACCTATCTTCACAACCTTGTCCAGATGTCTTGCTGTAAGAGGATAAGAGGTATGGGTGTGGGTAAAGAGTGCATTCTACTGGAAGAGATGTTCATTATATGTGTGGTATATTCCTCATAGCACTGTGATTTCCAGGTATTCAGTGGCAGAGCAGTACAGAGTAATGTGGTGAACCACTGACAGACATCTGTGTATAGGTTGATAAGTTGATATGAGGTTAGTAGGTTATTGGCCCTGAAACCTTTATAACCCTCACAGATGAAAGTATAGCCCATGTTAAGACATGTCATCACCCAGAGCCCCTGCCCAGCAGGGACACAGGTGGAATCACAGGACTGCATGTTCTGTTTCCCATACACTTATACAGGGAGCACTTCACTAGGGTTATGGAGACACTTGGCTTGGTAAACGGAGTGTATTCTACATATGGGGAGGAGTGTGTGGGACACATATCTGTCACACCAGCAAGCCCTATTGATATCACAGACCAGGTTGATGTTGCACCTACAGGTAGATTGAGTGGGCCTTGACTTTCAGATGTGCAACAGTTCTATCAAGGCTGGGTCTGGATTGCTTTGTGTGCCAGGCAGGGGTCACCTCTGTGGAATCTGTATGGAACTGAGCAGAGGGGCAGTGCTGTTAGCCTATCTGTGTAGGGCAGTTGTTTGTGGTCCTGCATTTTCCAGGTGAGGAACCTCTGTGGTCTCTCCAGCTGCTGCATTTGCTTTGTGAGGTACATGCCAAAGAGGGAGCTGAACAAAGTAATTGGCCTTATAAGGTAAGCATACATGGATCTTATGACCTCTTTGCCCCTGGATGGAAAACCCTTATGTTTGATTTGTCCTATGTATGAAGCTTTCTGTACAATGAAGCAACATGGTGCTCAAACTTCAGGTTGCTATCAACCTGGGTGTCCAAATGCCTCATTACAGATTGTATATGTAGGACATTGTTGTTAACGTGATACTATGTTGGGCCGTCAGTCTCCCCTAAGGGGATGCTGATACTTCTGCAGACATTCAGCTTGAGGCGATGTTTCTGGCATCAGTCATTTGTTTTGTTGAGACTCTGTTGTAGGACGTCCACATTACATTGGGTATTGATGTCTGTTCCCAGCTTGCAGTCATCTGCCTACTTGGTCAGCCATAGGCCAGTGTTTTTAGCCTGCACCTCAGGGATGTATATCCCGTATACCAGGGGCCCCCAGAATGATCCCTGGGGCATGCCACTCAGTATGGCTGCACTGTTTCAGTTGGCTACCCCTATTATGATTATGTGGGTTCTATCAATGAACTGGTTTGCTACCCATCTGGTAACATGGATTGCTGCCTAGATGACAGGTTTCATGTGCTATGGCCAAGTGTGGAATAATGTGTAAGGCTTTGGCCAGGTCACGGTGGCCAGAGTGCACCATCTTTCCCTCATCCATGCCTTTGTTGGCTGCCTCAGGTAAGTCATACAGAGTTCACTGACATACCTCCCCTGAGAATGACAGACTGTGTAGGGTAATGTATTTGGATTTTGCCAATGTCCTTGTTAATGAGATCCATGATAATTCATTGCATGGCCTTAAAGATCAGGTTAGTTAGGCTGATGGGTCATTCATTTCCTAGATTGGTGAACAGTCCACCTTGGAGTGAAGGGATGATAGTGGCTGTCTGCCACTCAGCTGTGACAAAGACAATACTCAGGGTTTGGGTGTGTAGGGTGCATAATGATGCTGCCAGTTCATGCTCGGGTTCCTGTAGGTTGCAGCCTGGGATGTCTTCAGGTCCTGTGGAGGCTGCCTTCTTGACTTTGGGAGGGCAGTGATGCCCTGTTCCCTAATGATAAGGGTTGGGTTTTCAGGTACTGGGGATGTCCTGCTTCCATGATGGGGGAAGAGGTAAGACATTTCCACTGAATCTGTCGGCTACTGGATTGACTATATCTATGGCATTTGTGTATGTGGTGTCCTTGACCACCAGTTCTGCACAGATCTGGGAGCTTCCTTTCAGGAATGCAGCCATATGTGAGGAAGGCCTTACAATTGTCTGTCTTAGTTGTGGGCAATTTGGACTCAGATTTGCCTTTTGGATTTCACTGGTGTTCTTCTTTGTTTGTTCAGGCTAAGGGGTGATTACTTCCAATTGTGCACGTGCTCCTTCTTGGTCCTGTTCAGCAATGTTATCCTGGTGTTATATAGTTCCTTTATTGCAGATGTTTGTGGACAGGTTTACTCTCCCTTGTGAACAGTGATGTTGTCCTGTCAGGCATTCCTGATTTCATGCATCTCTCTCTCTCTCTCTCTATATATATATATATATATATATATATATATATATATATATATATATATATATATATATATATATATATATATATATATATATATATATACTAGCATAGTCATTTTGTGTACATTTGTAAGTTGGTGCCTGTTCCTGTAGTGGGGTAGGATGCTGTTCAGCCGTTTATACCATCCCACCGGTGGTTGTGATCAGCTTGTGGGGCATCTTCCTTTTACCATGGCTAGAGGGGCGTCAGGGGTGATGGTGATATGACATGTGACCACTTTTCTGTCGGATTTTGTCAGGGAGGATGATACCATAGGGGAGCTGCAGTGGTTGATCATGTTGGTTACTGCCAAGTCTGACATAGGTATCACATTTTGTGGGGGTATCGAGTGGCTGTCCTAAGGAGGTAGCATTGCTAAGATGGGGTAATTGTGCATTTCTGTTCTGGCATGGTTGGATTTCCAATCCATGGTTGGGTAATATAAGTCAGCCAGGATCAGAGTGATGGGTGGAATCCTGTTAGATTTGTAGAGGCCAGATATGTGGGGTGGGTGTCCTGAGTCAAATATGTTGGCCGTAGCTACCTATAATTTGCATAGGGGTCTTGTCAACAGTTGACTGCACTTGGACTGTCTTGTGTGTGTCAGAGTGGTTGACCAGCCTAGAGGTGTGTGTCTGTCTAAGATATGACTTGCTGGGTGAGGCTGAGGGGTGAGTATGGGACCCCCACATTGACATCCATGCATGCGACCTTTGACCCCCCATTTAGTTGCCCCCCCACACGTATACTGCAGTGGGATTTGTCACCTTGGGTACTACATAGTGTGGGGAACCCAGTATTGGGCAAACATTTCCTGGTATCCCACATAGCTGTCAGTTGTCTGCTGCTATCCCAATAGACCACTCCATTCCCTTGCTTGCATGCAGCGATACCATAGATATGCTACCAGAACATACCACTCCATTCATTTATTGTTAAGAACACTGACTTAACTTGTACCTGCGGCAGTTGTGAGGATAGTGCTTGAGGGCTGCCCATGTCAGATACATGCAGTACACTGCCTATACATGGTAAGGTACAGGTAGTGTGATGTGCTTGGCATCCATTTTACTGTGTGTGTGAGTCAGAGAGAAGTGTCAGTCCCTGGGTCCCTACAGTGTCAGTGTGTGTGCTATGTGTTGCCTCTTTGCCACGGCCAGGGCATACTGGGCACTCCTCAGTCTGCCTACAGGAGTAGACTCAGGGGGTTCCTCTTCTGAGTCCCTCTGTGCCTGTGGGGACCTTGGAAATGATGGGGGGGGCTGTGTGGCCCTTCCCCGTGCTGTTCCTGCCACAGATGTTTCCACAGGATCATATTGTGTAGCATGGCACATACTATGGACATGTGTGCACATGTGGCTGGAGAGTACTGCAGGGCTCCACCAGATATGTCAAGGCAGCAAAACCGTGACTTGAACATCCCAAACACATGCTCTATAATGATTCTAGTTTGTGCGTGTGCCTCATTATGGCATTGTTGAGTGCATGTGTGTGCATTTCTGATGGGCGCCATCATCCACGGCTCCTGTGCATAGCCAGCATCCCCCACCAGATGACCATACGGGATGTCCCCCCAGCAAATCCCTGGTACAGCTGTGATGAATGCCAGATGTGGGTGTCATGCTAGCTTCCAGGGCTGCCAGCACACACATTAATGATAATGCCCTGGGCATTACACATGACCTGGCAGTTGATGGAGTGAAAGCCCTTGCAGTTTATGTAGACCCTACCCTGTTCATTGGGTGGTGCTTTGATGTGGATGCATGTGCAGTCTATGGCACCCAGTACCTCCAGGTAGTGTGCTACATGGTAGAAGAGGTGCATATTGCTGGTCTTCTCCTCAGGGGTGCTGGGGAAGTAAATGTACTCACTGGCATGTGGTAGCATGGTATCTAGGTACTGGTGGAGTACCTTGGATGCAGATGCCTGTGAGATTCTTATGATGTCCCCAGTATGTCTTTGGAAAGTACCTGTAGCTAGTATTCTTAAGGATACACATACCTTGGTATCCACTGGGATGGTTTCCACTCTGTTGGCTCTGGGTCTGAGGTGAGGCCGGCACAGTTTAATGAGATGCTGAAGTATGTCCCTGTCCACTGTGCAGCATTGTACTATCTCCAGGTCATGTAGCCCCTGGTAGGTTACCCTGGGTCTGAACAATCTTCTCCTCCTCCTCAGTCTGGGGCAGTTGTCAGCATTATCCTCCTCACTACCCTCAGCCTCTAGCACACACTGATGTATCAAAGTGACAGCAGCCCCTAACATTTGTTCAATTAAAATTCCCAAGTGTGTACACCAATGGTGCAGGGTTTGTGGGAAAAAAACAGACTGAAAGGTGTTTCCATACTTTATACTGATGTGCTGCAGATGCTGCCTGTGTGATTGGCTGTGACACATTCCACCTGCCAGCTATATTATTTGTACTTGATTGCCTGTATTCTGCTATTTCCTGTTTTTTTTGTTCTTCCCATTTCTGCTCCTTATAAGCCCCATGGTGTGCCGTGCAAACCCGCTGCTCAAATGTAAACTCTGCTGCTATTTCCATTTGTTTATAACCCAGTGCATGCTGCGCAAACACATTTAGCTAAAGTAAACAGTATTAAGCAGAAAGGGCCCTCACCTGGATGCAAACATGCTCCTCATTTCTTAGAAGAAGCCTCAGACACACTCCCTTGCTTAGCTTTGCTTAGCTGAGTGCAAATAGAAGCTACAGAGCTCCAATGTGCTTACACCAAGCACCCCCTTTTCATGTCAGCTGCTTCTCCTGCTTTCACGATTGCATTATAGCTCCTACATGGTTATGTGCATGCAGACAATGGTCTTCCATTTTCCTATTCAATAAATTTAGCTCATTTGCATACCCACTGCCTTAGTCCCTTGTTGCACCACTACACCGCAGCCTATGTCCATAGTAACCAGCGCTACATGTTATTGTTTTGGTTTTGCATGCTACCCACTATAATGGCAAAATTCATCTTTCACATAAAATTGTCTTTTTACATTTTTTTTAATTTTCTGCACGATCTCGTTTGCACACCACTGCGCTATTCTTAAAAGCTGAAATAGGCCAAAAAAATAAACTTTGATTTTTATAATTTTGCAATGGTTTTACATGCCAACAGCCATATTTTTGGCCATTGGCATGCCTAATGATTATAATACATGCTTTACTTTGAGCTGTCATGCCCCCATTTTGATTTTTGCAGAAATGTACACGGTTAGTAACTAAATACAGTTCTGCAGCGGACACTACTCTTACACGAATGCCTGCCTGTTTACTAAATATCTAATTCACCTCATTTGCATGGTTTTTACCAGCACATGAGGTAATTAGCATTATTCAGTGGTGTCTGTGTCAGAATAATGCTGGCAGGATTGTGCACACCCCCAGCCTTGTTTACTGGATCACTATTATGATATGGAGATTTTCCTTTATTGAATCCCAACCTCTGTCTTTTGAGGTTTCAGAGTGAGATTTATAATGCATGTCAAAGCATGGTAAAATCACCATATTCTAAAAACTATAAATTAAAATGTATACATTAAAAAGTCATTCATACTGTGCTATAGTAGATCCAGAATGGACCCATCACAATGTTCAGGTTTTCTGCTGTATCTTTTTGGGAATTTAAAGATGGGATGAATGTACTAATGGCATGACATTCATATAGATTATATTGAAGGCATGGTTAAATTATCAATATAGAACAATAGAAATGAAAGAGTTTAGTTTTTTTTTTTTTTTTTAAATTTATTTTGAGCTTTTATGCTGTTTGGAGAAATACTGCATTTTGAGGCAGAAATTTCTGGAATTTCTGGAGTTTCAGTATGTGACATCTCAGCAGTACCATAACGATGGTGGGACAAAAGGGAGGGCGGCTTTCCTGGGCTCAGCTGACATGTAGCATGGGTGGCAGTGCTGAAAAGCTACTGATTGAGCACATTTCAGCAGCCGTGGATAACTGATATTGTGGTTTAACTGTTGCTTTGATCTTCAACTTTACAAGATTTTTTTTTTTTGTATTTAGCTTTGGATTTATTGGGCAGCTGACTGCGCATCTCAAAAGATCTAAAACTAAATTTTGTAACAGTGTGTAACATCACTCAGAATGTTGGTGCAGCAATCAATTAACTAATATGTGTTTTTGTATCTTCACAAACTATAAGAGGATTTTCATAAGTCATTATTGTCAACATCATTGTATTTTTTTTCTTGCATGGTTAACTCAAAATTGTAAACTACAGATCTGGAGATAATTAGCTTCTCCTTTGTCCACTTGGATTCATAAACATTCATTGTAGAAATCTGTATCTAGATAATCTACTGCACTACTTCATTTCACACTTTCATTAAATATGTAGGACTCATATCTGATGTGTCTTCTAGTTGTATAGATCAAGTAATATATTGCTTTCAGCTGTAAGAATAATGTCTCAAACAACATTTTTTTGCAATGGACCAGGTGGGCGAGCAAGACCCACACCCCAGAAATTATATCTTCCAATTCCATAGTCTCTCAAACAAGAAGAAGTGAAAAATCTCCCAAAAGGGAAGGAATTGCTGCTAGTGAACACTCAGAATCCACACTGGTAGTGATTTCCTAAGGAAACCATTGATCAGGAAATTTAACTAAACTCAGTTGAGCTGGAAGAATAACATGGTTTATTCAAAATATGACTTGGGAATAGAAGAACAATATCGGTTTATCAGCAAGATGTATGTCCACGAACAGCAGATAGCACTGGGGGGGGGGTGACCATATCGTGATTAACCCCCAAGTTCTGGGTCTCTTTTGAAACAATCCCATCTATATTTTCAGAATTTTAAGAAGGGCTTGATTTGTGGAAAATAGAGAAAACATGTTACATTTATAAAAAATATATATATCTGAGGTTTCAAAAATAAAGATTTCCACCATTATAAAGCAGACGGTTTATATTTTTTCCATTTTTCAAGGTGAGAATTAAAATTAAACTTGCATACATTAAAGTTAATTAATTGTTTATTAATAAAAATTAGATTTTTTTTCTTTTTTTTCAGTTCGACATTCCCATCAAAATGTATGGAAATGTTTTGTAACCGAGTGCAAACCTAGAATGAGTGCTGTGTTTAGGGAGCATTTTGTGCCATATGTTTTAAATCTGACACAATTGGCATAATGGTCCAGGTCTTCACTTCCTATTTATAAGGTACAAGGTTTGATCCTGACCTCTGACCGATGCCTGAATGGAGCTTGCATATTTTCTCTGTGGGGTTACTCACAATTCCAAAAAGCATGCTGTGTGTTTGCACCTCTAACTCACCACAAATGGAGTTGTGGACAGCAGCACAGATTCAAGATAGTGTCTATTGAGGGAAGAGTTGTACAGACCAACTGATTTGAGCATCAGCTGTCATGTCTAGCATCCTCTAGATAAGAGAACACATATCATAGACTGCCTGCTGTGTCAGGGCTAACCACTCCACAGTGTAAGCATTGAGTCTAGGTGATTTGCCTGGTTGAGTTTTAGAGTAACTTCTGTTATTCTGGTCAGCCACTGCATACCTCACCCAATGCTGTCATGCACTGTAATGCAAATAAGACTATCAAAAGTTGGGATTTTACAGCATAGATAATGTTTGAGATATTTGTAAAACATGACATACTTTATTTAAAGCACACTGTGTAAGTTTTAATCTTTTCATGGCACTCAGAGCTGAGTATTTTCAACCAGTGAACCCAAAAATGTCCCAAGCACTTCACTGTACACAGTTCAATAGTTTCTGTGCTACAGTGGTGATACTTTGGCAACATTTTCATATTTTCATTGCTATGGCCTCTTAGGTTTGTAAGGATGCTACTTGGTGGCATGGTGACTACAGATGGCAGGTTCTTAGTTGGGTCTTTAAGCTGAAGACATAACATGGCAGATATTGATGATTATGATTTTTTTTTTCAAAAGACATCAGTGAGACAAACTTACAAATGCTTAGTTCACTAGTTTCATCTGATCAAATTTCTGTGTAAGGTAACTTAAAAAACACTTCAAAGACCACACAAAAAATAACAGCTCATAGTGTAAATAAGTGTAAGTCCTGTGAATAATATCAGAATCAGTTTAGGATCTTTAATATTGCTCCTGTTTCAGTATCCTAAACAAGAGGACTCCTTATCACTCAAATCTACCAGTACAGCTCACCATTAAAAATGAAAAAGTTTCAACATCAGCCCACATGTTTAAGTCAGAAGTATACAGTGCATGTGCCTTGCAACATTGTCATTCAGAACATTAAATGATATATCATCATGCCAAGAACTTAGTCTCACCAAATTTCACCACATAGAACCCAAAGAGGACCACCATGGAAAACGGAAGAAAGTTGCTGTAAAATCCCCCATTGTAAGTGATACCAAATCTGTGTTGATGTGTCATATTATGCAGTACAGTGTAGTGAGGAAGTGAAACAACAGAATAAACAATTATTTCCAGTATTATCACATTGAGATGTGTCATATTGCAGCACACCAAAAAATAGACCCAGCATACTGTGACCTGAAAAAACTTTTATTAATAAATAAACACGAAAAACAACAAATAAACAGACCGGTTTTGGCTGGACAATATCACAGCCTTCCTCAGTGTGAAACAAATAAATTATTGTTGTTTAAATATACTCATCCCAGAGCTCATTGGTTCTTCCTAAAATTGTTCATTAAGACCAGGTGGGAATAATCCCCCTAGTTGGACAATCCACTTCTTTTCTTTAGTATTTAAAATAGAATGCCAACCTGTCATGTTGGATCGATTCCCTTTTATAATATCAATGACCATAAAAGAAAATTTGGCAGTTTTATGCACCAAATGATGTTTATAAAGTGCATTATTAGCCTTTTTATTCTTAATATTGCTAATATGTTCTGATATTTCTTAGTCTAAATGGACGGGAAATTTGTCCAATGTAGAATGAGCCACAAGTGCATGTGGCCAAATATACAAGCCAATCACTACTACAATTGGCAAAAAAGTTTAGGTCATAAACCAGAGCACAATTTCTGCTAGAGAATTGTTTTGATTTACATACATAATCACAATTGGTGCAATAGCCGCAAGGAAAACAACCCGTCAAGGGTTCACCAGTCAGCGTGGTCTGTAAATATTGTGAGTGATTGTTCACATTACTATGTTTGTAGTGACTGAAACAGGAACTTAAATTTTTACCTTTGCGAAAAGAAAATAAGCATCCATCAGGTATAATGCTAGCCACCTCATGATCACATTGTAAGATGTTCCAGTGTCTGTGCACACTTTGGATCATAGTATCCGAGTTCCTGGCATAGATAGTTACAAACCTGATGGGTTGTGTTGCAGTGATTGTGTGATCTTTATAACTCAGTAATTTCTGTCTATCAACTGCATTGACATAGCTACTGGCCTTCACCACATGTCCCATACTGTAGCCCCTGGATCTAAACCTGCTGGTCAAGTCCTTCCTCTGTTGCTGAAAACAAGAATCATAAGAGCAAATTCGCTTTATTCTAATGAATTGTGATTTGGGAATGTTACGTGCAATATGTGGTGGGTGAAAACTGGAGGCATGGAGGGCAGTGTTGTACTGGGGATACTTCCTGAATACTTCTGTACCTAATGTATGATCAGGTAGTCCATTTATTAATACATCCAAAAAAGTGATAGTATTCAAATCATAGTGTACAGTGAACTGTAAACCCCATATGTTGTTATTCAAATAAGATATAAAGTTGGTTAGTTGATGTTCCTCTCCCTTCCACACCATCCAACAATCGTCCAGATAACATCTCCAGATGTCAATATATTCAAGAAAAACATTGTTTTGGCAATTATAAATAATGTATTTTTCAATGTAGGCCATGAATAAATCCACATAAATCAGGGCAAATGAAGCCCCCATTGCTGTGCCTTTTGTATGCCAATAACAAGTATCTTGATAAAAGAAGACGTTGTTGGTTAGACCATGTTTTGCTAAACCAACCAGAAAGAAATTGAAATCTAGTTGATATAAACCCGCCACCTCAAGCCAATAAGCCAATGCATCCAAACCTGCTTGATGTGGAATGTTGGTGTATAAAGCACTTACATCAAGCGTACACATGAGCCAACCAGGTTCAAGTTGAGTAACTGAAATAATTTGTAAAAAATTTGTGGTGTCTTGCAAACGTGATCGTACTACATACAACAAAGGCTTCAGATGTTTAGTGAGGTATAAAGACAATGGTTCAGTAATGTACCCTTTCCCTGATACAATAGGTCTACCAGGTGGATTTACAGGGTCCTTATGAATTTTGGGTAGAAAATAGATGTATTGAGATGCTGAATCTTGAATCATAAGCTGATGCATTGTATCATTAGTAATGGTAGCTTCATTTCTAGCCCAAACCAAGAACTACTCAATCTGTTTTTTAAACCTGAAAGTTGGATTGATGGGCATTTCCGAGTAATATCTCTGATCCGAAAGTTGTCTTTTGGCCTCATTATCATAATCGCACCAGTTTAGTAATACTACAGCCCCACCTTTGTCAGCAGAGATAATAACTATGTCTCTGTTGTTCTGTAGTTCCAGAATAGCTTTTTTCTCAGCCAAAGTAATGTTGTTAAATTTACAACGTGTATCAGAGCTGGAAAAATTAAGATCTTTGAGAATGCTATTCTGGAACTGATGTACCATAGGATGCATAGGAGGAGCAAAACTTGATTTGTGACATACAAATTTGTCTTTACTGTAATTGCTATCTGTATCACCAAAATATAATTTCAGATTCAAATTCCTACAAAAAGACATCACATCTTGAGCCAATATGTCTTCAGGAACCATGAAACCAGGTATAAAAGTGAGACCTTTATTCAGAACTGACAGATGGATGGGTGACAAAACAAAACCAGACAAATTTAAAACATTCACATTCACAACGGAGTTCAGATACTGGTTCATCCATAGATGATATTTCATCCTGCACTGATAATGAGTTGCAGGCAGTATCAGGCTCACCATCCCCCAAAAGGACACCCGGACCAGTCCCTTTAGGCCCAGATATCAGCGTGGGGGCGCAAACACAAAAGGCATACACAACATACAAAGTCTATTGAAAATGGCAATGCAGAATTGAATGTCAACACAAATGTGAATGTTTTAAATGTGTCTGGTTTTGTTTTGTCACCCATCCATCTGTCAGTTCTGAATAAAGGTCTCACTTTTATACCGGGTTTCATGGTTCCTGAAGACATATTGGCCCAAGATGTGATGTCTTTTTGTAGGAATTTGAATCTGAAATTATATTTTGGTAATACAGATAGCAATTACAGTAAAGACAAATTTGTATATCACAATTCAAGTTTTGCTCCTCCTATGCATCCTATGGTACATCAGTTCCAGAATAGCATTCTCAAAGATCTTCATTTTCCAGCTCTGATATACGTTGTAAATCAAATAACATTACTTTAGCTGAGAAACAAGCTATTCTGGAACTACAGAACAAGAGAGACATAGTTATTATCTCTGCTGACAAAGGTGGGGCTGTAGTATTACTAAATTGGTGTGATTATGATAATGAGGCCAAAAGACAACTTTCAGATCAGAGATATTACTCGGAAATGCCCATCAATCCGACTTTCATGTTTAAAAACAGATTGAGGAGTTCTTGGTTTGGGCTAGAAATTAAGCTATCATTACTAATGATACAATGCATCAGCTTATGATTCAAGATTCGGCATCTCAATACATCTATTTTCTACCCAAAATTCATAAGGACCCTGTAAATCCACCTGGTAGACCTATTGTATCAGGGAAAGGGTACATTACCGAACCATTGTCTTTATACCTCACTAAACATCTGAAGCCTTTGTTATATGTAGTACAATCACGTTTGCAAGACACCACTAATTTTTTACAAATTATTTCAGATACTCAACTTGAACCTGGTTGGTTCATGTGTACGCTTGATGTAAGTGCCTTATACACCAACATTCCACATCAAGCAGGTTTGGATGCATTGGCTTATTGGCTTGAGGTGGCAGGTTTATATCAACCAGATTTCAATTCCTTTCTGGTTGGTTTAGCAAAACATGTTCTAACCAACAACATCTTCTTTTATCAAGATACTTGTTATTGGCAAACAAAAGGCACGGCAATGGGGGCTTCATTTGCCCCGATTTATGCGGATTTATATATGGCCTACATTGAAAAATACATTATTTATGATTGCCAAAACAATGTTTTTCTTGAATATATTGACATCTGGAGACGTTATCTGGACGATTGTTGGATGGTGTGGAAGGAAGAGGAACATCAACTAACCAACTTTATATCTTATTTGAATAACAACATATGGGGTTTACAGTTCACCGTACACTATGATTTGAATACTATCACTTTTTTGGATGTAGTAATAAATAGACTCCCTGATCATACATTAGGTACAGAAGTATTCAGGAAGTATCCCCAGTACAACACCGTCCTCCATGCCTCCAGTTTCCACTCACCACATATTGCACGTAACATTCCCAAATCACAATTCATTAGAATAAAGCAGATTTGCTCTCACGATTCTTCTTTTCAGCAACAGATGAAGGACTTGACCAGCAGGTTTAGATCCAGGGGATACAGTATGGGACATGTGGTGAAGGCCAGTAGCTATATCAATGCAGTTAATAGACAAGAATTACTGAGTTATAAAGATCACACAATCACTGCACCACAACCCATCAGGTTTGTAACTATCTGTGCAAGGAACTCGGATACTATGATCCAAAGTGTGCACAGACACTGGAACATCTTACAATGTGATCATGAGGTGGCTAGCATTATACCTGACAGATGTTTATTTTCTTTTCGCAAAGGTAAAAATTTAAGTTCCTGTTTCAGTCACTACAAACATAGTAATGTGAACAATCACTCACAATATTTACAGACCACACTGACTGGTGAACCCTTGATGGGTTGTTTTCCTTGCGGCCATTGCACCAGTTGTGATTATGTATGTAAATCAAAACAATTCTCTAGCAGAAATTGTGCTCTGGTTTATGACCTAAACTTTTTTGCCAATTGTAGTAGTGATTGGCTTGTATATTTGGCCACATGCACTTGTGACTCATTCTACATTGGACAAACTTCCTGTCCATTCAGACTAAGAATATCAGAACATATTAGCAATATTAAGAATAAAAAGGCTAATAATGCACTTTATAAACATCATTTGGTACATAAAACTGCCAAATTTTCTTTTATGGTCATTGATATTATAAAAGGGAATCGATCCAACAAGACAGGTTGGCATTCTATTTTAAATACTAAAGAAAAGAAGTGGATTGTCAAACTAGGGGGATTATTCCCACCTGGCCTTAATGAACAATTTTAGGAAGAACCAATGAGCTCTGGGATGAGTATATTTAAACAACAATAATTGATTTATTTGTTTCACACTGAGGAAGGGTGTGCTATTGTCCAGCCGAAACCGGTCTGTTTATTTGTTGTTTTTCGTGTTTATTTATTAATAAAAGTTTTTTCAGGTCACAGTATGCTGGCTCTATTTTTTGGTTTGCTGGTATTTTGGTTTGAGCCATGCATTTGCCTTTGTGCAGGAGGTTTCTTTTAGATGTCATATTGCAGCACCTCAGTGTGATAGTTTATCACCAGTACATCCTCTATTAGGAATTGTACTGGCAGTGTCTAATCCTCTGATATCAGTCATGAGATTGATGGCTCAAGTGGGTGTTAACGGTATCAGTGCCATGTCCCTGAAAAAAAAAAAATAGGCCTCTAGATACAGTAGTTGCTCCAGAGGAAAACAAGCCCCCATTAACCCATTGATCTTTACCATGTCCCACTCACAGTAATAACACTGGAACATACTTGGCATGAAAAATGTCCTCCAATTACTATAGTTATGACTTTAATAGAGAAGTTTCCCATCTACAGATTGCACATTTTGCAACCCATCCAAGCCCAGACCATTTATAGTGCCACATGGCTGAGATGCTCAGTGTCAGTGGTCCCATTTATGGCATTAATAAATAACCACCCTGTCAATGTCACATTCCAGGAAATGTTTTGATAAAGAATGATCCCCATTTAACTCTTCAGTTTTCTGCTGTCCAAGCTCAGGCCATTTAAGACTGAAACTGTGGAAAGGGGAAGGTCAATCCCTTAGCATAAATATCACACTAATAATACCAGCAGGAGGTACTTCATCATCAAGCCATTAAAGAGAAGAGAGCTAGTAGAGTTTTTTTTTTAACTCATGCAGAATGGTCTATTGTTTCTGGTACTTCTACCCAACTATGTTTCCTAATAACTTATCAATCCACACTCTTACAACCACACTTAGAGATGCTTAGGAAGTCTGTTCCTTGGACTGAACATATTGTCTGTCTGGGAGTTCATTATAAACTTAGACAAGCATGTTATTTATTGTATTCCTTTCTTGGTATTTTAAATAAATATCAACAACCTTAGCATTTTTTAATACAATGTGTCCAGTATTTTCAATACAGATTTCACAGGGCATTCTGTCATGGATTGTGCTGCAGTCTCAGTTCAGGTTTCCTTTACCTCAGTTGTGAAATCATTATTAAAAGGGATTACAACAATGCAACACTACATTTTCAGACCAGCATTCCCTGAACTGAGTGTTCTAAAATCAGCACTAATACCTAGTGATACTTTCTAAGGTTAGGCACTTTCATTTATGCACATAAACGTAGGTATAACCTTACCAAGTCATTTATTTTGGAGCCAGATTTTTCATCATGCCATCTCTATGGCCTCTCTGTCCTTATGAATGATTCCAGTGTCAATATGCAGTTCTCTCACAAAAGGCAATCCCCTGGATTCAGCAAGCCCTGCATGGTGTGCAGGACTAGTGCAGGAGCTCTGGCAAGCAATATGTCTGCCGTGCGATTCAGGAATAAGCTGTAGGGACGTGCACGAGCGCTCCTGCACTAATCCTGCACGGACTCAGCCCCTGTATGCAAATTACCCCATTTGCAGGTGAAAGCAATGCAAATGAGGTGAATTTGTAATCTAGGATGCTGGAAGCCGGCTGTGCAGGACTAGTGTAATCTGCAGAAATGTAGTCAGTCAGTAACCGAGTACATTTCTGCAAACTACAAAATGGAGCCATGACAGCTCCAAATAAAGGGTGGATATTATGCGGAAAGCATATGGCCATTGGCATGAAAAACTGTTGCAAAAATAAAAAAATCAACTTTTTTTTTTTTTTTTTTTTAGCTGATCCCAGCTGTTTAAGGGTAGTGCAGCTGCGTGCAAATGGGATTGGGCGAAAAATAAAATAAAACCCCTAAAATAAGCATTCTAACCAAAGTCACTATTTTGCCATTATACTCAATGGCAGGCAGAATACAACATGGCCAGTGAATAGTGGTTACTAAGGAGGGAGGCTCAGTGTGGGACCTGTAACTATGCATCAGCAGGCAATCCTATGCAAATGAGGGGAATTATACTGAATCCCAGATTTCTCCTGCATGCTAGTTAGCACCCAACAGTGTAAGAGCAGGAATAGCTTGGTGCAAGCCTAGGAGATAGCTGACATCATGGAGGGGTATCAGGCATACTGTAAGCAGACTGGAGCCTTGTGACTTGGGTTTGCCCTTAGCTTAGCAGAGCTAAGCAAGGGGGTGTGCCTGAGGCTGCCTAGCACTCTTTACATAGCCTAAGCAGGTGTGCACACCGCACACCGGGTTTTAAAAGAAAAGAAAAAAAGTAAACCAGGAAATAGCAGCTCTGTGCACATTTGAGTACTGTGTTTGCGGGGCCCACCCCCGGGCTTAAACAGGAAGGCAATGGGAAGGGAAAACAGCAGTAAGAAGGTAATCTAGGAGAACTAGCATAGCTGGCAGGTGAAATGTATCAGAATCAGCCAATTACACAGGCAGCATACCAACGCAGCCCAGAACACTATTATAAACTAGGCAAACACCTTTCCCTCTGTTATACTCTACACCACCGGTGTATACAAGTAGGGGAATTTTAACAAACAAAACCAACAAAATGATAGGGGCTGCAATAGCTATCATACATCAACATGTGGAAGAGGCTGAGGGTGGTGAGGATGAGAATGCTGTTGACCAACCCACAGTGAGGAGATGGAGAAGAGTCTACAGTCCCAGGGTAACCTACCAGGGGCTACATGAGCTGGAGATAGTAAAGCACTATAGGGTGGACAGGGACCTCCTACAGTAAATTGTTTAGCTGTGCTGGCCATACCTCACACACAGAACCAACAGGGGGGAGCCCATCCTAGTGGATACCAAGGTATGTGTAGGCCTAAGAATACTAGCTACAGGTACCTTCCAAAGGCCAACTGGAGATATAATGAGGATCTCACAGGCATCAGCATCCAGGGTACTCCATCAGTTCTTGGATGCCATGTCAGCACATGCTGGTGAAAACATGTATTTCCCCAACACCAGTGAGGCATTGGCCAGCAATATGCATCTCTTCCACCAAATAGCAGAATACACTGAGGTAGTGGGTGCTATAGATTGCACGCACATATGCATCAAAGCACAACCTGGTGAGCTGGGTAGGGTCTACATCAACCACAATGGCTTCCTCTCCATCAACTGCCAGGTCGTGTGCGATGCCCAGGACATTATAATGAATGTGTGTGCTGGCTGCCCTGGAAGCTATCATGATTCCCACATCTGGCACCTGATGTAGCTGTACCAGAGATTTGCCAGTGGGGACATCCCTTACGGTCACCTAGTGGGGGATGCTGGTTACGCACTGGAGCCATGGCTGATGACACCCGTAAGAAATGCACACACACCCGAACAAGAACTCCATAATGAGGCACACACACAGACCAGAGTTTTAATAGAGCATGTGTTTGGGATGCCCAAGTCACGGTTCCGGTGCCTGGACACTTCCGGTGGACCCTTGCAGTACTCCACAGCTACATGTATTCAAACTGTCATTGTATATGCCATGCTACACAATATGATCCTGTGGAAACAGCTGCAGCAGGGACAGCATGAGGCAGGGCCACACAGCCCCCCACCATTCCCAAGGCCTGCACAGGCACAGAGTGACTCAGAGGAGAAACAACCTGAGCCTGCCCCAGTAGGCAGAAGAAGGTGTGCCTAGTATGCTCTGGCCTTGCCAAAGAGGCAACACATAGCACATACACTGACACAGGAGGGACCCAGGGAATGACACCACTCTCTGACTTGCACATACAGTAAAAGGGATGCCAAACATGACACTACCTATGCTCAACCATGTATAGGGAGTATACTATGTGCATCTGACATAGGCAGCCCACCAGCACCATCCTCAATACTGGCACACCCACAAGGTAAGTCACTCTGCATACCAATTGCCAAAAGGAGTAGTATGTGTTACTTGTATCTATGGTATGGATGTGAGCATACAAGGAAATTGGGTGGTTGAATGGGATGCCAGCAGATAGTAGACACCTATAGTGGCACCATGAGATCTGTAACAAATACTGGTGTCACCATAGTAGCCAGTACTACACATGGCGACAAAACCCACTGCAGGAAATGTGCTGGGCCATATGTGTGTCCATATGACTCACACATGCTAGTCAGGGAGGTTCACATACCCAACAACAGTCTCAGCCAGCAGGACAGATGTAGACAAACACAAACAAAGGCTGTCCTAAGGCCACTAAATGATGGCTATGGGTAATGACCCCCCAGGCCTACACAGACAGACTACAGCAGATCAGGCAGTGGGATGTTAGTTCTGAAGAGTAGGAAGTCAGAAACTAATATGCAGGTCAATCAAACCTAAGACCTGTAGTACACTGATATGCCTCTAGTCAGCATGATAGATTAAAATACAGAATGAAATGGAGTACCTGACATACCAGTACAGTTATAGCAAATGTGTACAAATGTCAGGTGTGACCCCCCCCCCCAAAATCCTATGTAGAAATGTAGAAAAAGTCAGGTGTGACCCCCCAATCCTATGTAGAAATGTAGAAAAAGTCATGTGTGCCCCCCAGTCCTATGTAGAAATGTAAAAACAGTCAGGTGTGCCCCCCCAATCCTGTGTAGAAATGCAGAAACAGTCAGGTGTGCCCTCCCAATCTTGTGTAGACAGGTAGAAACAGTCAGGTGTGCCCCCCAAATCCTGTGTAGAAATGTAGAAACCATCAGGTGTGCCCCCAATCTGGTGTAGAAATGCAGAAACAGTCAGGTGTGCCCCTACCAATCCTGTGTATAAATGTAGAAACAGTCAGGTGTGCTCCCTCACCCAATCCTGTGTAGAAATATAGAAACAGTCAGGTGTGCCTCCCCAATCCTATGTAGACATGTAGAAGCAGTCAGGTGTGACTCTCCCCAATCCTGTGTAGAAATGTAGAAACAGTCAGGTGTGCCCCCCCAATCCTGTTTAGAAATGTAGAAGCAGTCAGGTGTGCCCCCCCAATCCTATGTAGAAATGTAGAAACAGTCAGGTGTGACCCCCAATCCTATTTAGAAATGTAGCAACAGTCTGGTGTGCCCCCCCAATCTGATGTACACACGTTGCAACAGTCAGGTGTGTGTCCCCAAATCCCATGTAGAAATGTAGTAACAGTCAGGTGTGCCCCTTCTCCAATCCGATGTAGACATGCAGTAACATGTATTTGTAGGTATAATACCAGTGGAGAACAGATGACCAGAAGTGGCCAAGGTAGCAGGATAGATTGTAGCATTTGTACAATATGCAAGTATGTGTGTTAGGTTGGTGTGTGTTTCATATTGTGTGAGTGTGGTCAGTATGTATGCATGTTGAGGTTTGACCTGGTGGCCATTGCCCACTACTGCCAATGACAGGGCCAAGTCTTCACAACTGCAGTGCCAAAACAATTCCCCCCAGTATAACGCATGCTAGCAGTAAGCCATTGTAAATGTATGGTATTAATATGTGTCACAATCTGAAAGATGGACATGGCATGACTGTTGAGCTAGATATACAAGCAGTACACAGGGAAAAGTACCCCAGATATACAGTATATAATGTATGACTGTGATATGGACACACCCTTGGAATTGTACCTACAGGTATGCATCACATTATCTGGGCTTGTAGTAGGGAATACCAATGTCATCTGATCAATACTGATAGAAAGTATTGGCATGAACACCTAGCACAACTACCCTGTCACCCCAGGGGAATATACTGTATGGCAGTCTTGGACTGTAGGACTGACAGAATGCAACGGCCTGCTACAGCTGGCTTGCATCGCCACCAAATGGCCTACAGGCCTCTGCGAAAGGCCCATGTCTCACCCATACTGCCAATGTATGCTAAGTCATGGACACCCGAATAACAACATAACACACTCCACATAAGCCATATGCAAGGCCATGTGGACAAACCACAGTAACATGTCCACCATGTCCCACTGCATGAACTGTGGACCAACACCAAAACACAGCTGTGATGAGGTGATAGCTATAGGGAAAGTATCAGAGAATGTATGCATAATATATGGAAGAGGATAAAATAATGGGGTTGGGAGAATGGGCAGCATGGAATGTGCAAGGTCCAACACACAGCCATGTGCACATACTATCCCTGGCTGCAAATACAAAAATGGGTGGCTACAAACCTTCCAATACACCACAATAGGGGTAATGTCCTGATGTATGACCCCTGCTTCTGGGTAACCTGTGTGAATCTGTACAGCTGTGAGGTATTGCCACAGCACTATATGGCCATACTGTCAAGTCAATGGATGTACAAGTATGGGATCCTCTGCCACCAATGTACCAAGGTGCTGAACTGGATACACAGACCCAGCAGCAAGTATCTGCAACTCCCCCTCCAGAATGGCATAACTTTCCATGAATTTGAAGGCATTTGACCACAATACTGGACATAGCTGCATTCACCCTGTGTTACCCAGGACATCACTGTGAGCAAAAATGTCCACTTGACAGTACTTGAGGACATAAAACATCAGAGTGTATAACAGTACACATGACTGAATATATCTGTTAACACCTGTACCATGTAGCAGAAGCAGCACAGACACAATCACCTACAGTACACACTATCCCTTGCACAGTGTGACCCCATATTGCCAACTGATCTACAGATATCCTGCAGAAACAGTTTGCTACCTGTATGTGTAGAACACAAAGGTCTGCACTGGAGTACAAGCTACCTGGAATGGATCCACACATTCAATACAGAAGGGCGTACCGGGCATGCTCACACACTTAAACAAATGAAGCCCATGTCTGCCAACAACAGTGGAACATACATATCTGACAGTGGCAGATGTTAGTGCATACAATCCTCAATATGCACCAGTCATGCTTTGCACACACATTGGATAGGAATAAACACATATATCCAAGAACAACACACTATAATATGCTAACATAGATGTATGGAAGAGAGTGACAGTGACAAAGAGCCTTCCATCATGAGGCCTGTCCCACCCAGCACACAGCCAAATGGCTACAACCACATGATGTGTAAATATTACTCACTGTAGAAATTAGCCACTGGTATCCCTCAGCATTACAGACTCTATGGTGCAAGTGCTAGCTTTGCAACATGACGGTACACGGCAGTAGTCATCTAGCAGTTGTATACATGTACCTGCGGAATATAAACCTGCATGTGCCTGAGTGTGGTGTGTCTACCTCTAGATGAATGGGTTCTGGCCCACTGACCTCCCATTAGCCCTACTATGACAAGCCTGCTGATGTAATTCACTTTGAAATACACCTTTAGGAAAGGAGTAACCCAGTAATCTCCATGGTGTGTCCTCTTACTGCATAATGCTGTAGTGTGATAAACTAGCTAGGTAGGAGTTCTAATCCCAGACATGACAACTGTGTGTGTTTCAGGTGTGTGTGTCTCTGTGTAGGGAGCAATGCTTTTTAGGCTAGTCACACCCATTACAATACAAATGCCCTACTCTGGCAAGGCTGCTGATGTCATTTACTTTGAAATACACCTTTGGTAAAGAAGTAGTACAGTAATCTCCATGGCGTGTCCTATAACTGCACAATGCTGTAGTGTGATAAACTAGTACGTAGGAGTTCTAATCCCAGACATGGCAACTGTATGTGTGTGGCTCTGTCTGTGTAGGGAGCAATGCTTTTTAGACTCACTCACTACAATACAAATGCCCTACTTTGGCAAGGCTGCTGATATCATTCACTTTGAAATACACCATTGGGAATAAAGTAGCACAGTGATCTCCGTGGTGCTTCCTATAACTGTGTAATGCTGCAGTGTGATAAACTAGTTAGGTAGGAGTTCTAATCCCAGACATTTATTTATTTTATTTATTTAACATTTGTTGACCGGGAAAGTCTGACTAGGTTTCACAGAGCCTGTTTTCAGCTGAGGCCCAGGGAGAAATGCTCCAGATGCATGTCTTTGAAATGTGGGAGGAAACCGGTGTACTCGGAGGAAACCCACGTGAATACAGGGAGAACATACAAACTCCACACAGAAGGCACCCCAGCCGAGAATCGAACCGGAGAACCTCTTGCTGTGAGGCGACAACGTTAACCGCTGCTTCACTGCGCCGCAAGTCTGTGTGTGTATTTGTGTGTGTGTGACTCTGGCTGTGCAGGGAGCAATGCTTTTTAGGCTAGTCACACTCACTGCAATACAAATGCCCTACTTTGGCAAGGCTGCTGATATCATTCACTTTGAAATACACCTTTGAGAATAAAGTAGCACAGTGATCTTCGTGGTGCTTCCTATAACTGTGTAATGCTGCAGTGTGATAAACTAGTTAGGTATGAGTTCTAATCCCAGACATGGCAACTCTGTGTGTGTATTTGTGTGCGTGTGTCTCTGGCTGTGCAGGGAGCAATGCTTTTTAGGCTAGTCACACTCATTACAATACAAATGCCCTACTTTGGCAAGGCTGCTGATGTCATTCATTCTGAAATACACCTTTGGGAAAAGAATACCCCAATAATCTCCGTGGCACATCCTATAACTGCATAATACTGTAGTGTAATAAACTAGTTAGGTAGGAGTTCTAATACCAGGCATGGCAACAGTGTGTGTGTGTGTCCCTGTCTGTGCAGGAAACAATGCTTTTTAGGCTAGTCACACTCATTACAATTCACATGCCCTACTTGGCAAGGCTGCTGATGTCATTCACTTTGAAATACACCTTTGGGAAAGAAGTAGCCTAGTAATCTCCCTGGCACATCCTATAACTATGTAATGCTGTAATGTGATAAACTAGTTAGGTAGGAGTTCTAATCCCAGACATGGCAATTGTGTGTGTGTGTGTGTGTGTGTGTGTGTGTGTGTGTGTGTGTGTGTGTGTGTGTGTGTGTGTGTGTGTGTGTGTGTGTGTGTCTGTCTGTGCAGGGAGCAACACGTTTTAGGCTAGTCACACTCACTATAATACAAATGCCCTACTTTGGAAAAGGCTGCTGATGTTATTCACTTTGAAATACACCTTTTGGGAAAAGAGTAACCCAGTAATCTCTGTGGTGCATCCTATAAGTGTGTAATGCTGTAGTGTGATAAACTAATTAAGTAGGACTTCTGTGTGTGAAAAAAAATGAAACAATGCTTTTTAGGCTATTCACACTCATTACAATTCACATGCCCTACTTGGCAAGGATGCTGATGTCATTCACTTTGAAAGACACCTTTGGGAAAGAAGTGGCCCAGTAATCTCCCTGGCACATCCTATAACTATGTAATGCTGTAATGTGATAAACTAGTTAGGTAGGAGTTCTAATCCCAGACATGGCAATTGTGTGTGCGTGTGTGTGTGTGTGTGTGTGTGTGTGTGTGTGTGTGTGTGTGTGTGTGTGTGTGTGTGTCTTTGTGCAGGGAGCAACACTTTTTAGGCTAGTCACACTCACTACAATTCAAATGCCCTACTTTGGCAAGCCTGCTGACATAATTCACTATGAAATACACCTTTGGGAAAGGAATAGCCCAGTCATCTCCATGGTGTGTCTTATAACAGCGCAATGCTGTAGTGTGATTTAGTACTTTGGTAGGGGTTCTATTCCCTCACATGGCAAGTGCGGATGTGTGTGTGTGTGATTCTTTGTCTGTGTAGGAAGCAATGCTTTTTAGGCTAGTCACACTCACTACAATGCAAATGCTCTATTTTGGCAAGCCTGCTGATGTCATTCAGTGTGAAATATACCTTTGGGAAAGGAGTAGCCCAGTAATCACTGTGGTACATCTGATAACAGCGTAATGCTGCAGTGTGATATAGTACTTTGGTAGGGGTTATATTCCCATACATGGCAAGTGTGGATGTTTGTGTGTGTGTTTCTTTGTCTGTGTAGGGTGCAATACTTTTGAGGTCATTCACACTTACTACAACCTCAGCTGACCTTCTTTGACAAGCCTGCTGATGTCATTCCCAGTGAAATACACCTTTGGGGAAGAAATACTCCAGCAATCTCCATGGCACATCCTATAACTGCATAATGCTGTAGTGTAATAAATTAGTTCTAATCCAAGACATGGCAAGTATGTGTGTGTCTCTGTGTGTCTGTGTTTGTCATTCATATCCTGTGTGGAGGTGGCAGTGAGTGTATAATAACTGCACTCATTGTGGAGTGGCTTTTGCAAATTTCTTATATGGTGGCTCTATTATATGTCACAATGTCCACCTTACAAGGATAACAGATGTGAATTAGCTGAGAGGCTGGGGTGCCAATCCATACTCCTACATGTGACATCAAGGCCTGGTGAACAAAGTTAGCAACCCTTGAATTACCCAGGGAACCGTCTCAACCCATGTCTCATACACAAACACACTTGCCTAGGCAACAAACGCTATGTTGGTAGTACCCTGCATATTGCCCACAGTTAGTAACCATGGTGTAATTGCAGTGGACTACAGAGGGCATGGAACCCTGTCCATCAGTACAATTGGCACATACATGCAGACAGTGTGCCTTCACTATGTTCCCCACTGGATGCCTGCAACACCTGTGGTGCCATCAAATGTGACCCACAAAGGACATACCATGCCTTAAACACATGCCCTGTATGGACAGATGCCACTGACACCAGGGAATACCTGTATCATGCTATCAATGTAGGTGCAGGGTCAACCTGCTGTCCATTACCAGTTCCTGCCAGATGAGGCCAGGGCTGGCACATCTGATGATAACAATCTGTGTACACAACATGGGCCAGACACCCCAGGTACAGTTTCACATGTCACTGTACATGCATGTGGGATGTATGCACATCCCAGACAGTGTCCATGTCATGGACTAAAGAACACATACATGGCAAGCATTGCACAGCAATGGCTATATACAATAGTTACCCAGGTGACTGGATGGTGAATACAATACCCACCTCTGTGAGCCAGTCCAGACACTACACCCCTGAATCACACTGCAGATCATTGTCATGTGACCTGATGCCGTGTATAGCCTTCTGGCACAGGCAACCACTACACACCTGTGAAACAATGCATGCATGCATGTCAGTACTGGCACCCTGTGTCTGTGTGTGTCGTGTATGATGCTTTCGACCACATTCAGACTCACTTCAACTTCCATTGGCATACTGAAGCATACTGTATGATGTCAGACACCTTCACATACCCTCTGGATACCCATGTGGTGCATGTGATACCTGCACATTACTGTATTGTGGCAAACTAACTAGTTAGGAAGTGTATTCCTGGCACTGCCAAGTGTGTCAATGTGTGTGATTCCCTGAGGGGGTGTGGCTGTGTTGACGCTGATACCTGTTCAAGTGGACAGGCACGTGTTCTACACCTATCGCTACCATATCCCTATTGCAGATGTCACTCAACATCACATATACGTTTGGACAGCTCCCCAACATGTAAGCTATGTGGTGCATGCAATAACTGCATAGGCATGTGATAGCAGTGCATAGTCAGTCAGGGGTTTGAAACCCTGTACTGGTAGGTGTGTGACACAAACAATTTTAGGTTTTACTCTCGCACCCCCTCTCTGTCTGTCTCTCCCACTCCCTCTCTGGTGGATGTGGAGAACTACATCTGCTTTGCTTAGGCAGCAGCTTGTGTTTTGTAAGTGATACTCATGATCAGCTGATGGCCTCTGCATGAATTGCAGCCCTCATCTAGCTGATTGCATGTGGAACAGCTGTGGTAACATTCCCATAGCCATTTGCATGGAAACAAACTCCAATATCTAGGAACATCATGTTGGTGTTGGACCTTTTCATTCACTGTGAGCAGGACCTAGATCTGGTGTTTGGCAAACAGCATCACAGATGGATTTGGGATTTACCTCTAACAAAATACACTGTGGAAACAGGCCAACACACAGGAGGGGGATGTGCCTGACATAACTACAGAATGTAAGTGTTGCTATGCTGCATTTGGAGTAATGTCAGTTTAACAGGGTGTGTGTGGATATGGCTGGTCTACATGTTTTAATACCTGTCATGACAGTGCTATGTTTTTGAGGAACCCCCCCATCTGTAGGGTCATCTGCAGACTGGGCAGTGTGTGGTGTCTTTTGTTTCTTCTGTTACTCAAAGAACACCTATCTGAGAACTGCAGAATCATAGTGTGAGGATTGCAGTCATTACATTGTGACAGCCATGAGAGTTACTGACTTCATATCCCTCATAGGACATATGTCACAACAAACCCTGTTACAACAGTAAATGTATGAGGTTATCACAGCAACATGTCAATATTGGCCCTGTGTTTGTGTCTTCAGCCACAACTCTGTCAACCTTTGTACATCTGTCATGCAGTAAGAGGTGCATATGTTCTGTACACCATTATATCATATCTGATAACATCCCAGTGAGTTAGACTTCTACACATTATGTACAGTAGGGGTTATATTTGAAGACATAACCTGGGCATTCTGTGGTTGTGTGTACAGTACTGAGGTCTGTGTACTTATGGTGATTGTTGACAGTGTGTGTATTGTGAATATGTACCTTGGCCTGTGTACAGACTGTGGTAAATGCCATTGTTCTTGGTCCTGTTCTATCTGATGTTACATGTTACTCCAGTGTATGGTACCTTATTGGCTTACATGTTTGTAGGGCCAAACACACACATGTCCCATACCACAGACAGGCATCGGACCACACTGTGTAGTGGCCCAGTATATGTAGGGTTAGTGTGTGAGTGGCACATATGAGGATGGTGTTGATCAGACAGTCCATATACTGTAATATTAAGCTAGCTTACCATATGTGGCTGTGGCTGCATTCAAATTCTGGCAGTCTGCCTGTAGTTTGCACAGTGCTCTGTTACATGCCTAGTAGCTTAGTGTACTTACCCAGTGGGATGTTATGTCCAGATATTTGCCAGCTGTACTGCTACTGAGCCACCATAACTGTCATGTATTTCTGACAAAGCAGTGGGATGCTGTACAGATGTATGTCACTAACTAGTGGGTAGTATGTGGCCATGTGACCTCTGCACCACCAGTTATTATGTGTCAGGACAAACAGGAGTGTGTGAATACACAACATATGCGGGCATATGTATTCCAGTATTTACGTGATATACCCATCTACATGGCTGTTAACATCCACATTGTCAGGCTTGGTCCACATGTCTTGCACTAAGAGGTTTTGTGTATACCTCTGGACTGACCAGAGTGTGTCAGACTGTCCACATTTATTGCCCATATCTCTGCTGTAGTCCACAGGATGATTACTATGCTAGCAGTGGTACTGTACTATGATGTCCTAAGGATGTCTGTCAATAGCCAATGGCGCACATGTTAAAAGCAGATGTGACCTCCCACACACAACATGTCTAAGACAACCCCTATTACAGTAGCAACAGTCTACATATATACCTGCAATACATACCTGACATCCCCTTGCACTAAGAGGTTGGGATTATTGGGGCAGAGGTAGGACTCCACTACATGTCCTGGACATATGGTGAACATATATGTACATATACTTATCCATATATCTATATAGATATATACACATATACATATCGACATACATGGATGGATATATATATATATATAAATATAAATATATGTGTGTGTACATATATATACATATAAACACTCAAATATATACATATACACAGCAATATATGTCTACACATATACAGATATAGATACATATGAACATATACTTATGGATATCGACATATATAGACAGTAACAGGTATATCAGCATAGATATGTATGCACATATAGTTATAGATATCTCCATATATATCTACATAAATAGGCCTATCTGTACACATAGGATGTGCATACATATATAGCTACACACATATATATATATATATATATATATATACATACATACATACGAAGAGATGTACACATGGCCATATATATGTTACACTATATGGATTTGTATACAGACATATGTAAGAATATACATGTGTTTGTACATGTAGACATATATCAACATATGTATATGTATATATCCATATTCCTGTCATGTGTAAACATCACGATTGTGTATACCTTCTCAGATGTATTTCACCATATGTATCTGATATGTGTACATTATGGTAAAAGAACATATGTGATACAACAGTCATATGAATAACATGTACTACTCAATTGTGGAAGTAAAGGCAATTGTTCAATACTAATCAATATGTGTATTGACAAATATATTGGAAAAACAACAGCTGTCTTCACAGTGGTCATGGAGTAGTGGTTAAGTGTTGTGACTATAGTGTACAGGGTCCTGTGTTCAAGACCTGCAAGGGCTGTTCATTTTATTGCTGGGCAGAACAAGGGCTGTCAGATACAGAGTGGTTAAGGCAGTTTTGAGCAGCTTTACGTGCGTTTGCACAGGTTTGTGTGAAGCTAAGCGGTGTTAAGCTACGGGTAAACATATGGGCACTTACACCATGTAGGCTTCGCTTACCATTGCACAAATCAGCTTAGCTGTTATATTGGAGCAATGTTGATACCTGTTAAGCATGGCTTAGCTCTGCTAACCAGTTGTCACCACCCAGTCTGATAAAATAGCAGGGTAATGACATCTGTAATAAGTGTAGGTACACAGCTATGACCACCTGCAGCGATGCACCCCAGTACTGACACATGTGTACGTGTGCATTACTGTGGATAGCAGTGTCTGTGTGTTAGCACACATGTGCTTGGCAATTCCATGAGGGCCTTCACAACCATCGCAACACCCATTGCCATAGTCAGTTGTGGCTGCTGCTGTATGGGTCATTGCATGTCCCCTGTTATGCTCCTCTCCCTACCAGCTACACGAGCCTTGCAGTACCAGCACAACAGTGTTGTACAAATGGGTCAATAGGCATGGGATACCCATTGAGTTCTGGCAGGTGTGTGTATGTGTGCATGTCCATTTATCTGTACGGTACAGCATTCCAAGGCCACATACTCCTATTACAATACCCATTGCCACACAGTAGTACAGATAGTGTTTTTGCTGCCCATAAGTGAGGCATGACAATGCAACACCCTACTATGCCTGTGGTATGTGCATTAGATGCATATCCCTGTAGTACCACTGTTGGGATATACAATGGGTTGTACCATAGTCGTGGGCAATGTGTGATGGTGGGTATGTCAGAGTGTCATCATGGATTTCAGGGGGTACAAAATCCACTGGTGATGAGGGTGCTCTGTACACTGTCATTACACCAAGGTACACCCAGTATATGTCCCATGTACCACTTTATGGTTACCACTGTCACCATCAGCCATACAGGTAACTGATACCACAATCCAGCCCAATTATGCATGTGCTGTGTGCAGCCTACCCGTAACACATTGGACACATGGTCAAGTTAGTTAGCAGCGATAGGCCAGGTTTCTCAGATGTGTGTCTGCCTGTTATGTGTCTGTTAATGTGTATATGAAGGTATGTCACACTAAGTATTGTCCATATACACCCATTACATCCCCATTAGCATAATGTACATGTCTGGGGATGTTCTGCATGTAACATGTAACCTGGAACACACCTCACCCTAAACGCTGTGTGGTGTGTACAATGAAAGCCACACACCAGTATCACTACATACCTAGGTAGGGGTCTAGTCCCAGTGTTGCCAAGTAAGAGGGTGCATGTATGTGGATGAGTCTACATCAGGTTGCAGATAATACACGTCCTAACAGGTCACCTGTCCATGTGACACAGGCAATAACTGCTATACAAACCTGTGACATGTGTTCACCTGTACCCCAGATATGTCACAGCCATGGTGTCACCACAGTGCCATACCCCTTGTGGAATATGACTGCAGACCATCCTCCTGCTGACACATGTACACCTACAACACAAATGGATAACATTATGGAGACCACAATCAACCAGTGTTACAAACAGCATGTATGCATTAAACTTTACTCCTGACAACATTTTACACTGCAGTACTTTGGTACACTGTAGTACAGTCATAGTGTGCATCAGAATCATATTAGCCTGTCCCTGCATCAATGTTATGTATGACAGGGATGTGTCAGAGGTATCATCATATGCACAGGGTGTGTTGTTGGTTTGCCAGAGGTTGAGGGTGGGCCATACATTTGACACCATGTGTGTGACTGAGGGGTGTAATGAGGTGAACTGGGCATGGTGATGTGGTGTGTGTTGGTATGGGGTTGCCCTAGGTGTGTTCATGTGTATGCATGCACACAGTTCTGCCATGTGGCTTCCCTACACAGGTGTTTATGGAAAGCTGCAGACCATACCTGACAGGGTGTGCAATTCACAGCCTCCAGCCACGGCCACATGGACTGTGCCTGCCAGGGGTTCCATGGGCACTTCCAGGTAGGCCTCGATGTGCTACTCTCCCTTGATGATGACAGATAACCGATGGAACAAGGCCCATCCTGGGACTGGCCAGGACCACATGCTTGTGGCCTGCTGTGGTGTGGTGTGGACAGTGCCCCCCACAGTGCCGGGGCTGGTACTGCCACTACGGGAGCCCTTTGGTGTCCTAGCATGTCCAGGTTGACTGCCAGCTGTTGCTTTTGCTGGCTTATGTCCATACGGCCATTGTTGCACTCCCACCACACACTCAAGCATGGACAAACCACAGTCGATAAGGGCCATCATCTCACCAGACCATCTATTCATGAGCTCGGTATAAGCACAGATGGCACCAGATAGTTCGCGGAATTTGTCGCTTGCAGATGTGAGAGCAGCCCTCTGCAGCCTCAGGCCCTGTCTGGTGTAACATTCCATATGTGCCTGTGCCACCATGACAGCCTGAAACATGCACCTGGTGGTACCAGTTGTGGCACATCTGCCTGGGGCATGATGACCAGCGACCCTACCATGAGCACAATGGGACATCTACCTATGTGGTACCCTGCTGGACATCTGGCTATGCCTGCTGTGACCAGACACAGTAGGAATGGTTACCACACTCTCCTGTGCACTGCCACCAAATGCCAGCTGTCCCTCCACTATGGCCACTGATGATGGGGTATGTATAGGCACTTTAAAAGTGTGTGCGGGGTTGGTGTGGGTAAAAGGGGGACGTCAAATGATGACACTGTTGTGGCCCCTGACAACCCCACCGGTGCCTCAGCAGTACTATCATCATCTTTGGTGTCTGTATGGACACCAACATCAGAATGCATACATGATGGACCCTGACCTACCTCACTACCTGTGGGGAAAACAAGAAATGCACTTTAAGACCTGTACAGCATTGAATAACAGTATACATACACACACACACACACACACACACACACACACACACACACACACACACACACACACACACACACACACACACACACACACACACACACACACACACCACCTTATTACCTACCTGTCCGTGACTTTACAGACATTCCCACGTTTATTCCCATGCATTCTCCATCCTGCAACACACTTGGTAACATACACTCATTAATACCACTCATTAATGTAGCATTCCTCTAAATGCCTAGACAAGTGATCACAGCACAAGACCTGTTACTCCATTACCTCCCTGACCTGAGTGGAGTGGTTTTACATGGCCTCACTGCTGTCATTCAGTGTTCACCCTGTGTATGTCCAGACATCATGAGCATGACCCCTATATGTGAGGGGCTACTATGTTCACTTCATAATATCACGCACCAGAGTGTCATGTGTAAGTATTGCTCAGTACATAACAGATATGTTGCTTAATCAACTTATCATGTGAAAACTGTAATATACGGATACACTCCCTGGTGTTGTCTAGAAATTTACCAATGCATCTGTAGTGCTGCACATGTGGGTTGTCAGTCACCTCTCTGCTGAATGCGATATTAAGGGTATACCTGGTGTCTACCTTCCCTCCCAATGCATGTTCCATGCTACAGACCTTATTATACTTTCAGATGTCCTGTGATTACATACATGACAAGTATTCCTGGTGTGTCATGTGTCAGTCCATGTTCATGTACTGGACGATCACAAAGAGAAGTACTGCTGTTTGAACAGCCCCACAATCACACATGTGCATACATGGACACCCACACAAACACACACACATGCACATACGCATCTTACATGCATCAACCTCCCTCCACTTCACCAGAGTGACCCTACAGACAAAATAACCACCCACTGAGACACACACACACATACATGTGAGGTTGCACAATGATAGTACACACAGTCCTCCTATTACCCATCTGTCAACATGCATAACATCTGGTACACAACAGCATGCAGTGCAGCTATAGTCAATCCATGCTAGCAACAGTATACATGTGTGTGATACATGTGCTGTGTTAGTAGGTGATGACCCTTCCCCTGGATACCACTGCACCCATGTACACCATATTGCTGTGCACCTGTTCTGCACCCTGCCATGTACTCAAACCTCACAGGTGTACAACCCATTGCTGAATGTGTAGTACTGTGTCAGTTATGTCAGCTTTAATGCTCACAGCCCCAATGTTTTTCAGCAACACATACCTGGGATGATATGTGGACAGATGTCATTTGTGAATGCCTGATGTCTGGTTTACAGATCTCAAAATCAGCAGACCATGTATGATCAATCCAATACTATTACACTGACAACCATCAGAGCATACCATGGCTATGGGGAGTGTACACACCCTTATTGATATGATGCACCCTTCCTTGATCTGCCATGGGACCACATCGCCGCATATATCAACAGTACATGAGCCCGATATGTGACATATGTCATGTACATTTACATGCAGTGTCTACGGAATATGTTAGGTGTGTGGATGCTGACCGCAATGCATACACTCCGTGTGTGCATATGTGTGCACACCCTTATCATGACAGTTTTTTGCACCTATTGTTATGTGTACTACAGCAGTTACTACTCCTGGCAGGAGTATACTAGCATGGGCCATCTGCATTGGCCAGTGTATGTTCAGTCTGCCCTACACATGTCCCCCAAATCTGCATAATTGCAAGGTCTAGTCATGTGCATATCCTTTGGTGTTCACACACTGCCGTTACTATTGCTGTGGGGGTAGGGTTACATCTGCCACAGTTCCTGAACCTGACTGTGTACAGATACAGCCATTCTTAGCATTGTTAGGATCCCTGCTGCAGTGCACTGGTGTGTCATGCTGACACCCCCTCCCCACCTTCAAACTTTTTGCAGATGCTTGACAAGTAAGGCCTACACATGTGTGTCAGTTTGCAGTGTCCTGTGCACTGAACATCACATGTTGCAGCCTAGTCCAAGCTGATAATGTGGACCACAGTAATACGTTATGCCATAGTGTAACTCTGTAACAGTAGCCATTGTACTACTGGTATATACACTGTTGTTGCATTGTATATGGGTGATGTTTCACACATGTCCCTACTGTAGGCCATGTCTCCCACCATTATGTTTCTCCCTGTGGACACATTCCACAATGACAGGATGTTAGTTATCTTGCAGGTGTCTGACATACCCCTTCCAGTACCCCATCATGGTCACCACTGTGATGCCGTACATTTAACAGCAACAATATGTACACGTGTACAGCATGCATTCTGAGTAGGTGTGTTAGATGTGTGCATGGAACATATCATATCCATTACATGCCCGGTGTATTGGCAAGCATCAACATAAACCATACTCACCAGCTACAGGCTGCTGCCTTGGTGGTATACTAGAGGGACCTACATAAGAGGGTGAGAGATGCAAAGTCAGTGACCACATCTGTGGCATTGCTACAGGGCAGGTGCAGCATTACAGTACATGTCCACAATACTACCATGTATGCATATCTGTTTATCACTACTATGCAGCAACAAACTATATCTATGACATGTCAGATATGCATGCTCTGCCTGTACAGATGCGGATGCATGCACAACAGTGGTCTACTGATGTGCCCTGTGGCCTTACCTGCAAGCTTCTCAGCCAATGTGTGGGTAGCACCCACCTCCACAATGGTGTCCGGCAGTTGTTGGCTATGCAGACAGGTAGGTGCCACAAGGCTGGCGAAGAGCTCTCAATACGTGTCGGGGAGGATGGATGGCATGCCCCCCCCATTGTGATTTGGTCCCCATGGACTGCAGCAGCATGCCAATGGGCATTGCGAAGCAGGTCAGAACAATGATGCTGGACCTGCTCATAACTGCGGTTTTGCAGTCTGACATCATTGACCCTGTGGACAAGTTCGTTCCACAGATCAGACCGCTCCTGCTGCTCATGGCCGGCCCAGCCAAACAGGACAGGGTAGTACTAGATTAAGTGGTTTAGCACTATTTCATTCTCAGCAGCTGAGTAAGCAGGAAGCCGTCCATGTGACATCTTGCCTGAAAGACATAGAGATGGAAACAGGTCTGAGCAACTCATACAGCAAGGTTACCACAGTTCTTAGTACACATCACTGTCACCCCCCCACCATATCAGTGACAACAAACTGTACACACAGCTCAATATGTATGGCTACAGCTTACCTACCAGTGGGACAGATATTGTATTGTACCACACTTTGTGCTATGTGTTTGTAGCCACGTTCCCTGTGTGGACACTATCATTGCTGGCCTGTTACAGACTATTCACCTGCATGCCATTGTCAGGGCCACTATGGTTCCATATATGCCTGTGATATGCTTGCTATGTGATTGCTGCACATCTGGAATTCTGTGTTAGTGGGAATATCTACGCATGCTGTTGGACATGTTCCGGGATTGTGTAGGCTATTACTACCCACATATGTTCTACAACAGCGACACAATAGCATGTTTAGGAAATATTTGCAAGCAGAACCACCTCTACAAATTCATCTGCCCATGTTACCAGGCCACATCACATATGGGACCCTCCCTGGGGCCTCCTCATGTACTGGTCCAGCACTACTTTCAGGTGAAACCACCTCAGGGGATGTTGTCCCCCCCCGGGGGGCACACACAGACATGATCTTGTCACCCAAAGTCATGTCCAGGGTCTGTTCCATAGCAGCCTCCACAGACACATGTGGGATGTGCTACATCTCCTTGAGGCACCCAATACACATTCACAGGGTCTACATGCTCCTCCTGCTCAGCCTCCAGGCCAGGCACGTTCGGAACATGGGCTGCTGTTGTGAGTAGCAGTGGGTGGGAGGCTTGTTCCCATTGTATCCATATTGGGGCCCATGTGGCTTCCACATCACAGACCACACACACACACCATCCAGGGTGTTTGCCCACTATATGTCACATACCACTCCTGTACGCTGTCCTCTATATCTACCAACCCAGACCACCTCCACAACTATACCTGCCATACTTCCCCATATTCCATTCCCTACTTCACAGACAAAGGCAATGTGGTCCAAACAAGGGGTTCACATGTGACATATCCGGCCATGTTGCACAGACTGACAGCTGTATATAAATGTGTGTATAGCTATGTGTGCTGTCCCCTCGCACATAGCATGCAGCACTTTGGTGGTAATATAGGGGACATCTATTTACATGCATATATGTCTGTGTGTTTGTATATATGTAGACATGTGCATGTATATATATAGACATATAGATGTAGACATATATCTATAGATGTATTCATATGTATATATATATATATATATATATATATATATATATATATATATATATATATATGTGCATGCGTGTGTGTATATATATATATATATATATATATATATATATATATATATATATATATATACATATTTATAGCTACATATATAGATATGTATATATCTATTTCAATATAAATATATATACACATACACATACATCTACATGTTTAAATACATTTCCTGTACTGTTGAATGACTGTGCTGGATGATATGTTTGTGAAAACATCAGGGTTATATATATCTCACATGGCTTAGTGGTAAGTTACTTTGGCTATGGTGTGTAGGGTCCTGGGTTTTAGCTTTGCAATGGCTGTTTATTTTGTTGTTGGGCAGAACAAGGGCCATTGGATACATAGTGATTAAGGCACTTTTAAGCAGTTGTAAGTGGGTTTGTGTGGGTTTTCGTGGAGGTAAGCACTGCTAACGTCTGATTACAGTTTTTTATACTCAGCTTCTAAATTGCTTAACCTGTGTAGGCATTGCTTACCCTGTGCAATAGGCTTAAAGCTGCTTACTGCTGCTTAAAAATGCTTACTCCTGCTTACCCCCATACTAATTTCTTTAAAAGAAAAGAAAAAAGGGTTGATAGGAAAGTGGTGAAAAAGCGGCATAAAGAGGGAAAGACAGTAGGGAAAATAGATAGGGATGTGCAGGAAGGATGTAGGGAAGGTCAGTAGCTGCCCATTTCTACTACAGCAACACCTGTGCATATACAATGAATTTGGATGTAGATTTGGGTACTCAAACCCCTGAGAGAGGGGTGAGGACAACAATAATATGTTATTATGCCAATTAGACCAGATTATATGTGTCCAGTGGACATGTGTGCGAAATGGACAGCTATATATGAGGAGAGATTTTTTGGGGGGAACAAATTGCCCTTTTTTTTTTTTCAGGTGAGAGTGGGATGTTGGGGAGGGATAGTAGGTATATTTGGGGAGGTAGGTTGGGTAGGTTAACAGACAAGACAAACAAGATGCATACAGGGGTGGTATATGACACATGTGGGGGTAAACACCTTGATGGGGAGGGGTGTTGGGAAATCAGAAGCCCATGAGCCCCCTAGTGTAAACAGTGGGACTGAGTTCCCCACCCATGGACAGTCACCACTGCACCTTCACAGCCCCAAAGGTTGCTGTGCTGGGGGCTGAGTCGGAGAGCCAGGCTGACCCTCTAGTCACAACATGCAGCCTTCGAACTGGTGTAGCAGATCTCCAAACTGCTGGTTGAGCTTGCTACGCACCACAACCCAGACCTGGCGACTGGTGACAGGTTCTTGTCCATGCCCGCTCCCAGGGGGGTAAGCCCCATTCCCTGAGGCTGTTCCCCCTAAAGGTGATGCAGGACCAACGGACAAGGAGGTCCCAGATTGGGCCCCAGACATGCTGGTGCCCGGTGCCACAGTCAGCTGAGGTGGGACAGGTGGGACTGCTGGGTCCCACATTCCCATAAGTGCTATGGTGTTTATGTTGTATCAACATATGTGGGTTAGTAATAGTCAGCACATTCCAGGATTAGGTATAACAGCATGCATAGATATTCCCATTAACCCAGACACCAGATATGGAACAGTCACATAGCAAAAAGAACACATGCATATATGGGACCACAGTGGTAATTACAACAGTATGCAGGTACATTGATGGCACCATGCCACCAATGTTGGAGTATTTCAACATAGCACATAAATAGAAACAGATTTAAATAATTATCAAAAAATAGGACATATGCTCCAACATTACAGTTAAGTCATCACGTACCATTTGAGTTGGGTATTTAGTTTATTGTTGCAGATATGGTGGGGGGGGAAAGATGTCAATTAACAACTAGTATATTCCTGTAGTTTACATTGCTTTTATAGTCAGTTCTGTTATCTGTACCTTACAAGTATTAGTACACTACCTTTTTACCTTACTTTGGACAGTGATATGGCTGTCGACAACTATATACATGAACTGGTTTTACCTGCAGTATACACCTCTTACCTGGTATACCTGTGGAGGAATTGTTTGTTAACACTAACTAACTGTTTCTACACATGCTCCCAGATTCCAGGATGATGCTATGCACATACCTGTCCATCTCTTTTTGCACAGACTCTGGCCATGTCTTGACCACATACAGATGAACCAGGACATATGTAGACTATTGCCCTCTTCAACCTTTAGTGACTTACAACACTCTTATACAGGATTTCCTGGACAATTATATTATGTAGCACAGCATGGGTGACAGTGAGAAGTGATACCTTATTATTCAGGGCAACTGCAACAATAACAATGCCATACAATACCAGAGTAAACAGTACCAGTACAGGGTATCAATCTTTTATTTCTAGGCACAATGTTCATATCTGACGGACTTGTGGGAGCAATGTTTGTTAGCACTCCCTGAATGTTCCCACACAAAGTACCAGAATCCACATTAGTATTATGCACATACATCTCACTCTGTTACTGTACATACCCTGGTCACAGCTTGACAACATGGGGTGTAGATGGAACATACTTGGCTTATTACTCTCATAACATTTTGGGGAGTTGCTAGTGTGACAGTTTTGTTCTTATAGATGTGTGGCAATCAGTTGTATTTCCTGTTTGCTGCCTAAACATCTGGGATCATACCACTGATTTTCCAGGGGGACAGGGTGACAGGCAGCAAATATGGGCCAATATACTCGACATTCCGGACATACCTTTACAGTTGTGGGGCATGATTCTGTATGCAGCCTACTTCCCCTCCCAGGATTCAGACCATGGCTGTGTCTGCTAACACCAAAACACTGTCCATCACAGTTGTGTGTGCTATATAGATATTGCTGTATATCTCTTATCTGATTTCTGTCTATAATTCTCCTGTGGGTTTACATTCTGACCTTGTATTACAACACTCTTATACAGGATTTCGTAGACAGTTATATTATGTAGCACAATGTGAGTGACAGTGATGAGTAATACCTTATTATTCAGAGCAACTGCAATGATAACAATGCCATACAATACCAAGGTAAACAGTACCAGTACTGGGCATTAGTCTTTTATTTCTGTGCACAGTGTTCATATCTGATGGACCTGTGGGAGCAATGTTTGTTAGCTCTACCTGCATGTTGCCACACAAAGTACCAAATTCCACATTAGTATTATGCACATACATCTCATTCTGTTACTGTACACACTCTGGTCACAGTTTGACAACATGGGGGTGTAGATGGGACATACTTGACTTATTACTCTCATAACAGTTTGGGGAGTTGCTAGAGTGACAGGTTTGTTCTTATAGATGTGTGACAATCAGTTGTATTTCTTGTTTGCTGCCTATATGCCTGGGATCGTCCCACTGATTTCCCAGGAGGACAGAGTGACAGGCAGCAGATATGGGCCAATTTTCTGGACATTCTGGACATATCTGTACAGTTGTGGGGTATGATTCTGTATGCAGACTACTACCACTCCCAGGATTCGAACCCTGGCTGTGTGTGCTAAAAATACAACAGTTCACGTCTCAGTTGTGTGTGCTATTGGGACTTTGTTGTCTGCTTTTTCACTGTTTTCTGTCTGTCTCAGTTGTACTAAATGACCTCTGGGGATTACACCAGTCATATACAGACATTCCTACACATTTTATTTATGTTGCACAGTGTGGTTAACAGTGCTTAATACAACAGTACTATTAAGTGATTGCAAATCTACATTACCATATGATACCAGAGTAAACACATGCAGTCCATCAGCTAGACCTTCATTGTCAGGCTATTATTCTTTTTTTTACATACAACCTATATGAGACACTGCCTACCATATTCTCTGGTGTATGCAGTACTTACCTTAAACAATACAGGTTTACACTGGCAATTAACTTACTCATACTTTTAGATGTATTTCCTATGACTGTACATGCAAGAGTATTACTAACCTGCCTCGTGTCGCAACCTCTCCAAGCGACATCCATGGGCCTCCTGGTTCACGGCCTGCTCACTTGCCACTGTGAAGGACATAAGAGGAATATTTAGCCATACCTATCTGTAATATACATGAGCTGGCAATTATTAAACAGGTAGTGGAGTGATATTTACACACAGCTGGGACCTCCCCTGGCCTCCTAGCCTCTTGGATCCACTGATTCAAGAGATCCCCTTTCACCACTTCAGATCAGCATAGTGATGCCTGACCTGCTCACCAGTTCGGAGCATGCCAGTGGCACTGGCGAGGTCACTGGCAAGATGGTCCCAGGCTTCTGCTTTATATTGGGAACCCTGGTACTGGCCCTGCAGCAGTCTCTGCTCATGGTGTTTGACAAGGAGTCCTGCCATGACTCTGGACTCCTGGATGCCCCAGCACTTTGCCCGAAAGCCCACACCCTCTCCCATTCCAGACATGGTGCCTGCAAGGGGAAGCTACAACCAGTTATGAGATATATTCCCACCTGTTGAGTTTAAATAGGGCCAATTTCCCACATTTTGCAGTGATTGAATGGTTTTGCAAAAGCTAAGCTATGGGCAAACTTGCTTACCTAAGGTTGGCATTGTTTAAAGGAGTATACCAATGGGCAAATAGAGTTAGCTGACCTACACATTGCTTACGCCTACTAAGCTGGCCTGTGCAATGCTTAGCATTGCTTAATATTTAATTTGCATTATATTTGCTTTTTGGCATTGATTTATTATTCATTACATGTTATATATGCGTCTGATATCCATGATTCATATGTACATACACTGTACGGAGTCCTTGTGTTTATTAGGGGACTTCAACACTTTATTACAATTACACCTCACATCTGGGCTTACTGCAGTACTCCAGTTCACATATTTATGTTATGTAGTAGGTTATAGAACATAAGACTGTATATAGATTCCTTTCACATGTTCAGTTTGATTTTACTATAGTGAGGATTTGTTTGGTGATACCTCAATCTTGTGTACTGCTGTGATAGCTTAGTGGTTAACTACTGTGACTATAGTGTACAGGGTCCTGGGTTCAAGACCTGCAAAGGCTGTTTATTTTGTTTCTGTCCAGAACAGTGGCTGTTGCATACAGAGTAATTAAGGCACTTTTAAGCACTTGTAAGTGGGTTTGTGCAGGTTTGTGCGAGGGTAAGATATGCTAACCTTCGGTTAAATATGCTTACAGAAAGTTAGCTTCAATATTGCTTAACCTGTGTGCGCATTGCTTACCCCCATGTAAACGGGTTTAAACCCACTTACTAGTGCTTACATATGCTTACTCCCACTTAGTACTGTTTAATAGTGCTTACACTTGCTTACTAGTGCTTACTCTTGCTTAACACTGCACTAATTAAGACAGTAATGTCTAATGGTTCTTGGGAAGGTGGGGGATTTGGAAGCTGTATGAAGTTATCATTCATTACACATTTTGCCTTCCATTTGTATCCCTGATTCCTGTGTACATATACTGTATGGGGCACATGTGATTATCTGTGGACTTTGCAACATTATGACACTGACACCTCACATCTGCATTTAATGCAGTATTCCAGTTCACAAATATATGTTATTTTCTAAGTTATGCAACTAAAAATTTTGGTTATAAAGTGATTTGACATGGAATGCACTGCAGTGGGACTCGAACAGGGAATGAGTGCTCATAAGGCGAATGCTCTGCCCACTACACTATTGCTATACTGTTTCATTTGCATATATCTTGCTTTTTATCCTCTTCTGCTATTTAAGCTGCATTAACCGTAGCTAAGCAATGGGCAAACCCATGCATCTATAGTTAAATTTCATCTGTTTCATAAAAAAAAATCTTTATATTTGTTGTTTTAACTATTGCTCTTGTACATGTGGTGGGATGTTGCTGGGGGTATGCATACACCTATGAGCGGTCTCGTTCATTCTTTTAGGACTTGTCTGCTGTTCTTCATTGCAGGGGCATGTATATTCTGAGAGCTCTGCTCTCAGACACGCCCCCTGCACTCTTACACACTTCTTGTAAGATTAAGAGCTCAGGCAGCATGCCTTCATTAATATGCATGGCGTGCTGCCATCCTGCTCCTAAACGGCCATTTTTGTGCTGGACTAAGCTAGTCATGTATGGAAGGATAGTAAATCTGGGGGAATACCTTACAGTGACTAAGAAATTGCCATTCATAGTTAATTATGCAATGTTACCTCATAAAGTGGGCCATTAAGATGACAGTTTTGAAAATGATCTAAATAATTATGACCTGACAAAGTTATGAACTTGGATTATCATAGCTTAACATTCTTCCTACTATACAGGTCATATGGCAAGGTACTGGCTATTTTTTCAAAATGTACAACAATTATTTTAAAAATGTTGTTAGTGTAGCATTTAGGGCTCATTTCAGAACATTAAATACATGCAATTTAACCTACATTTAGTTTCTCTCTGACTGTATACTACTGAGCCAAAAATATGGGCCCATCTTGGCTGAATAATAGTTCCGTAATATTGCTCCTGAATGATTTCCATGGCTTTGAGCTTTAACATGTGAAGATTTAAGACAGAATGTGGCTTTAATGCAACATTGATATGGCTTTATAGTTTGTGTGTAAAGGAATGTGTTATTTGGTGAGGAGGAATAATAAAGATGGTTCACCTCAGTGTTTAATGCCGTGCTTGATATATATTGAGTAAGTGTGATAGGTGAAGACAACTGCAAAAGTGAGTTTAAATTATTTTTTCTACAGTTGAATTTCTTTAAAAATTTCACTTTTAATGTTCTTATGACTGTCAATATAGTCTTAGATATTTAGCATGTTGTCTATATTTTCTACAAATCAAGCAGTTCTGTTAAATTCTGAAGGTATGAAAAGCTTCATTTCAACAGAGACCCACAACTTTGAGTTTAATCAAAACATAGTAATTCTCCCCATTGCAGGTATAGGAAAGCTAGTAGTATAACTGACTAGTGTTATGTAATAGTTACCTGCAATGGAAATATTTCATATTGATATTGTAAAACTCTGTTCAATAACCTGCACATTGTAGGTGTGTTGGACTCAGGAAAGATTACTAAAACTCTATTCTGAGAATTGTTAATTCATTCCCATTGTACCTCATCACTATAAATGACATTTTTTCTGAACAAAATCCCCTTAAATATAATCATTTTGAAAAGGGGCAGTTTTCATCACTCATATGTCTGCTCTTCAACTGTTACTCTCCTTGTCACATAGGCTGTCACCTAGGAAAACCAAGATGTCTTTAATGTTTGATGTCCCTGTTTTAACAAATGGGCCTTTTGTTAGAATACAAAGGAATACTTTCTTGTTTAATACCCCCTGAAACTTTTTGCAGAGATCTGTGCCTTTCATGCAGTATTATTAAACCAATTAAATCAATTTAGTTAACCTCTGCCTTCTTATTATCAATAATTATGGCAAACTATTAAAACAGTAGAAATAATGAAATAATTGAATAAAGCCAAGAATAGTACACTGACGAGGGTCTTGAATTTGTAAAATAAACTAACAAATATCGTGGTGCCAGACATTAGCTGTAATACATACGCTGCTTTCCACAAGGAGTGAATTGTAGGCCATATTTCATCTCCACACTCAAAGAGCAAGACGGTGTCACTTTCTTAAATTACAGGTAAATCAGCCTTACAGCAAATTAATGCAAAGGAATGTTAATTTGGCTACCAAATACATCTGACCAATGTAAGAAAAGTAAATCTTAGTGACAGCTAGCATGACTTCTACAATAGTAGACTCAGCACACAACTTTATACGTGAGAAGGAAAATGTAGGAAGAAACATAAATATCCAGACAGCTTTGCCTTTGTCTTCTGCACTGGACAAGTAATGACATATAGCACAAAAAAACTGTTAAAACAGTGAATTTAGGCAACAAATTATAATGCAGCTAAAATTATACCACAACTGTCATCCTTAGGTGATGCAATATTATTTTGATATTCAAATGGATATGTGAATTTTCACTTCAAGCAAAAGTGCTAAGTCAATATTGTGCATGTACATGAAAAAAATGAACTAAACACATATTCTCTGGTGAGGTGTAGTTTGTTTTGTATAGTATTATTTTACCTTCAGACTAAATTTGTAGACAATTAATAAAAAAGTTAATCTATGATATAATTTTCACTATAAGTTATTAAGGAAATGTAAGTGTGGCGAGTTATTTCCTCATGACAAAACTTGTGCAGGATTTTGTATCATTTTCACTACAATTTATTCATGAAAGTTAAGTGAGATGAAGAAATTTCTTCATGAATAATAGAAGTTAGGGAAATTTGATGTAACGTTATAACAGCTGTTGTGCTACTAAGAAATTTAAGCAACAGGAGATGAAATGGCATATCTATAAGTATTTTATAATATAACTAATGGGATGGCCAAATTTCAAGGTAAACAAAGCTAGCATACCTACTTGTGTAAATCTTATAATGCAATTATACAGTTTTTCCTGTGGATTAATTAAGCACATACATCTTTTAATAAGGTGTTATTATTATTGTTTAGTAATTATTTTTCATTGATAAGCAATATCAGGGGGTCTGAACCTAGGCAGGCTAGGACAAATTGATGGATACCAAGCTTACTGATGCATATTTTGTACAAGGCAAATAAGAATAGAAAGTAGAGTTGTCGTTCTTCCTGTGACAACTTATTAATGATGGTACGAGCAGGTGTGCCTGTGTTGTTAGGAAGACATGGCATTAGTAAACTACCTGTGCACCACCTGACTCACCCTTGAGCCAGATAAGGAGTGCATTGGTTTTCCAGAAGCACTCAATACATGGAGGATCACAGTGGGGAAGACCTTATTGCTAGCAAGAGCAGCTGAATCCATGCAGACTCCTGTTCTCTAACAATAACTAAGTAAGTTTAGGAATAGGATTACAGGACAGAGAAGTTAAAAATAGAGATCAATGGAAGGTTAAAACTCAAGGAAAAGTTCTAATAGTGTAGAAGAATGTGGTAAAAGAAAGAGAGGCAGGATGCAAATAATACAAGGGTGAGGCATTTGGATGTTGGGCAGTGCTTGTGTTTAGCTCAGGAAGCTTTGGGGTGGATGGGGGTAGGGGGTTTATAGTATTCTATGGACTTTCAGGGAAATATTTGGGGGCTAGGGATAGTAGCTGGTTGGCTTGATTAGGCAAGATACAGCAGAACACGACTGGAGAGGAAGGAATGCCAGGAGGATAGAACATAGGCTAGGTTAGGGAATTAAGAAGGCAATAAACAAGGGACAGTAATAAACTGGCAGGTATAGCCAGGGGTGGCAGACGAGTGAGTGGGTCAATAGACAGAATCACAGACTCAAACAGGGAATGGGGATAATCAATAGGCAAGAAGAAAGGAAAAGGTAGAAAGAGGGGACAATAGTTTGTAGAGGGAGATCAAAGAGCAGATACTCAGTGGAAACTGATGAGGAAGGCAATGGTGACAACAGATAGATGGTAGGTATACCCAGATGGAGGTCAGAAAAGAGCCAGTTCTAAAGGAAGAACAGGAAGAAAACAGACAGTTAGAGAACATGGAAGCACTTAGGCAGAAAGGAAACAAGAGGGAGAGTCAGGGGCAAAGGCAATTAGGAAAAGAATTAGTATAAAGAGTTACATGGCTGATAGGTCAAGCAAGGATTGACAGGACCAGTTTGCATGGGTTCATGTCAATCTACAGAGTACATTTTTTTGAAATGCTGTTTGGTAAAAAGGTAATTGCCTTAAAATACATTCAGTGATCAGAAAATAATATTTTTTGTTGCAGGGGGACCCATCCTGCACCCACCACTGGGGGTAGATCCCATATCCCACCATAACCAACCCACGCATACCAACTCTGAGGTCACAAAATAGTAGAAAAAGCTGCAGTCTCAATGATTGCTTAACTAACTTATTTGGCAACTGAATTTATCCATTAAAATGTTTATAGCAGACGCTGATTTACAGAGTAAAAGTAAACTGGTTTTGTTTAAACTTAAAAGTAAACTGGTTTTGTTTAAATTTACTGCCATAAACCTTCCATAATAAGCTGTTTCTTATCTGCCTGACTTACTTCGGCAGTAGGCTCTCTGGAAGGTCTGATTGGCTCCACACAATCTACTGACTGGTTCTGCCCCGCTTCGCTCCCCTACCCTACCCCCATATCCCACCCATCCCCAGTGCTCTCACACTTATACCTCCCTAACCACACCCCCTCCCTGAGCCTTCCTATCCCTTGTAACTGCTTATTAGTATAACTCCACCCCATCCTTCCTTAACTACTTTATCTATTATCTCTCTCTTACTATAACCCCACATCATCCCTCCTAACTTACTCTATCTATTCCCTCTCTCCTAACACCTACCTTTCACTTATACTCTTAACTACTCCTCTCAAGAAAACTATACCTTTCCTATACTTTAACCTGTTTTCTTTTTTTACTTATTACCTCTATATCCTAGGGCTTTACAACTCTTCTTAGCAATATGTCTCTCACATCTAAAACTACACTAACCAAACTATTATTCATATACATATGCTCTCTAGGCTTAACCACCATCTATCTCCTTACTTCTTATGAAAAAGCTAATTATTACCACTTCAGTTACTGTCGCAGACAAACAGCCTTCCAACATCCTATCCAAACTTATACTCATTTAAACATCACATGCACCCCCAACTACCTATTACCCAAATACCATCGACTTACACACATTAACTTCAATAATCCAAACATAAGGAGGCTAAAATATCTAACCAACTTCTCCTGCAAACCATCATTTGAACTAAAAACACCAACCCTCAGTGATGGTGACATCCATCCTAACCCAGGACCAACTGCTAACTCCACTGACATACCTTATAATAACTCATACGCTATCCCCTCAGTACTAACCACTGTTTCTAATGACTTACTTATTGGACATCTCAATATCCGTAGTATTAACAATAAGATCACTCATTTCCATGCCCTCCTTGATACTCACTCCTTTGACATTTTCTGTCTCACTGAAACTTGGCTGAAACCTGGTACTAAAGATAATGCAATACTTCCCCCTGAATATAACATATTGAGAATGGACCGCATAAAACGTAAGGGTGGAGGAGTAGCACTTCTGTTTAAAAATGGACTAAAAATCACTGCACAACCTTCCAACCCACTAAAAGATGTTAAAGCTGAGATCCTTACCTCTAAACTACAACTAAACCCTAATAAATCTATCTATATCATCTGTATCTACCTACCCCCTGGCAATAACTACATTACAATTGAGAATATCCTAAGTTGGATATCTTTTTCCTACCCACAAGAAACAATCATTTTAGGAGACTTTAACTGTGATTGGTCCTCTATCAATACAAATAATCCTTCATCTCATATTAATCTTCATGGCTTTACTCAGCTAATCAATAATCCCACAAGAATCAATAAACCCAATAACAAAGAAAGTATTTTAGATTGGATTCTTATTAACAAACAGCAACAAACATATACAATAGGAACTTTGCCTGATGATGTAAGTGATCATTCCTTAACTTATATCATAAGACAAAAGAGTGACATTAATTACACCCCTACCTACAGGGTTTCACGTAGCAAGAAACACTTCAACCCATTATTATTCCAAAATGAACTAAAAGCCTGTAAATGGAATCTTCTAAAAACCCTAACCCTTGAAGATGCTATCGCATATTTCAATACCAAATTCCTATCAATCCTTGACCAACATGCTCCAAAACGATCTATCAGAGTTAAATCTAAACCTGCCCCCTGGCTGTCCAAAGAGACAAGACAAAAAATACTACTTAGGAATAAATCTTGGGCTAAATGGAGAAATACAAAAACTACTTCAGACCAACAAGGCTTTAGACAGTTAAGAAATAGCACTAAAAAAAGCTGTTTTTATAGATAAAAAGAACTATTACTGTAAACTACAGCAAACTCATCATAACAACCCCAAAAGGTTCTGGTCAACCTTAAATTTGCTCCTACACCCAGGCCACTCTAGTACACCTTCACCTTCAGGGGCCGAAAAGAATACCTCACATCAAACTGCCAATGCCTTTAACTCCTTTTTCACAGACACCATTAATTCACTAGCAAGTCATCTCACAATAGACAAATCTAACCTTCCCACTGGTACATCTACTAATCTCCCTATATTCCAACTACAACCCATCTCTACTTCCTACATCCTAAAACTCATCCAAAAACTCAAACCTTGTACCCCATCTGCAGATCAGTTACCATCTGAATACCTTGAAAAAGCAGCTGAAGCAGTTGCTTATCCCATATCCCTCCTTATAAATAGAACCATCAATGAAGGAACCATCCCTGTTATCTGGAAAATTTCCCACATAATCCCTTTACATAAAGGAGGTAGCTCAAATGACTATTCTAACTACAGGCCTATAGCACTCTTATCACCCTTAGCAAAAATTATGGAGAAATGTGTTCATCATCAGCTAATGCACCACTTAAGTCAATATAACTTACTAGCCAACTGCCAACATGGCTTTAGGCCATTTCATAGCACTACAACAGCTCTCCTATCTTTTACCGAGTGTATCAATAGAAACCGCAATAATAGTATTCTGTCATCAGCACTCTTTATAGACCTGTCAAAAGCCTTTGACATGGTAAACCACAATATGCTCATAAAAACCCTTGAATCTCTCTCTCTCTGGATACCAGAGCTATTCAATGGTTCACTTCCTACCTTAATAACAGGCAACAGGCAGTTCTCTGGAATAATACACTTTCATCCGTTCTGCCAGTCTCTCTTGGAGTCCCACAGGGTTCCAACCTAGGACCTCTCCTCTTCTCTTTATTCATAAATGACTTACATGTAGCTATACCTCAAGCTACATGTATTCAATATGCAGATGACTCAACACTCATATGCTCTGCTAACACCTCCTCTAAACTACAAACCCTAACACAGAATGTATTTAGCACAGTTGAGGCATGGTTCTTGAAATGCTGCCTCCTTTTAAATGCCAATAAAACCAAACTCCTGCTCTTCAGGCCTAATATTAAGTCTCCCCTCATAGACTTCTCTATTACTTCCAACAATGGCACACATATAGCCCCTGACTCTACCACTAAGCTGTTAGGTATTATAATTGACAATAACCTCACTTTTGATAATCACATTAATAACACTATTAAAACCGTAAATAGAAAACGTGGCTCTTTATATAGAATTAAAACCTTTTTAACTCCACAGGCCAAAATCACACTTGCTCACTCTCATCTTATTTCTACTCTTCTTTATGCTTCATCCATATACACTAACCTAAAGGAAAATAACCTCACTAAACTAGCAAATGCATACAATAGCATTGCTAGATTTGCCACCGGAAACCCATTTAGAACTCACCACTGTCAGAATCTACAACAACTAGACTGGCTAGAACTAAAAAATACACTATTACTCTCCCAACTTACCTTTGTTCATAGGATATTTTACCAACCAAAAAATACCCCTATACTTTCTGACCTTATTTCTCCCTATTCTAACCTAAATTCTTTACGCTCCTCTAATAAACTTCTTGTGAAGTTAAGTAAGTCCAATAACATCGCAGGTGACTCACTCTTCTCCAACACCATAGGTAAATACTGGAATCTTCTACCTACCACTCTAACTTCTACCTCGTCACCCTTCCTCTTTAAACAAAAGCTCAGACATCTAAAAACACTCTAGCTATGCCCATGCATCAATCCTGACTAATCTTATGATTCTACTAATTACTCTTCTCTTAATCACACTCTCTTACCTCTCTCTACTCACTCTCCTTGAGTAGACATTCTCTAAAACACCCTTGTTAATTAGCCTCTGATATGAATTAATATAGAACTCTCTATGGTTTATACTTAATCAATTATACTCTTCATGAATGTTTTACTAAAGTATAACTCCCCTATCTTGTACTGTAAAGAAAATTAGAGTAAGTGTCCTTCCAAATATATATTTTCAACTAGTATAATCTAGATTAAACCTTATTTCTGTTTGTATTTTACTAACTACTTACTTTCTTTATGTAAATGACTTGTTTATATTATTATTCAATGTGGAGCTTTTCTCCCCGGGCCTCTGCTGAAAATGGAAATGTATCCAGTTGGACTAGCCCGGTAAACAAATGTAAAATAAATAAAAATAAAATAAAAATTGCTAAAATAATTCAGCTGAATGGCATTTGGAAATAATCCACTGTGCTGCTCAACACATTTCTGTTTGCATAGCCCAGAATATGCAAAGGGTTCAGGTGATGCAGGACTCAATCACTACGGCATAAGGTCACAAGGGGAAATGAATGATCTAATAGAGGAGACAATGGGTCCAGCAGTGACCAAGATGGCTGGGAGAAAGAAAGGGATGTTGCTTATAGTGTTATATATGGGAGGCAATACTCTGGTGGGAGGGATCATAGATAATTCAGTGAAGAGGAACAAGTATGTAGCAGCATAATGCAGGATCTGAGGGACTGCATTAGCTCTCAGGCTTGCTACCTAAATTATGGAACAGCATTATGAGAAAGGAACATATGAAGTAGCTGCAGACCAGTAAGCTGAGGAAGGAGCACATGATTATACCAGTGGTGTATTGGGGGACAGCCTGGGAAAATGACAAGCTGGTCAGCAGAGATAGACCTCATCTCAGTCCTCAATAAACTGCATTGATAAAATCAGGGCTGTGAGGGCACATTCAGGTAATCTGTGCCTTTAACCTAAGACAGAAAGGCAAGAGAGAATATAAATGTTATAAAGGAAAAACCGAACAAGTTATCAGATGGAAAAAAGGAAAAAGTAAAGGAAGATAACAGACTGAAAGAGAAAAGTAAGAAACAAGTAAAAGAGGTAGCAGAAGGGGAATATACAAGAATAAAGAAGACATACATGATATGAAGCAGAAAAAGTGCACTAGGAAGAAGAGCATATGACAGGAAAAGTTTACTATCATTTGGGAGGAAGGAAAAGGTACAATGACAAAAATGGAAATGGAACAACAAAGGGAGGATAAACAAGCAGACAGAGAAGCTATGATGGTAAAAATGTGGTTATTAAACAGTAGTATAATGGAGGATGAACCATATAGAAAGGACACTGGAAAATATGGTTAATGGATTGCTGAAGCTCAAGACTTTTTGAGAGAGCAGAAAAGTGGTGAGGAAGGGAATAAAGTTAGGATGTGATCAGCAATGCCAGAAATGTAGGATGGAAGAAGGCTAAACTAAAATCACTAAGGGTAGAGAGGTTGACAGGGTGGAGACAATGAAGCATTGGGTAGTGACAGGTGAAGTTGGGGTGTGGTAATGTTTCTCAGAGTAAGCAAGGGTGGGAAGAGTGGCAGCATGTACAGGGATGGGTTGGAGGGATGATAATAGATGATGGTGAAAATCAGAAATGAGAGGGCGCATACATGAACACTAGGGATTGCAGAAAGAGAGACGAAGGTAAAAAAAAAATAATGGTAAGATTATCAGCTTATCAGCAATAAAAAGTGCCATACTGTCACACTCTACAAGAGACAAAATGCAAGTGTAATTGCTGACTAGTCTTTCATTTGCTAAGGTATATGCAAGGAAGAAGGGGCCTATATTGTATAATCAAAATGTAATTTAATTGAACGGCACTTACATCGAAAATGCTGTTTATCGAATTCGCTCTTTTGGGGGGCTGTGCCCCCCCCCCCCACTAATTATATATACCAACTCCGAGATCTCATTACAGTAAGGAAAGGGCAAATTTTCCGATCTTCACTGGATCGTGATCTCACTATAAACAGCTCGATGAACAGCATTTCGATGTAAAGTGACAATCGATTAAATCACTTTTTGATAATGTAATATAGACTCCAGGAAGAAGACAGTCATTATGATAGACAATCTCAATCTAACACAAGGAGGATGGAGAATGCAGCATCCAAAGTGGATAAAGAGAACAGACTGAAGTATCTGACCAAAATGTTCTTTAAAAAAAAAGTATCATTTGAAAACAAGAAAGGGATAACCCTATGTTTTGGATTCTGTAAGAGAGATGCGAAAGATCTGCATCTCATAAACTCCATTAAGCAATAGGGACCATGTGGTAAAATTTTTCACATTAGCTGTAGAGAAGGAACCAAGAATGGCCACAAATTCCCAGATATGAAATTATAGGGGAACAGATTATACTACAGTCTCAGAAGGTACAGAGTACAAAGGATTAGTCCAGATAAAATCACTTTAACTAGCATATCTAGGAGACTCTCTTTCTAATATCCTCCCTGTGGGAGGAATAAAAATGCCTTGTTGAAGTTTCAAGTAGTAGACTTAACTGAATAAACCATTTCTTCACACAAGGAGGATATATCCAATTCAAACCATGGATGATTCAGAAGCATCTGCTGTAATGGGGAGGGGGCAGTATTATGTCACTCCTCCCAAATGACAACTGCATGCCATGTCTTGGAGATCTATACCCATGGACATAAGAACACAGGGCCACATAGAGAAAAATCTTGATCCCCATGCCAGAAATGATGCCACTTCAAGTGCCTGACCATCACCCTAAATAGAATTAATGGACTATAAGGGTCTTGATTCTAGGTCAGTCAAGCAATGGAAAGCGGCGGATGGCCATGCGGGGCTATAGAAAGAAAAAAAGGGTTGTGATTAAATAAAGAAAAAACTGAAACCATGGTTCAATAGGAAGGTTATAACAGCCACAAGGGAAAGCAAAAAAGCATTACTCTGAAGGTTATATGGAACCTGCAAAGAGGTCAGTAAGGCAAAAGGTTAGTAGCAGAAATTAAGAAAGGGCAGAAGACTTTCATTTATTTATTTCAGAAGAAGAAAGGAAGACCAGGTGGATGGAATCTGGTGAAATGGCTTGAGAAGGCCAGAAAGCAAAAGGAAGTCAGGGAACCAAAAGGCTTTTAAATGAGTTTGTCAATCACTGCTCACAAAAGAAAAGGAAAAAAGAATTAAAATCTGGGAAGGCAGAAATGGGCCAGAAGAAGGATGGATTAGTGAAGGGATGATAACTGAATAGGTGGGAAAGGCATGGGTATGGAGAGACTTGAACTTCAAGTGCCCATCAACAAAGATGCAGCAAGGACAGCAAAGAAGCTAGAGGCCAGTGGAAACAGTACTGAAAGCAAGGCTTACATGGTTTCTGGGATAAATCGGGGGTCTTAACAATTCCAGCATGGAGTCAAAGCAGGCAGACCTGTCAGACTAACCTGATCTATTTCTACAGCTGTGTCACTTGCTGGTAGATTTAACCTTGTGAATGTCTTCTACCTAGGTTTTAGCAAAATGGTTGATTTGGTCCTATACCACAGACTCCTGACAAAATATAAGAGGATAAATATAAGTAACAAACTGTATAGATAGGTAGGGGTTGGTTAGATAATAGGAAACACAGAACAATAATTAGAGGACAAATCTCAGTGGACATGAATGTGACAAGTGGTGCCCAGCAGAATCTGGATCCACCCCCATTCTAATGTGTGACTTTGTGCATTTGTGTGCTTGTTTGTTTGTTTGTTTGTTTGTTTATTTGTTTGTTTGTTTGTTTGTTTGTTTGTTTGTTTGTTTGTTTGTTTGTTTGTTTGTTTGTTTGTTAACTGGGTAGGTGAGCTGGCCCAAAGACCTTTTCGGCCACGACTTGGCTCATAGTTTGAGTATACACAGCAATGAACACAAAGGAAAATAGTACAAAGCTATAAAAAAGTCAAGACAGTACACTGTAAATATGCAATGACTTTATTGAGAATGTTTGATATCAAGATAAATATACCCATGGTGGTAAATGCGAGTAGCAGCTAACAGTATAACATTATATTTGATTAGCTGAACAGAAAACAACTGAGTGTTTTAACAAAGAACAGGTAGTGTTTAATTATAGAAGTTAGGTTATACTGTATAAGATAGGCATTTCAGGACACACACACATATATACAGGGTGATGATGATACATGCACATGTGCTCAGCAACCAGAAAGTCCACAGTGTACATACATCAGTTAATTTAGAAGTGGAGTACAGTTTGTCAGCTGCATGGTTGACTCTGGGTGTCTATGGTTGATTTATGTCAAACGTAGTCCTTAAACTAGCTGCAGACATTCTCTAACCACATAAAGGTCATGCAGGACTGGATAAAATATTTGCAAATGACACCAGAACTGGATGAGCAAGCCAGAAGAGAGTCTTAAGGAAGCTGGAAGCATGTTCTAAGAGGTAACAGCTTTAATTTCAACCTATCCAAGTGTATGACAACCCAAGGGAAGAATTGGAGGAGGCAAGCTAAAGAATAAAAAAATTAAAAAGATCTGGGAGTAATAATTAAAGATTATAATTTCAGAAAACCTCATAAGTTATGGTGCATGCTGTTATGGGACACGCTTAGCACTGTAGAAGAGAAATGCTGATTGGTCCCTGCAAGCAGTACTAGCACTCATTTATAGGTTCTTAGATTCATAGATAAGTACTAGGCTAGCTGCCCTTGTGGGCCATTTTAAGCCTGACCAGTTTCCATTTTTGTGCTTGAAATAACCTGTCACATTTGGTTATAGATTGATCTTACCCATCCTATGGTTGATAATTATATATTACCCCTAATAATAATAACTGTCATCATACCACAGGTAATTTGAGGTGGGCCATGCATGGGATAAAGCATTTAGGAGCTGATTCTGTCCATTAATAGTACAGGGAGCAGTCTTGGGGAAACTTTTCTGTTTCCCATACAGAGATCTAAATTGCTGTTGAATATGGACAGGGGTGAACTTTGTTTTATGTGGATGGGGAGCCTGTTCCACAGCAGTGGCATCCACTGTGAGATATGCCTGTTCCTCCACACTCTTGTATTGATATTGCAGAAGAGGTTTAGATCCCTAGACTGAGTATTTCTGATGCCAATTGAAATCTAGATGTGCAGTAAACCCATCAGGATTGGGTCAGAGGATGTCTTGTATGCCAGATGCAGGTCCTGTCTTAGTGGTCTATAAATACCGAGCATAGTGATAGGGCTTTAGTCAGTCCCTGTAAGACGTGTTGCTTACACCTTGTATCCTTTTAGCAAGGTATGTCTGTGGGTGGTCCAGTTGTTGCATGTATCTGAACAGGAAAAGGGAGCATTAAATTCAATGATTGTCTCATTGAAGGCGGAGTAAAGAGGGACAATGACATCCTAGAGCTAGGCACAATCCTTTTGTTTATAAATTGTGCAATACAGAATGGCATTCATTCTTAAAATGATAAACACATATTGGTTGAAAGTTACGCCATCGTTCAGCTAAGTTACCAAATCCTGAACAACTGGGTCAACTCTTAGGGTTGCATTGTCAGTATGGTAGTTCCCTGGGGTAGATGATTTTCCAAAGGATACAATAAAGCAGTTTTGGTATTTAGTTTCAGTCTATGATTTTAGCACCAGTTATTTATTTGGGCAAGATGGCTAAGTCATTCACAGATTTAGTGACTACTCCTAGCTTGCAAACTTAGTCAGCCAGAGCCCGTTGGTACTGGCTTTTACTTTAGAAAAGTAGATGCCAAACAGGAGGGGTCTCAGCACAGAACCCTGGGGGACTCCACTCATGACTGGTCTATTTGTGGAAGTAACTTCCCATACTTTGATTATCTTTGTCCCATCTGTGAGCCAGCTGGCAATCCAGTGGGTGGCATAGGGGTTTATTCCCAGTTTATTTAACATTTCTACTATGCCTGAGTGGGGAATTGTATTAAAAGCCTTGGCAGGGTTAAGGTATGTGGTGTGTACTGATTTGACTTCATCCATTGCATTGGTGACCTTTTCAAATAAGTCCATCAAGTTGAGTAAGCGTGATCTGGCCTTAACAAAGCCAAACTGAGATGGGTCCAATATCTGGATGTTCCCTATATCTTCATTGATTAATTCCATTATAAGTATTTTTATGGCTTTACATATGAGGATGGTCAGATTTATAGATCTGTAAATGCCTATGTCTGTATAATGTCTTCCGTTATGCAGAGCATTGATTGTAGCCATTCTCCATTCGCTTGGTGCAAAACCAGTATGGAGGCTGAGACTGAACAGTGTTGTTAGGGGTGTGGCTAAACTGAGCTCCATGCTATTTAAAATAGATCCAAGGATATTGTCAGGAACCATCAATGCAGTATTTTTAGCTTTTGATAGCACTTTTAAGACTTGGTCTTGTCTGATAGATGGAGGTGAGCTAGTTTCAGGTATATCTTGAGGTACAAAGTTAGAGCTAAATTTATTGGCCAGTAGGTTCACTATATCTTCAGCCTTGGTGTAGATAGCATTGTTCACTATCAGCTCAGTACATTGCTGTACTGTACTTTTAAGATTACAAATGCAACTAAAAAATGCCTTGTGATTGCCTTTGGCTAGGGTAACTATTTTAGCCACAAGATTGGCCTTGGTGAACTTTATTAAGCTCCTAGGCTGTTTGTTTATTTCAATAACAAGGGCTCTAACATTTTGGGAATTGTTTTCATACTTTTGGTCAAAAATTTACAGTCATATGCAAAAGACCAAACGTGAGGTCTGTATAATTATTCACATTTGGTGATTATGTACTAGGCATACTGTATTTAAACAGCTGTACTATTCAATAGCTGTCCAATACTGAGTCTAAATAGCATAGATTAACTTTGAAAAATCCCTATTTCGATACTTAGAGTTCCAGGTTACTGTACACCTCTCAGGCAGACATTAATGAGTGCAGCAGAAACCAGGAAGTATAGTGTCATAGAAAATAACACATTTTATGAGGGTCAGACCAAAGCTGTAAGGTTAAATCATAGATATTCTGTGAAATCAGGGAAAGTTGAGAAGTATGTCCCCCTCCAACTAATTTTGTTTTGTCCTGAATTAAGCATCAAAGAGGTTGCCAACATTTACTGCATACATACAGGACCACATTGCATGTATGCTCACTGTGAGCATGAAAGGTGTAGATGCGTAAAAGTTTTCAGTACAAGAAAAACTCATTAATCTCCAGTGCAAATTCTCCATGGTGGCAATTCTGAATTTTTGAGAAACTGTGGCATTTTACAACAAGTTGGGCATTTTTTCCAGTTAGACTGCTCATACGCCAGTCGTTGGATTGCTGAGTAGGAAGAAAGAAGTTGTTGTACTCATTTGTGTTATCAAGACACTACAAGTGACCCATAAGTTCACATTCCTCTCCTGATTGATACACTGTGAGCATGTGGACAATTAACACTATTTTTACCAATACATAATCATTTAAGATTATAGCTGGAATATCCAGGAATCAGAACTACGCTGTAGTGGATAGATGATATGAATGCGAATAGTGAGTTATGCATCTGATTGCACTTAATCTTTAAGCAATCGTGAGCACAAGCATAAATGACAGTCAATGTCTCTGTGTCAGAAACTATAGAAAGGGCAAAAGAGTAGGTTTGTTGCTGCATAATGTGAGTTCACATTGCTTCCAATATAATGCATATTATAAATATTTTTCTTTGTAAGACAGAATGATGGTCCATTTCTTGTGAGTGAAAACTTTAATAGGGAGACCTGAGTATTTGTACAGTGCGATGGTGGTTTGTTTTAAGTGAAAGTATTTATTAAACTGTAACCTTTGTGTTAGTATTCATTGTTATTACAAGTGTGCTAGGTTCTTTTGTAAAAATAGTGACTGTTTTAGTGGAACCGTATGGACGGAAGGTTCAGGAAGAAGACCATGTAGTACAAAGGTGGTGAGTAGGGAAAGACAGCTGGGGAATGGGGTCTGGGAAGTGAATAGGGCTAGAACTCCTGCAGAGTTGAAGTCAGTCAATCTGGACACATGCAGTACAGCGCAACCTGTGCGGTTGAATGGGATGCACGCTATTCTGTAAAATATAGAAGCAGTAGTTATCTGAAAGATGAATATGGGCACAGTCAGTGCAGGGGGCTAACAAGAACCTCAGCACCTGTCTAATGTGAAGCAGCACTGCAACGTTAATTCAATCAGCTGGGGCCACAGAAAGTAACAGGGATTTCAGTCACTAACTGCACTACTGAAATTGACACAGCGTTACTTACAGTCAACAGGTAAAAAGTTATAGTGACATGCTATGCTCATGGCAATAGTCAGTTGTAAAGGAGAACAGATACGTACAAGATAAGTCAGTTGTCTACAAAGAATGCACTCAAAGTACACTGTTGATAACAGACAAATGTGGTGTAACTGTCCTTAATTGGGTATATTTAGTTTCCAGTGGTTTCTTCTAGTCTGCAGGATAATGCATCTATCTTTTATTTTAATAGGATAGCAGCATGGAGTAACTGTTCAGGCTTGTATTTGTGATGTGGTAATATAGACTTTCAGCTGGTGGGCTGTTCAGGAAGGTCAACAACTGCACCCTTCAGCAACAGCACAGTTCTGGCCCATGCGCATTTCCATTCCTGAATACTGACAAACAAATAACTAAGGTCAGTCTCAGGAGAAAGAAAACTAGATTTGTCACTTAAAAACAAGAGGGGAGGTGGTAATCCCTGTGTGTAAAGTGAATGTGAATGCAGCCTGCATTGAAACTGTAATGTTCACTGGGAAAGAGAAGAGACAGAGGGTTATGCTCTAGGTGCAGAGAACAGTATAAGAGGTATTCTGCTGGGATTAACTAGAAAGAAAGAAAGAAAGAAAGGAGAAAGCAGGCAGGATGGAGCATGTTGAAAAGAAAAAAAAAAGAAGTACCTTTGCTCTTGATATGAGAAAATGCTTACATAGAGAGTTGTGGAAAGGTGGCAACATAATGGGATTGGGTGGTAGGAACTATGACAACTGAGACCCTTAAAGCAACTTGGAATTCCTGGAAAGATGAGATGGGATGGAAATGGAGAGGGAGACAGCTGTCTTACTCTTGCTGCAAAAGAAGTGGTGTAATAGTACAAAACTCAAAGTTGTTAGCATAACTAAACTTCACTTTTTATTTTTACATGACAGTAATTGATTTTAGGTATGCTAACAGTAAATGTGAGAGTTTAGGCTAAACTGAGGTCTAACCAACACTGTAATGATAAGAAATCTGTCTACCAAGCAGTGTGTGTTAGGTACTTGCACTTTAAGTCTCACCCCCACCATGAGTTTGCATTCACAAATGCTTTTCTAATTCCCTGAATCTGCAATGCCAATACAAAAGACTGCAACAGTTGCTATGGCAGTGAAAGTCCTTATGCTAACACACTCCTTACTATGTATGAGCCCTTAGATTCAGTATTGTAGGATTATGCTTTTTTCTGAAATTGTACTTCAGATTATGTTAGTTTCTGTCTAATCTGTTTAGCAAGTGTGTCAATGTACAGCTGGAAGATGCTGTTGCAGAACAAAGATTTTTATTATATCCTGTGCATAAAGCTGTTTTTATTTACATTTTTAAACAGGTTGTCCCCACCATGCATGGCCTATTGTCAGGAAAGACCTGTGGCCTGGACACGAAAATCTCCCCTTTTTTTTGTGGAGTGGGACCCATTGCTAAGGATCATTGTGAAGCCTGTGTTAAAGAGTGAGAAGGCCATAGATTTGCTGATGCCTAGGGTTTTGATGTCATAACATGAGTGCAAAGATATGGATGAGGAAAAGGAGGAAGCTGGAGGTGCAATGGAGGAAGAGGCTGCTGGCAGCAAGTACTAGAAATGAAAGAGGAAAAATGGAGCAATGGTCTCACAAAATGGAAAGCATGTGGGCATAGAACTAGAGTCAGTCAACGGCACTTCAACAAGCAGGGTTAACTAATAAAGGGTTTCTGATCATAGCCAACTTGTTATGTGTTCAAAGCATGGATATCAAACCATTCACTTCAGGAGAAGAGTGAAATGTGGGGCAAGAGGTGGCATCTATATCAAGGACACCTGGCAAGTTGATCTCATTAGTATTGCTTGTAGGGTTATGGAATATGTTATAGCTGGACTCACTTTAAAGGACACAGATGGCCTTACATCCATGGATATACACCAGTTTGACTTTTTAAGTGGAAGATCATGCCTGCTGAACCTGGTTGAGTAATTTGAAATTGTTACTGAGGTCATGGATAAGGACTTACACTCCAAACTGCTTTTCTTGGCTCTTCTGAAGGCCTTTAATTCTATCTATTCCCGATTCTAGAAATATTGAGAAAGTCTCAGAACTAAAATGATCCCATACATAGTTCACTGGATAGTTACTTGGTTAACTCAGAGAACCCATACCATTAAGGCCAGGACATTTTTGCTCTTGACAGAAAAATGCCACTAGTGGTTTCTCATTGGACTGTCTCCTGGGGCCTCTGCTCTTCAGCATACATTTTTCTGACATAAAGGCCAATATCAAGTGGTTATGACTAACCAGGTTTGCTGATAATTACAAACCAGAGTCACTTATCAAATCCTGTTCTGATACTCAAATTATCCAGCAAAGGCTGAAACAAACAAATAAATATTTGGTGTATTAATCATGGGCTTGCCCTCAAAACCATCAAATGCAGCATACTTTCCTTGGGAAAATCTCACATCACTACTGCTTACCATATAGATAACATTCATCAAGTGCTTGGGTACATAGATTGATAACAGATTCTCCTTTCACACCATGTCTCTGGGCTGGTTAGAAAATCCTTATGCCTTCTATAACCTATTATTCCTGATATCTTCTCAAGCTCCAAAGAATTTATAGACCAATTTATATACCAACTTTAGTCATTCCTTATTAGGCCAATAATTGAACATGATGCACCCTTTGTAATGTACCTCACTAAACACCTAAACCAGCTCAACAGAACTCAGTGTTTCCTCAGCAAAAATGTCTCAGGTGTCAGTGCCCTTAGCTACTCTTATAGACTAAAAGCCCTGTCCCTCTATTCAAAGTCATACAGCCTTCTATGTTATGAATGGCCCAGCACACATTGAACTGCTTCACCTAAATATAGCCAGTGGTAAAGCAAATACTTGGTTTAGAGACATAAATGTTTAATACCTCATCAGTCCCACCAGATAATTTAACACATACCTAACCCAGCATATTCCCCATTCCTGAAATAGGCTGATATTACCTACCAAGTATTGTATCTCCCCAGCAACCTTTAACACCAGTCTGAATGACTGGATGGTTGATCACAAATTTTCACCAGGGATACAAGGAGAAAGTGTACTTAATGACATTGTTTGTCATGCACCAGTATTGGATGATGTGGCTAAGCTTCTTGAAGCTTCACGTGGCTGTAAGCTTAGTAAGAACCTATGAAACAATGATTAGAGAAATGCAATCATAATATCTTCATAGTACATGGCCCCATCTTATAGGCTCATAGGTGTTTACTTGGCTAACAACCAGAAGAGGCGTTTTAATCCTAGCTATCCATCCCAAATCTCTGACAAGTTCTGGCACCCTTGAAAAGTGTAAGCACGAGCTTGGGAAGTGAAACATTTACAAGCAGGGGCCTGGGAAATGACCATTTACATGCTGACTGTGTCCATTAGAGACATAGGTGGAAAACTAGGGACGAATTCATGGTTCTTCATGCAACTGTCCAAGTTACACTTGAATTGGGTTAAGGAGGAACTCTGCTTCACATGGATGGGGAGCCTGTTCCAGATGAGGGTTAGTCTCTGGGGTACATACCTGCCTCTCCAGCAGGTCCTATTTAAATCACAGCAAGGTTTAAGTCTTTAGTATAGGTAATTCTGGTGCTGTTTATTTTGCAGATATGCAAGAGGTTCATCAGAGTGGGGTCTGACAATGCCTTGTATGCCAGGCATAGATCTCCCCTCAAAAGACTGTAGGAGACAGAATATAGGGATAGAGCCTTGAGGTGGTCTGCATTTGACACATTATTTATGCCCTGTATTCTTTTAGTTAAGGACCTCTCTGGATGTTCCAGTTTTTAGATATGCCTGGTTAGGTACATATCAAAGGGGGCATTGTACTCAATGATATGTCTGATGAATGCCAAATACAGTGGAACAATGACTTCCTTGGACTTAGATGCCATACCTTTATCTATAAGGTGCACAACATAGAGTAATTCCCTTACTACTATAGACACATGATGATCAAAGACTAGATTACTGTCTATGTGTGTCCCCAACTACCAGATTACTGGGTCAGCTCTAAGGGGTGTGTTGTCAATATGATAGTTACCAGGGGTGGACGACTTCTTGAAGGATACTACTATGCATTTCTTGACATTTAGTTTTAGTTCATGGCTCTGACATCAGTTATTTGTCTGTGTTAGCTTTTCCTGGAGAACATTTGTATTGGTGGGCAATTCAATGACAGCTTCTAATTTGTAATCATCTGCAAATTTAGTCAGTCAGAGGCCATTGACATTGACCTTGATTTCAGAGAAGTAAATTTCAAAAAGGAGAGGTCCCAGGACCAATCCCTGAAGGGCTCCACTTGTGACTGGCCTCTTTGTAGAGGTAAACTCCCCAATTCTAACTTTATGGGTCCTGTCAGTGAGCCATCTGGCTATTCACCTTGATTTACTACTAGCTACAGAAAAAAGTGTAAGACAAAGAAATGTTTTACATAAATGAAAAATATAAAACACTTATTGCTACCACACAGACACCAGCCAAAAACTAAATGAATGCTGTTAAAGGCTGTTAGACTGACGTGCCAGCCTTTAAGTGTATGAGCATATGTGTGTGTGTGAGAGATGCTGCAAAAATGCTTTCAACATAAAAATGCTTTCAACATAAAAAAATACATCTTTAGAGTTCTGACAGGTGCTTTAAAAACTTCATTAAGTACCTTTCTTATGTCACAAAGGTGCTTAACAAGTACATTTCTTATGTCACAGAGATGTTTAGTAAAGTTGCATTTTTCCCAAATTAGGGGTATAATTATGGTGTTCCATGTATTACAAGTACATTAACAATAAGTGGAATGAGCAGAGAAAAGAGTGTGAGGATGGTTTGGAAGAAATTTGAAGGGAAAAAACATATTCTTGCAGGAGTTATATCTGAATAAAAAATGTGTGTGTGTGTGTGTGTGTGTGTGTGTGTGTGTGTGTGTGTGTGTGTGTGTGTGTGTGTGTGTGCGCGCGTGTGTGTGTGTGTGTGTGTGTGTGTGTGTGTGTGTGTGTGTGTGTGTGTGTGTGTGTGTGTGTGTGTGTGTGGTGAAGTCAGATGGCATCACTTAGACTAGAAAAGGTGGTGCAAAAGGAGTGTTAACAGATTAAGACATCGTACTGGAAAGAGTAAGGAAAAGTCCAATACTGGTTAATTTTGGTAATGGATATAAAAAAGAGGAAGTGGCATTGTGACTGATTAATGGACATGATGAGGTTAAACAATATTTCTGATGAGGATGGATGGGAGTTTGTTAACTCAAAAGAGAACAATGTGGATGATGAGTTCATTACTGACATCGTAAGGATATGGCCTGAGCTACAGAAGGTATATAGTAATATATTAAAAACAATTGTTTATAGTAAAATAGTTGAGTAAGGGATATCATAAACAGGAGAAAGGTTAAATGTACATATATATTGAAGAAAGAGGTCAATTATTGATTATTTTCTTGTAGTATAAGGTGTTGTGTGTATTTTTTTTTTTTGAGGTTAAAGTAGAATGCTTTTTCAAGGTTCTGGAAGGTGCAAATGATGAGGAAGAGAGGGCTTGCAATGCCATTTTGGGGTATTGACAGGCTTGTAATGAGCCATAAAAGGTTTCTCGAAGGTCAGGGTACATTGAAAATAGTTTGCCAGGTCGTACAAAAGTAGAAAGCTTTAAATAAATAGTTTATTCTGTAGACAGATGGAATATGAGAGAAGGAGAAGAGGGATCTGTACAATGCATGAACTTAAAGAGAAAGTCAAAGGTTGGTTTACCAAAAGTACAGATAGGTGTAATTCCAACATCTAGGAAATTAGAATGGGAATGATAGAGTATTTATGAAAAGGTTTTTAGTGGGCTAAAATAAAAAGAGAAATTGTTGCTGTGGCATCACAGAAGTACTTACACAGATCAGTTAGCCATAATATTAAGAGAGTCAAGATGATGATGAAACATGAGAATAAAAAAGACAGTCTGAAAGGAATAAAAGATGAAGTGGAGAAATATACTAATTAGCAGTATGTGACATGAAAAGAAGTTGTAAACAGGGGTGGAATATTCTTTGAGTACAGTAAACAAGAGGTTATAGTAGAGTAAGTTAGAAAGCTAAAGGAAAGAAAGCAGTAAGTCTGGATGAGATGCCTGGACACATATTAAGGTTTTAAAGGACAATTGCTTGGAATATTAAAAGAAATACTGACAGAGATTTGTAGAACAAGAGACATAGGACGATCATGGTGCCAATACTAAAGAAGACAAACCTTTAAAAAAATGGGAGTTACTTATAAGATGCTAATAGGATATGTAATAATGAAAGTGATAAGGTGGGAAGAAAAATGCGTGAACATCAGCACCATTATTAGAGGAATATTTTGGAAAATGTACTTGATATTAGGGGAATGTTTGAGTTTGGGAGAAGGAAATAGTTGAAAAGGTACATTATAGACCAGAGTCAGCAGAAGGCCATGGATAAAACAGCTATTGTGATTTTGAAGGAAGCAATAAAGGCTGTGAGTGTCATAGAGGTGATACAATTGGTGAGATTGCTGCATAAGGAGATGTAAGAAAACTATACTATGGAGTAGTAACTAAAGGAAGTAAAATTAAGGTAATATTTCCCCAGGTATGGCTGATGAGTTAGTTATTATGTATTTATTAGATTAATGCATCGTTAGAATTGGGAAAAGGGTGTATAACAGATTTGATAAATAAAGGAAAGAATTTAGAACCACAGGTTTTGTAATGTTGTGGCAGCATTTGTAGAAAAGCAAAGTCTGATGAAGGAAGTGGAGTGTATACTTAAGGAATTTGAAAGAAATATGAAGGCAGTAATGAATAAGGGAAACATGAGGATTTTGTATGAATATTAGGAGGATGCAGACTGTGCTTAATGAAGAGGAAGAATGGATCTCAAATTTGGAAAATTAAGGAAAGAAGAAGCATCAGAAAAATAAACACATTTTTCTTTTTACCCAAGACCAACCTCTTCCACTTTTCTACATTCCAAAACTTTAACAGAACTGTCAATAATTCACAGAACAATCACTTGACTATATTCTATACTTCTCAGTTGTTCCAGATTAACTAAACTTTAATGCTTTGTAACTGTAATTTTATTTTTAATGTTGTCTGATCTTTGTGGAGCTTTTCTCCCTGGGCCTCTACTGAAAATGGACATATATATATATATATATATATATATATATATATATATATATATATATATATATATATATATATAGACTAGCCCGGTCAACAAATGTAAAATAAAATAAAATCTTCCAGAATGTCCCTGATTTTGCTTAATATTTTTCCCTATCCCTCATAAAATGTTTGATTTTGTGGTAAATTACTGAGGATGGCAATCAGTTAGTATGTGCTAGATATTAGAATTTTTAATTCTTATTGTTCAGAAAATGCAAATTGATACAAAACATGTTGTATTAACTTTTTAATGACTTAGTATAATATTGTCACTGCTTTTGGGCTTTTGTCCACCCCACCATCATTTTTTGGCCTCATCCAGAATTTGCGAGCATAGAAGTTGAGAGGTATGCCTCACTCCACAGTAGGGATTGTGTGTGGGGGGTGGTGGCCCTTCACTCCTGCTACTTATCTATACAACTCTAATATCTCACTATCTAGGGGAAAAGAGATATCTCCAACTTACCTTAAGCTGAATCTTTCTTGCAGAATTCCCAGAATCACACATTAGTGACTGACATTTAGGGTAGTGTTCACTAGTGCAGTAATCCTAAGGCTGGTACATCAGAAGACTACATAAAGATTTTGTGGTTTGATGTGGGATAGGTGCTAAGAATGTGAAGATCTAGAGACAGTTATAGAAAGGTACAAGAGAATTTAGATAAGTGGAAGTGGTGGGTATTGGGTGAAAAGAAAAATGTGTTTTTTTTTATGCTTGTTTTTTTTTTTTTCTTAAGTTTACAAATCTCAGCAGTATTTTGGCTAAGAATCTGCAGGGAAAATTAAATGGGTTTGCTTTTTGTCAGTTTGTGGCTCAAGACTAAGTCAGATAAAAAAGGAAAGTAGAATAGGACTGACAGATATATTAAGAGTTTATTAAATAAATAATGTTATAGTTTAGATAAATGTGCTGGGACATGAACATGAGGAAAGTGTCGCATGGCAATATATGAAAGGAGTATTAGACAAGAGAGAGTAAGAGAAAATGAAATAAAGGTGTATCACCAAAAAATAACAGGGTTTAAGAAAAGGGCATTGTAGTGTAAACATGCACAGCCAAATTCAAAAACCCTACATGGTCCGCAACACGCACATGATAGCATACTGTTTTGGATTCAGTAAATAGCTCTACACAGTGTGTAGAGATGTGCAAACAAGGTAAACATTGTGGCATGCTAATTACAGCATAAGCACCAGAATTGCACGTTAATCAACCAAACCAAGAAGGAGAAACTATTCAACAAGGTATAAAACAACTGTGTAGAGTCAGTGCTGGTTTTTCATACAAATTCCCAAACCTATTGGAATACAGCCAGGGAAAAGAGTCTACACAGAAGCAATGTTAGGGATGTTGTTGCTTTAATTCATGTGTATGTCCAACAGGCTGAAGTCTATGCTGCTGCTGCTGCTAATAGACCATGGCCACGGAGAAGAGTTTTCAGACCTCATACAACTTATCACAATCTGCATGATGTGGAAATTGTAGAGTGCTATACACTGGATAGAGACAAACTGCAGGAACACTGCAACCTCTGTCATTGTCAACTCAGAGCCAGGGCAAACTGAGGAGAACCCATACCAGTGGAGACAAAGGTTTGTGTAGCACTTACAATTTTCAGTACAGAAACCTTTCAGAGACCAGAGGACATGCTGGGGGTGTCACAGGCATCAGCATCCAGGATCCTCAATCAGTTCCTGAATGCTATGCTCCAAGATGCCATTGACCACATATATTTGTACTCTTGAGGACAGGGCCACAGATATGCAGGAGTTCTACCCTGTAGCACACTACCCTGAAATACTGGGTGCCATAAATTGTGCACATATACAAATTAAGGCACCACCCAGGGAGCAGGGAAGGCTCAACATAAATAGGAATGGCTTCCACTTTATTAACTGCAAGTCATGTGTAATGCCAATGGAATCATCTTGAATGTGTGCACTGGCAACCCAAGCAGTTACCACAACACACATATCCGGCACACCTCTCAACTATATCAGATGTTCATTAGGGGGGATATCCTACAGGGTCATTTACTAGGGGATGCAGGTTATGCACTGGAACCATGGCTGATGACACCCATCAGAAATGCACACAAATCCACTTAAGAACTCCATAATGAGGCACGCACTGAAACCAAAAATAGCATAGAGCATGTGTTTGGCTGCTGAAGTTGTAGTTCTGGAGCCTAGAAACATCTGGGAGATCCCTGCAGTACAATCCATGTACATGTACTGAAATATTCACTGTCTGTGCCATGTTGCACAGCATCATCCTGAAGAAGCAGCTTCAGTAGGATCAACAAAGGGAAGGGGCACACATCCCACTGCACCTCATTTACATCTTCACAATGCTCATATCCCTAAATCTACACTATAAAAAGGGAACCTTAGAGAACCTGGAGGTGAATTGAATTGCTGAATCTCAATTACTTGGCTCCATGTATCAGGTGCAAACATTGCAGGCAGTCCCTCAGTGTTTGCTGCTAATGGTTTGCAACTGTGAAGGATTACTGGCAGGAAAAAGGAAAACACAACAGCAATTTAGACTGCCCTACCTCCAGTGCATGTGTCAGCCAGGTTAGACTTACCAAGTGTAGAAGTAATTGTATCAGGGTTTTAAACATAAGCAAGCACCACACATTTCATAGTTTCTGTACAGTAACATTCCAACCTCCCCTTCATTTCTTGACAACTGCATATTATTGACATTTAATATCTTTACACATTTTAAGGGCAATGATACAGAATGCCTTATAGACTTCATGTCTCAGATTACTGCTCAAGAATGAGCAACAGGGGGCATGGCCATGATGAGCAGTGAGTAACAGCTTTTCTTCTCAGCTCTGCCTATACAAGATTTCTATGACAGGATTTTTTTAATGTAGCTATCCAAACGTCAGCTTATTTCATATATTCAGATCACTTTAAGCTTCTACTTGGATTATATAAAAAAAAATCTTTACATTTTATATTTATTCCTGTCAAAAGTACTAGGAATAACCTTCTGGTAAAAGATTACAATATGAGCTCCACAAAATCTACACATCAAGAAACATCAATAAAGAAAGAACTTCAAATTCTACTATTAAATATTCAAGAACTGTCAACTAAAATTGAAAGAATGGATGTTAAATTAGATGAATTTAAGGAAAAATGCTCACATCAAATGGAAATAATGCACCAAGACCTTAAACAACAGAAAATGCAGATTACAAATATAGAAACATCACTAAATGACATTGACACAAGGATCCAAGAAGGTGAGCACAATACTGACTTTCTTTTAAAACAGAATTATCTGCTAATATCTAAAATTGATGATTTGGAGAATAGATCTCGCAGAAACAATATAAGAATATTTGGATTACCTGACAATGTGGAACAAAATAATATGAAGAAATTCTTGTCCTCCTGGCTTCCAGAGATTTTAGGTCTCCCTGAAGCCCTTTCATTTGGTATTGAAAGGGCTCACAGGTCATTGGTGTCATCCAAAAATAGCAAAAGCAATTCCACAAAATCTGTCATAGTAAGATTCTTATATTCACATGATAAGGAAATGGTTTTAAAAACTGCTTGGGCCAAATCACCATTTAAATTTAAAGATAACATAATATGCTTTGACAATGATTATTCTATATCCGTTATTGCCAAGAGAAAACTCTTCTTACCACTGCTTATAGAACTAAAAAAAACTCAAATAAAAGCTAACTTATTATTTCCAACAAGACTAAAAACTTTCCTTCAGAATGGACCAAAAACATTTGAGGACTTAGAAACTGCCATAACATTTATTAAATCTAACAAAATCATTGAAACACTTGAAGAAATGGAATGGGCTAGTACAAGTCTTAAAGAAATTGCTGATAACAGCTCATGGAAAACTGTTGAACATAAAAAGAAGCTCAAAAACAAATGAATCAACATAAACGTTTTATCAGTTTTTCACATTACCAAATTATATTTGATGACCCAAAAGTCAGGGGGAATGGAAATGGTTCAACAGGTGAGTGTTGTTGCTCAATTTTTCTCTTATTATTAGTTTTATAGTATGTTATTTTTTTTCTTCTTATAAAGCAGTCATAGTTAATTAAGGCTCCTTTTTAGATAACAGTTTTACTATTCATTTTTTTTGAATAACTTATATGTTTATCTTGATCTTTTTTGTAATAGAATTATAGTTCATATAGTTTATTTACATTTGGGCTAGAAAGTATGCTACTTGTGATATTTATAATGTAATTCCTTAGCTCTATCTATTGTCACATCACTGCTTTGTGTGTTTGCTATGCCTTGTTTCAGTTATGGAAAATACGATTTATGGTACTGTTTTCTTTTTTGTTGACATATTATACATATAATATGTTTGTTGGATGACTTGTTATAGAACAAATCAGTTTCCTTCTATAATTGTATTATTGACGCTTTATAATAGTTCGTGCTGATAATAGCGTTTGCTTATTATGATATGGAGTCTTTATAATAATATGTAAAAGAAAAGACTGGTGATACAGTGAAGTGGTCTGATGATGGAGCAGAGCAGAGTTTGTTGTGGGATGTGATGCCCGATTTGTTTGCTTGGTTTTATTCTTCTGTGGTCGTGGATGTGTTGTATCATATTTAAAGGAAATGGTCTGCTGTCCATTTGATCTTTTGAATTGGTGGTTTGGTAAAATGCTGAACCCGGAGACTTGTGTTTAATGTTGAATTTGTGGTGAATAGACCTGTTTTCTGCTTCCCGGGCAAGTTGCAAGACACATTGAAGTTTTCAATCAATATTTAAAAACTTATGGTTTCCTGCTGTGACTGTTTGAATTGCTTTTGTATTCAGCAGGCTCAAGGTTTCGTCTCCTTATAGCTGCCAGACTAGTAGACTACTGGAAAGCGTCATTACCTTGACAATGGATTCTTCGTACATCAGTCTCGTTTCTTCTGGACTGCTGCTTTTCAGCTGGGAATGCTGATAGAATGGATTATAGTGCCATCTAGTGGATAAATCATTTAAATACACCCTTTAATACCATTCTTGATTGTTTTAGATGTATAATTTTCCTTATCTAAAAATGACATTATTGCATAGTGAGAGGAAGGAAGGGTTTTTTTTTCATCTGTCGAGGCGGCAGGTGTGGCATGCTAATATATAAATATTTAATGATTGCACACTTATTAGATTTTGGAAAACTACAAAAAGAGTGCAGACAAGCCCAAAAAGCCAAACTTTTTTTTTTTTTGTCTTGTATCTCACTTTTCTAAATTCAAGGTTTTTACACTTGTTAGATTTGAAATAATTGTAGTCGTATAAATTTGATTACTAAGGAATATGTTGCAGTAAACAGTTTTGTATTGGAACATTGTCCCACCAGATGTGCAATAGCAAGGACCGCCCTAATCCCGCCCAGCACTTTCCGTATAACGTTTACTTTTAGAAGTACTTTGAATAAACATAAGGAGACCATTGTCTGCAAAATGGCTATGCAAAGCACTGTGGTTATTTCAGTAAAACCCTTTTTTCCCTTATTTGCTGGTACCACAAGATTGTGACAAATCAGCAGTCCAATTCCCTGTGATGAAAAGGTTCGATACATTATATTACCTAGTTAAAAGAATGCAGAATATGCTGCATTTAAAAAAAAAAAAAAAAAAAAAAAAAAAAAAATTACACTTAAAAATGCAATTCTTTGCAGGGTGAGCGTTGTGAACACATAATATGTTGTATGTATACAAACTATTACAGTATTACATTTAGAATTACAGTTCTTTAAGGGTGTAGGTGGCAATCTTTCTGGAAAGTTTTTCTTATTGAATTTCTTTATTGCTACAATGCCTCAGAATATGGCTTGTTGCTTATAAGCAAAAATATATTCAAAGAAAGGTGGTGGGTGCAGGGAAGTTAGCCTCCCTGCTAAAACAATTACTGCACCAAAAGTATAGTGAAGAAAAGTGGGGATTCAGGCTTTATGGGTTGGGTATTGACATTTTTTAATGTAGTTCACTGTTGCAGTTAATTGAAAATATTGTTTTCATCCTCCACAGAAATCTGTTTGGCTTCAACTGTTTTGTGTTTGGACCTATAAAGATTCTGAACCACTAATAAATAGACTTGAGCCCTCGCCAGTTCTTCACTGTGTTAAAAACAGTCATATAATGAATATTCAGCATGTCACTACAGAATCTGCATGGCTTATCACTTAGCCGTATTTTCCATGCAATGTCATCCAGCCTTATCATGTCAATCATGTAGGTCACACCCATTCCTGCATGGAAGTCATGATGGGGTAGTGTTTTACTGCAAAGCTGAGTAGAGTAAAGTTTAATCCTTTCTTTCTTTTCATAATATAAAGCATTATAGGCATATAATGTTTGAAACAACTTTTCATTTTACAGACTGTCTTAAGCGCTTTATATTTGTTTAAATAGCTATGCAGACTTCTCCTATGCACTGCTTGCACAATAACATAAAGAATATGTGTACAATGGCACAAGTTGTGTACTCAACTAGGACATAATAATGAAAATTAATATTAAGATACCAGAATAAGAAAACATGCATAAGCAGTTTATTTGCTATGGTCCCACCATAGCTCGATGCAGCTTCATAGGTTTTCTAACATGCAAATGCTCTGGTTTTGATATGGATTACACATTAGATGCTTTCACATAGTACCTTGAACTTCACTTCTATGCTTTGCATATGAGCTTACTCTCATTAGCAATTCAGTTTGCACAGGATTCATTCTGATATAGATAAATTTGAAACATCAGCACATTGCCATTTTTTAGCCTATCTATAACACACAAATACACATAAGTTGATATATAAAGGGACTCTATTGGTATATACCAGGTAGATAGTAACATACAAACTCAATTATATAAGGACAATCATTTTCTCATAATGTGGTCTTCTATTATCACTCTTTTGAAAACATATATTAATTAGAGAAATTGCAAGTCTGTCAATTAATTAACACCAATAAATGTAACACTAGAAAAAGGGATCTTAGAATCTTGTCATACAAGCTTACAACTAGAAGTTAACGATATTATAATTTTATTATAAGTACATTTACATCATTAGAAATTGGGAATATTGATTTATTTCTCACATGGGCATATTAAAATGGTAGTGGGAGGAGGAGGAAAAAAAGAGGGAAAATGGAGAATTATAATCTTTTACAACATTAATGTACACAAGTATATTATCAGTTGATTGCAGCTTAAAACACTATATTTTAAGGTTGGGTTTCATTAGAATATGTGAAATTTAATTCTAAATAAATTAACAGATATATATCTTAATATAATATTTACTTTACTGAAAATTATTATATTAATCAAATGAGTCTATTTCATTAGATGTTTTGATATAGAAGTTCTTTTACATACTGAAGATAAATGATTTGTGACATATTTGATACTCAAAAACAGAGTTTTTTGAATGTTGATTAAATACATTTTATACTGTTTATAACTGTTTGATGTTCTACTTGAATTTATTTAAAGATTCATAAATATTATGGGTTTTATAAAATGCTTTTAACAAATATATAGAGGTCTGTGTATAATTAGTTAAAGCCATATTAGTTAATAAATTACAAAGAATAAGCACTTAGACAGTAGCTGATAGATTGCTGTTACTAGTTAGGTGGATATTTTGAATGATTGATGTCACTCAAATTAGGAGTTTTTAACTCCAGGTGGGTTTTGGGGGGGGGGGGCTATTTTATTATAAATTTATGTTATGTTTTTTGGTAATAGTTTTTCAAATGTTCACTATCTCTTATATAACTGAATTTAATTTGAAAGTACTAATATCTAAAGCTGTAATATGTAATTCATGTACAATTATTAATACTATCCCTTTTGATCATGTAACATTATACTATAATAAAATGAGAAAAAAGGTTAAGGGTCAGCATACTTTATTAAACAAACTAAACATCTCATGACATATTTGAAATGCATTTCAATCAATATCAACGGTTTAAATAATCCAAACAAGAGAAGATCTTGAAATAAATATCTTAAATTACATAGTTCACAGTTAGTATTTCTACAAGAAACACATTTATTAACTAATGACATATCCAAGTTCGATACTAAACGTTATAAAATTTTGGTTAGCTCTGAACACTATCAAAAAAAGGGGTGTTGCAATACTTTGGAGAAATACTTTACCTTTACCAAGAATAATAGATACATATAAAGATAAGAAAGAGATATCATCAATTATCATAGAGCTTGGTAATAACATTTTACATTAGTTAACATGTATTGGATACCTGCTATTGGTGTAAATACAGTAAAACAGCATATAGATCATATTATACAATTTTCTAAAGGCACTATCATATTAGCTGGTGATTTTAATTGTATTCTTGATAAAATATATTCTAGCTCTAATAGTAAGAGAAAACTTTCAGCGACAGCTAGGCTATTAAAAGAGTTCTCTGACATGTTCTTGTTGAAAGATATTAATAATTATGCAGATGCTAACTCATTACCTTATACATTTTATTCCCATAGACACAAAACATATTCAAGAATTGATCGAGTTTTAATATCTAATAACTTAACGGACACTTTAACTAATGCTAAAGTGATTTCGTGTCCACTGTCAGACCATAATTCCTTAACATTTGATCTATTTGTTTATTCTAGTATCAATGCCCAGATAAAGAGAATTCTGGCCTCTATTACAAAATTAAACGATTTTAATATTTTTTTATCTACTGAAGTTCAACATTTTATTGAGTTTAATAGCACAGAAGAATCATCTGAAATATATATATATATATGGGATGCCTTAAAATCATATTTATATGGCAGAATTATTGATTGGTATAAAAGGAAAAGAATTTTATGGGATAAGCAATTACAAGAAATACAAACAAAATTAGTCAAACTGAAACTTGATATTTCAAAAAATCTAGACAATAACAGAATAAAGGAAATACATGTTTTAAATAATAAATACTTAGAAATATTAAATTATAAAACTATGATTAATTTAGAGAAATTTAAATGTATGAATGTTTCTATAAATCTGAGATCTCTAAATATTCTTGCCAATAAAACAAAAAGGCTAAGTAAATTCAACCATATAAAAGAAGTATATTCCCCAAATAAAAACAGAATGGTTTCTGGACTACATAATATATTAAAGGAATTTAGAGAAAAGGTTATCAGATGAACAAATAAGTGTTATTGATAGACAGATATACTTTAATGATATTCAAAATCAAATAACTAAGCTTAAACATAATAAGGCTCCTGGTAGTGATGGAATTATTTCTGAAATGTATAAGATTTTACCTTCTAAAGCACTCACATTGTTACACACAGTTTTTAACATAATTCAAGACAAAAATATAGTCCCTCCTTCTTGGAAATATACTTTTATTTGTCACATTTAGAACCCGATAAAGGCCCTACTAAATGTTCATCATATAGACCCATATCCCTATTAAACTCAGATTATAAAATGGTTATGTCCATTTATGCAGATAGATTTAAACAAATTTTACCTAACTTAGTTCATGAGGACCAAACAGGTGTTATAATAAATAGAACATCTTATGATAATATTAAGAGAATTATTACATTAATTGAATCAGTAAAAAAATATAGAAGTAAACTAACTCTAGTTACCCTAGATATAAACTGTGCGTTTGATTCTATTAATTGGGAATATTTATTCATTTTACTTGAAGAACTAAATTTCTCTAATAAATTTGTTAATTTAATCACTCAATTATATAGTGGTAGTCAAGTATATATTAAAATTGTCTCAAATGTGTCCTCTAATTATACCTATTGTTAAAGGTACAAAACAAGGGTGCCCTTTATCTCCTCTTTTGTTCGCATTAATTATGGAACTATGGGTCAATCTAATAAGAGACAATAAAAATATACATGGTTATAGGCTAGAGCCCAATGAAACATCCAAAATCCAATTATTTGCAGATGATATATTAATTACTATTGGGAATAATAATCCAACACTACAAGAACTATTTCAAAACATAGATTTATTTAAAAAAAATTCAGGACGTTCCTTTAATAACAACAAAACAAAAATTCTTTTAATTGTCTTAAAAAATCATGATATACAGGATGAATACAAAAAATGTATAACCCAATCTAATCAAATAACATATTTAGGAATAATTATCACCACTAATATTAAAGATATACTGCAAATAAATTACAATAAAAGCTTAGCTACTATTGAGCATTTAGTAAATAAATGGAACAAAATTATATTTTCAATGGATGAAAAACTTTCGATTATTAAGATGATATTACTCCCTAAATTATTATATATAATACAATCTATTTATGTACCCCCTCCCTATATAATAATTAAAAAGTTTAATACAATGATCAAAAAATTCTTATGGCATCCCATTAGACCTAGGATAGATTTAACCTATCATACCCATAGATGGGAAAATGGAGGTATAGCCTTACCAGACTTAGAAATCTATTCAATTTCTTCAGTGATAAAAACAAGCTCTTATCTTATAGATGAGGAATATTCAGCTAAATGGAAAGAGATAATAATAACTTTATCTCAAAACCCAAAAAACAATGACAGTGTTCAACTATCAACTTTTGTAAAAAAATCATTCATATGGAATTTAAAAGGTTATTGTACTAACTATTCCTCACAATCATTTAAATCTAGTTATATTAATATAATTTTAAAATATTTTATACATTTTATATTAAGGTTTAAAGAATATGAAAAATGGCTGTTCTCATTTTCCCCATTGCTCATACACAATGAATCATATTCTCTACAGATTGTTCCAAAATGTCTCTATTTAAACAAAAACATTTAATATTCTGGCATCAAATGATGAATAATGATGAAGTGAAAACTATTAACATACATATGGATGAATACAACATTGATACACTATTATAGCTAGATCTGCAAGAAGCCAGAAAATACATTTTGGACAAACTCGATTTAATTCCTTTAAGTATCAAAAAATCAATACCTAAACTTATTAAATATTTGATTTCATTCTCACAACATAATCTACCAGTCAAAAACAGATTGTCATTTACTTATAGGGTAATTAAATCGGATTTGGATATACACACAGAAAATTATTGGAAATCTTTTTCTGTTATTAATAATTATTCTCCTTCAGAGACAGAAAAGACTAATATTCTTATATCAGCTAGTAAAACTACTTCTTCACTTAAATGGAGAATTTTCACCTGGAGATTTCTACACAAATAATTTCTCATGCCCTAGAACATGAGTATAATAACAAAAAAAAATGTTACATGCTGGAGATGTAATATTGTAATGAATGCAGATTGGTCTCATATATTTTATGATTGCTTACTTTTAAAAAACTTTTGGGAAGAAGTTAATATTTTTTACAAGCAATATTTACGGATAATTTCCTACTCACTAAAATCACTTGTCTTATTTAATACACCAGTTCCAGAATGTATTAAAAAATAAATATTCTATTATTTGGTCTATTTTATCCATTGCCAGAAAAACAATTACAAATAATTGGAAATTTCCACGTATACCTTCATTACAAGAATTTAAAGATCTTCTCTTGGAAATATCTAAGTTAGATATGTTAACTATAAAACTTAGATCTACTAGGGATACAACTTCTTATAATCAATGTAAAAATATACATGAATTATTAGAGAAATAGTCAGCTTAACTTATTTATGACATTGATCTGTAATATAGTGAACATTGCTGTAAATAGTTTTTCTTGATTTCTTCTTTTTATTCAATTACATACTGTTTTTTTATCTATTGTAAAAGTTCATTTTTTTTCTTTATAAATGTGTTTGTTATAATAATCTTATCAATACAAATGTTTATAACAAAAAAAAGAATGAACAACAAACAGAGAGAGATAAGACAGAGCTGCATTTTTACAAGCAATAGTCATAAATGGTTGTGTGATCACTCAGTGCATTATGTTTGAAATTTATACATGCACAAACAACTGTCACATGTTTTGCTAGTACTGTGGATGATGTTGCAGTTGGTTGGATGTAGAATGATTTCAGTTCCCTGCTGTAAAGCTGTTTGCATGGCAAAGAGAGATAAGACACCCTTACTTTGTTCTGAAAGTTCTTTGGAATGAAAGTTCAAATCCAGACCTGTTTAAAAATATTTCACGTGTGCCAACAAAATTTTTGTAGCGTTTATTTCATAGACTGTTTGTCTTCATTTCAACTACTTTTCCCTTTTCATTTATTTTTTATGCCAGTGTTTGCATGGTGAGTGGCTTAGCACAAAAGGGAACCAGAGAAACACAATGAATGTCAGGATTATCTGTGCTTATCGCATTTGCGTGATGCTTAGCAGTGCACAAACGTAGACTACTGGCTCACACAGGAAGCAGACAGAGCACCCACAGATGGGGCGTAGACACTGTAAATGTCAAAAAGAATACATTGTTGCAGTGTTTGCTTTCCATCTCGCAACGCCACTAAGGGACATTGTGTGGCAGTTCGCAAAGTTCCCCAACACCTGCAGCCATCAAACACCTGCAGACACGACACAGACAGTCAATAATATAAAATGGATACAGTGTTGTATAGCAGTTAACACACAAAACTAAAGAATGAATAGGGAATTATGTAACTGCCATTTAACTATTCCTGTGGCAGCAGGTGTAAGTGTATGGCTGTAATATAGCTGGTCATGGGTTCTAATACAGATAATACAACATATGTTTACTGTTGTGACAGTCCAGTTTATACCAATGAACAGATAAATATACAAGTGTCATTTCAACATTCTTGTGGCAACAGGTGTAAGTGTAAGGCTGCCATACACATGGTTTTGGGTTATAATAGGTTCATAGGATGATACTAGGCTATTGGCCTGGAGGCCCTTATAAGTCTAGCCAAGAATTTCACCCATGTTCCCTCAAAGTTAGCACCTGTTTCCCCTGTTCAACAGGGATACAGGTGGGATCCCAGGGGTACATTTTTTGTTTCCCATCCAGTCATCCAGGTAACACAAAACTATCCCACCAAGTTCACAGACCAGGTTAAAGTCATGCATGTGGGTTGCATGAGTGGAGTTTGTCTTAAGGATATGCAGCAATTCCATCAAGGCTGGGTCTGAAATGGCCTTGTATGCCAGACACAGGTCACCCCTGAGCAGTCTGGATGAGACTGAGTAGAGGGACTGAGCTTTTAGCCTATCTGTATAGGATAGGTGTTTCAGACCCTGGATTTTCCTATTCATGAACCTCTGTGGTCTCTCCAACTACTGCATGTGCTTGGCAAGATATATGCCGAAGGGAGCTTTGCACTCAATAATGGGTCTGATAAGGGAGGATTATAGGGATGTTACGATTGCCTTGTTCCTGGATGAAATATCCTTATTTATGAGGTAGGCCATGTAGAAAGCCTTCCATACAATGGAGGCAATGTGGTGATCAAAAGTCAGTTTGCTATCAACCTGGGTGCTGAAGTCCCTCACGACTGCATGCCTAGTACGTTGTTATTAATGTGATAATTAGTGGGAATGACATTTTCCCCAATGGGGATAATGATGCATTTCTTGGCATTCAGTTTGAGGCCATGCTTCTGGTACCAGTCATTAGTTTGGTAAGGCCCTCTTGGAGGATGCTCACATCACTAGGAGAATTTAAGACAGTGCCCAGCTTGCAGCCATTTGCAAACCTGGTCAGCCACAGACCACTGGTTTTGGCTTGCACCTCAGAAAAGTATATCACAAACACTAGAGGCCCCAAGACCAATCCTTGGGGTACACCGCTCATTATGGGTCTACTACTAGAGGTGGCTTCCCCTACTTTAACTGAGTGGGTTCTATCAGTGAACCAGTTAGCTACCCATCTGGTAACATATGGGTTGATGCTTAGCTGGGAGAGTTTATCTATTATGCTGGAGTGGGGTGTAGTGTCAAAGGCTTTGGCTAGGTCAAGGTAGGCAATGTGCACCATCTTTCCCTCATCCATGGCTTTGGTGACTGTTTCAAAGAAGTCGACCAAGTTTAATAGGCATGATCTCCCTTTGACAAAACCAAACTGTGTGGGGTCAAGCATTTTGGAGGTTGCCAATGTCCTTGTTTATAAGGTTCATGATAATGCATTCCATGGCCTTGCAGATCAGGCTAGTTAGGCTGATGGGCCTATAATTGCCTGGGTCAGTGGACTGTCCACCTTTGTGTAGAGGGATGACAGCGGCTGTCCTCCATTCAGCTGGGGATGAAACCAGTGCTCAGGCTTTGGTTGAATAGGGTGTCTAATGGAGCTGAGAACATTCCAGACATTTTTACTGTTGTTCCATGTCACATTATATTCAATCCCATTTATAACACTTTAGATAGTGGAGGTTATAAAAATTATATGTATGAGGGATAAGACACCCTTATTGTGATTTCAGATGTATGACTATGGGTATACTGTCAACTATATTTCTGTAAATATAATTCTGCTATATGGACATGGATATACTTCACACTTAAATAAGACACATACACAAATGAATCTATGTACAAGAACCTTGTCAGGTCACACACATACATGTGTAACACCTCAAACTGTCAGCTGTATTTATAAATGATTCATGACTATGTCTAAGCAGTACTTCTTCTGTGGCCAAAATGGAAAATAGAAAATATGTTGCCCTTTATGAATAGGTTTGAATCCCACACTTTAAAAATCAATTTTATCAATGTATAAAGCCAAAACAAAAATGTGTAAGGACATGGAATTTATGCCCCCAGTGCATGTCTACAAAGTTAACTCACCTATGAGTCACAATAGCAGACACCCCCTCAAACTAAAGTCAAGTGTCAGATTAACCTTCCAATTTCAAGAATTGCTTTCCTCCTTGCTTGGCACTGTTGGTCTTTGCTTAATTAATATCTTGCATTTTTTCTTGGGTTTGTGCACTACTGGTAAATGCAATAACAGGAATTGGAGGAAAATTATCATTTACCTTCACTATGTTTTTGGTTTTAACATGTCTGGTGTTAGAGGGGAAGGTGTCCGGGTTAGGGCACAGAAGTGGGGTGATCAGGAGTCCTGGATTTTTACTGGCCTTATGGTAAAACACCACAGCCAAAGGTTTCTGCAGGGGAACTATTCTGGCTCCCAGTACAAGTCAGAGGCTAGAAGTAGTTTGACTAAGTCTGTGTCCAGTGAGCCTGGCAGCCCATGCACTGGAAAACAGTGCAGACACCACTTTAATGACCTACAAAGGCACAAGAAGGATTCGCTCAACCAGTGATCAATTGAATTTCGAACTGGGGATATCCCACAGTTGTGTAAGTATGCTAATAAAGAGAATTTTTAATACATCTAAAGCTAAATATAGGCACGACTGGTATGCATAATGCTCTACTGTTCTTTTCTTTGCTTTTTACAGCTAATGCCAAAATAGAGTTGAATCATCAGGCTCATGCTGAACATCTGGAGTGATTGAGAGAAGCAAGTGGTATGTATGCAGCACAACAGAAGTACTATTGCAGGTTTAAGAGTTAATGATAGATTTCTTGGTATTCTATACAGTAAAAGCAAAGTAAGCATGCATATCTTAACTGTAAAAGCAAGTATGCATGCATAGGTCTGTAGCACAAACCAACTTTAGGAGTCAACTGCAAAACTGTATATAGAGGTTGTGGGCTCACATACCATGAGCAGCAATTACACAGTACTGCATTTCCTTCATAATATTACATAAATTAAACTCTATACAATTGGCAGAAATGCCCTACTGTTTACTGTAATCAGTATACTTCGACCAAGCATATGTGCAATATATGCACATTGCAAGGATTACTTTAAACAATCTGTACTTATATTTGTAGTCGATATGTCATACACTTAAATATAATAGTTCAGACAAAATAGTTGTATAATTGTGCATTGTATGTCACACATAATGGTACTAATTTTATCTCTTTTTTTCTCAACCCCCAACCCTTATCGCTTTTTTTATTTTATATTATTGGTCATCAAAATGTCTCATTGTCATCCGTCTATAACAAATCACTAAATACTTCACAGCACAGTGAAGTAGGCCAGCCCCAGTGGGTCAGCCTGCTCCTGCTCCACCAGCTCCAGCACTGATGCCCAGCACATCTGGGTCCCAACCTGACAGCACTGCCTCTGCTGACCTTGTATTACCTGTGCCATTGGGTAGCACTGGCCTGACAGCTGGTGCTGTGGTACCCACCGGGTGTAGTGGCAGAGGTAGGGATTTAATCACCCACCAGGTTGGTGTGTAGGGTTGTGTACGCCTACACCAGATGGAGAGGCTGCTCTCACTCATGGTACGTAGGAGGAGAAGACATCAAGCCATCCAGCACCCAGCAGAGTAAAGGGACAGTGATGACAGTCCTGTAGGTGAGGACTAGATTCTCTCTGTCTCCATGTTTGGCATCCATGAGTTTGCATTGTCTCCTTCCTCTCCCCAGTCATGGGGTCCCCAACTGTTTGAGTCTCTCACTGTCCCTGTGTCTTGTCTTGTTTGTCTTGTTTGTTTGCATTTCTTTCCTCACCTACCCAACTTATCTGACCTAGAAATATCAAAGTCCCTTACCCAGCACTCCCTTCTTACTGAATAAAAAAAAAATGCACACCTGATCCGCAGAAAAAAACTACTGTCCCATACGTAGCTCTGTATTTCACACAAATGTCTTTTTGACAAACTTGATTTGCTCCACCGGGCTATACAACATTGTGGCATTACTGTTACCCTAATTTGTGGAGGTGAAAGTCCAAATTCAGCTAATATTCTGTACATATTTTCAGTTTACGGTGCAGCGGTAGCATTGTTGCCTCACAGCAAGAGGTTCTCCCATTCGATTCTCGGCTGAAGCGCCTTCTGTGTGGAGTCTGCATGTCCTCCCCGCAGTCGAGTGGCATTTGAAAGACATGCGTAGAATGGGCATGCCTTCGTTGAAGGTTGGGTATCGAGCTGGCACCTCGACACCCATAAAAAAATCTACTGCCAATCATTAGCAGACCAGAGTTCCGCTGTGGTGACCCCTAACCGGGAAAAGCCGAAAGAAGAACAACAACTGTTAAAGAAATTGATAGCTATGGTTCTTTCCTACCTCCCTCCTGCACAGTCTTGTATTTCTTTCCCTTTGTTCTCCCCCGTGCTTGCTCCCCATTTCACCACTTTCCCATCTACCCAATTTTAACACCTATAACTGGTCAAAAAAATAGAATCCCACACAACACACATAAGTACCAAAATAAGCAATGGAGCCCTTCACTTTTTTGGCCTCTGTGTTTAGACAGAGTTGGGCAATGTGCACCAATGCGAAGCGATGGTAAACGGCTCTTCTGTGGTGTGGTTTACCTTCACACATTGACGCTTAAACACGTTGCACTAAAATAAAGCATAATAACACAAGGTGAATGTAGTATAAGCATAATTTCATTGCATTATCATAACGTATTTAAAAGTATTACATACACAGGGATTCACACCCAGTATTATCTAGGCTGAAAAAGAAATGTGTCAATGCATGTACACCTGCTGCCACAAAGTCAGCTAAACAGGAGATGTCTTTCATACACTCAGTACTAACTCTCATAATTTTAACAATAAGTCTCACATTTGCACACTGCTTAATCACGTGCAAACAGGGAAAACAGTAAGAATGTGTATCACACATGCGCAAACACTTTGCCAGTCATCGTGCAAATCCACTACTCACTGTTTCACTATGGAAACTTAAATATTAGCATGGATTAGTTCTGTTTACTGTCCAAGTAGTCTCCATGGCATGTAATTACATGTGGAAACATAACAAAATGAAGGCCCTATCTAAGAATATGTCATGTATTTGCAATGTAGCCATGTGTTACCTTCCTCCATACACTGCAATCCTGGTCTCTCAGTACTTGTTCAGAAATATATCAGCTATACTAAATAAATTAATAAGAAATGTTGTGTGATATGCCATGCATACCTTTAGAATGACAGCACACATTCAAATTTTCAAATACTTGTAGTAATGTGAGCACCTGTTTGCATAGTTTGTAAATCTGTCTCTTAAGCTATACCTGCACATTGGAACACAACTACCACATAGTAGTCATTGCACACTCATCAGTCTGGTAGCATCCAGAATTTGAAATATCTTTACAGTTGCAGATGCCTACACATGAATTTCATGCAGGCCTCCAAACATCTTCTCTCCAACACCCAGTGCTGACGTCATCCACCATAACTTGTCCTGCAGCCTTGTAAGAGTCAGCCTTGTGCTGTGGCATTTTCTTAAAGTACTGTGTTCTCTAGTCTGTGTACATAGATTGGTAGGGGTTCTGTTCTCACTGCAGTCAAATGTGTGTGGGTGTGCGTCTGGCTATCTAGCCAGAAGATCATAAGTATGTATCTGACAGTTACCACTCCAATTCCATGCATTGACAGTATTTTGACACTTGTGCAAGCCTACACATCCATTTCATGCAGGTCTCCCAACATCCAGTGCTAATGTCATCTACCATAAGTTGTTCTGTAGCCTTATAAGAGTCTGACATGTGCAGTGGTGCTTGCTTAAGGTACTGTGTTTTCTAGTCTGCGAACTTAGGTAGGGGTTCTGTTCTCACTACAGTCAAGGTGTGTGCGTGTGTTATGTGTGTGTGTGTGTGTGTGTGTGTGTGTGTGTGTGTGTGTGTGTGTGTGTGTGTGTGTGTGTGTGTGTGTGTGTGTGTCTATCTATCTAGTCAGAAGAGCATAAGTGTGTATCTGATGTGTAGTTGACAGTTATCACTCCAATTCCATGCATTGACAGTATTTTGACATTTGTAGAAGCCTACACATCCATTTCATGCAGGCCTTCCAACATCTTCTTTCCAACATCTAGTGCTGATGTCATCTACCAAAAGTTGTCCTGCAACCTTGTAATAGTCAGATTTAACTGTGGCACTTGCTTTAAATACAGAGTTCTCTAGCTGATGTACTTATATAGCTAGGGGCTTCTGTTCTCACTGCAGTCAGCTGGTGTGTGTGTGTGTGTGTGTGTGTGTGTGTGTGTGTGTGTGTGTGTGTGTGTGTGTGTGTGTGTGTGTCTCCTTGCTTGACATTACATTTTCTCCTCACCAGACTCTTCTGATGTCATCAGCTATAAAGTGTTGTCTGACACTCTTCAAGTCTGACTTCAGCTGTGGCACTTGCCTTAAATGCAGAGTTCTATAGTTGGTGTACTTAGAGAGGTAGGGTTCTGTACTCACTGTAGTCACCGTGTGTGTGTGTGTGTGTGTGTGTGTGTGTGTGTGTGTGTGTGTGTGTGTGTGTGTGTGTGTGTGTGTGTGTATGTGTGTGTGTGTATGTGTGTGTGTGAGCGTGTGTGTGCGTGTGTGTGCGTGTGTGTGTGCGTGTGTGTGCGTGTGTGTGTGCGTGTGTGTGTTTGTGCCCTTGCGTGACATTAGAGAGTGCATTTACACCAGCATGTGGGACATTGCAATTACCATTTTCTCCTCTCCAAACTCTGCTGATGTCATCTGCAATAGCTGATTTGTGGACATGTAGTATTCCCACAAGGGCAGGGTCAGAGACTGGCCTGTGGGCCAAGCATAAGTCATATCATCCTATATGATACAGAATGCAGTGACAGGGCTTTCAGTCTATCCACATGTGTCATGGCATGGTTCATAGGCCCTTTATTTCTTGGTGAGAAACCCCTGTGGTCTCTCCACCTGCTACAGTTGTCTGGTGAAGTACATGCAAATGGGATCATTATACATTATTTGTGTTCTGATGACGTTCAACTACAGTGTTGTTATATAATCCTCAAATCTGAATAAAATAGCCTGACTTATTAGGTGCACAAAGTAGCCTTTCCATACCACTGTGGATACTTGATGGCTGAAGTTCAGATTGCTATCTACTTGTGTTGCCAAGTCTTGCACCACTGAATTTCAGCATGGGGGTGTTGTCAATGCTGTAATTAGTGAGGAATTCTACTTTTCAGGAGGTCACAATAAACATAAATTTTTGCATTTATATGTAGACCATGTGGCTTTGGCACCGATCATTTGTCAGTGTTAGCCTCCTCCTGTAGAATGTTATCATCATTGGTGGACTCAATGATTGTCCCAGTATACAAGAATCAGCAAACTTGATAAGCCAAGGGCAATATACTGTAGCCTGGACTGTCAAGAAATACATTTCAAACAGTAAAGGGCCAAGCACAGATCCATGCGGTACATTAGTGGTGACAGCTCTACTTGTAGAGGTTGATTCCCCAACCTTCACAGTATGTGTTTTGTTGGTGAACCAATTGGTTAACCATCTACTGATGTAAGGCTTAATCCCCAGCTGGGAGAGTTTCTCAATGATACCTGAGTGGGAGATTGAGTCAAAACCCTAGGCCAGATCCAGATTGGCAGTATGCACTGTCTTACTTTAATCCAGGCCTATCAAACAGAATCAATGGGCTGTGACAACATCACAGAGCTCTTATAGCGTGACTCAGCACATACACTTTTTTGGCATGGTTGAATACACACTTCGACACACCCTCCACATGGACTGTGTTCTCATAGAAGGGTGTACATCAACATGCATCCATCTGATTTAGGAGGACAGCACCTGAGTTATGCATGTATAGACACATGCTGACTCTCCTCATCTATGAAGTAGACCAAAATGTCATCATGGACCTTTCCTAAATGGACACTAGTAATATCCCAGCTGTGTGCAACAGACCTGTGTGACTTGTTAATGCTACATCCATGTCTGTTACATCTGCTAGATATCCTCAAAGGGGTCATCAAGTACATGCATGATGACAACACTATCCTCCTGTGGAACTTGACCAGAACAAAGCATCTAACACAAATCTACAATGAGTTATTCACTCATCACTGGCAGATGTGGTCATAACCACCTATATCACCAAGTGGGTAGACCAGTGGATCACATATGTGGTATCTAAATATGTTGAAATGTGTGAAGTGCTGGGCCATTCCCTGTCCTATATTTAAGTCACAAACTTCATGAATGACATGCACATCCTGTGTCCAAACAACTGTTTGAAGGACTAGAGATTGTGGTCAATCACTGACTCCAATTGTGATATTAGCATAATACAGACAGTATCAACACACACCACAGTTTGCTGCCATGGCCATGACAACACAAATGTTGAAACAAAAAACATGGGGGGATTTCTTACGTGGGAGTTTGACATAATTGTTAAGCTGTTTACCTTACAGACACAAGGTGCAGGGTTTGATTCTCACATGGGGTAATTGGCTAAGCTTAAAGTGACCCACAGGGTCAGTTAGCCTAGTAGAAACCTATGAAAACAAATGCACATCCCAAGGATAATGTAGACATCACAACCTATAAGCAGACCATCTGGTATGTGACCTGTGTCCTTGGGTAGATGATTTGTGGAACGTTCACTAGCATGTGGCCACAGTGCTGACTACTCCCTTGTATGTAACACAACTACTGAGTATGTGAAGGACATCCACATCAAATGCCATTATACCTCCATAGTTCACAGCCTTCATCACACCAATAACTGAGTACAATGCACACTTCTTCATGTACCTCCCTACACATCTTCCAGTGATGTGTAACTGAAGTGTATCACCTTTGCCACAGTGAACTGTCATACATCTTAATGGACATATCTAGGTATTCTTTTTTTTGCATAAACATTACTGTCTACTGGTGCAGAACACCTATCAATGTGATACACCAGATGCATGGGTGTTACCTGTTCTGGTGATGCACACAGTACATACATAATTGTTTGATAACACTGATGGCATGGGTAACATTTGTGAAAGTCTAGATTGTGCCATATATATCTGCCATGCACACCAGTCAAGTAACCTGTAGTGATCCTAATGTCACATACAGGTATAGCAGTGTCCCTCCTAACACCTCCAGCAGATGTTACAGTATCAGGATGGTATGCTTGATTACCCTCATAGATTGCTGACATGTTATGGTAGTTGTACAAATGTGTTTGTGCAGAACCATCTATGATCACGCATAATCACATATGTTGTGCCACAGACATGGGATTACTGGTGGTATTATTCTGATATTGTCCATGATTGTTTGTGTTTCTTTTACTGTTGTCCATGAGCCTGTAACTGTGTCCTACTTGCTGCAGATCTCTGCTGACATTACACGCATATTAAGGCAAATCAGTTTTCACAGCTTCATAATATGCATACAACCCCAATTGTATATAACAACCCTGATATATGTCCTCTACATTGTTCATGTCAGGATGCTTATCTCACAAAGACATCTTTTCCATTGTTATGTCACCTTGTGTGACAGTCACATAACATACATTTTCAATGTGCAGTCCATACTCTACCATATTGATATGTGATTAGTGCACCTGCTACAACTGTCTTCCATTGACATTCCCTCATCTGCTGTACATTAGGATGTTTCACCTGTCTTCTTTCCCTGTGTTCATTTCTACAATTCATCTGTGTATCCCTGTTCAATACACACACTTCCCTTGACTGTTTATATTAAATGGCAGTCCATGTACCCTTACAGATCATTTACACAACTTTTGTACAGAATGCAGGGAATGGGATTTCACAATACTCTGCACTTTATATGCTGCCCAGTACTATGTTTGGACCATATACATTACTATATGTTAAACCCTGGTAATGATTGCGGCATTCCCATTCCTTGCAATCCTGCTAACCTAGTTTGCTCTGAGGTTCACAGGATTGTTACCCATGTTGCTTTACATGGTTTCCTGGCCTGCAACATTGTTGCCAGCCACAAAACCACACTTGTTTATGTTTAAACCTGGTATGGGGCATGAATATATATATAATCAACGCTGCTGCTCACTGTGCAAACATATAAACTCCTTGTAGGCTTCTCGCAAAGCCTACAAAAAGTTTATTGAATCCTTGAGGCAAATTAAATATATATATGGAACAGGAGTTAAAAAAACAAAAAAATGGAGTGGCTCAAATGTGGCAAAGAGGCAGAGACATTTTTGATATGCTTAATAATTAAATCATTCTTACTGAAATGTAGGATGTATGTGGTCAGCTGAATATGAAAAGTTAAATTTAAGAAATCATTTAAAACATCAGAAAACTGCCAAGATGTATACTTAGATAAATACATATAGCAATGTATGTACTTTTTATGGAATCTTTTTTATACAAAAACTATATTGAAAATATTGAGCAGAGGATAAACGCTGGGATTCTCAGATGAATAATACACATGTAGCTACCATATGAAGGCAATTCTAAGATAATGTGCAATGAATGTTTTCTTAGCTATAGTGATCTCCTGAGTATTAGCTATGAATCCCAGCCCTGGTACAGAGTGGGATGGAATAGCTTATTAAGAAATGATATTGCATTGGTGGGATAAAGTTAAATGAAATATGGGTGAGGGAGATATGTGTAGCAACTGCTTTATGTTAGGTCAGAATAGAAAATAATTTGTGGGTGACTTACTTAAGTAGTTTTGCTGTGTGAGTTTCATTAAGGAGGAAAGGAGTATATTTTAGTTAATGGACATGTGAAGTTTGGGTTACAATAATTTGTCAGGATGATAGCTGCAGTGGTGCTACACTGCTGCTTTAGAAAGTGGTGTTATTGATAAAATTGTTCAAAACAGAGAAATCTGAAGTCACAGTGTCAGAGCCATGGTCTCAAGCTCAATGCCAAAACGTGCAATGTCATCCCCTTTGGTAAAAACTCTGTACCCATGAACTACCACATAGGCAGCAATCTACTTAGCACCAAATGTGTGATAAGAGACCTTGGGACCCAGGTGGACAATAGTCTCTCCTTTGATAGTCACATTGCCGCAGTAGTCAGAAAATCCTTCTACGTGGGACACCTCATCATAAAAGGGTTCTCATCCAGGAAAAAAGATGTCATTGTTCCCCTCTACTCGACACTCATTAGACCCATTATAGAGTGCAACACCCCTTTTGGAATGCACCTCACAAGATATCTGCAGCAGCTGGAAAGGCCACACAAGTACCTCACAAAGAGGATTACTGGCCTCAAACAAATGCCCTACACTGACCATCTCAAAAAACTCCAGCTTTACTCCATAGCATATCACCTACTCTGAGGTGATTTCTGCCTAACATATAAAGCTATGTCAAACCCAGAGCTGTTGGACATGCTACACCTAAAGAAATCCCAATCCCTCTGAGCTACATGCTTTAGGGACCTAAACCCTGTCACCACACTAAACAGGACATGCTGGAGGGATAGATTCCTATCCCAGAGATTTCCCATACTCTGGAACAGGCTACCCATCTATGTCAAGCAAAGTTCTTCATTAGCACTCTTCAAGAAAAATCTTGATGAGTGGATGGGAAATAGGAAATACACCCCAGGGATCATTTCTGTGTCTCTGCTCAACAGTGGCACAGGAAAATAACTTTCTTGGGTGGCATAAGCCAGGGAACCTTGTTTGCTAGGTTTACATAGGCCCTTGGGCTGATAACCTAGTACCTACCTATGAACCTATGAACCTATGAACATTTGTCTGTGGGCTGTTAGGAGATATTATAGTGGATGGTAATTTATATCACAGTAAGTGAAATGTGATTAGGGTTAGATAAAGGGCTGCTTATCCTGGCATTGTTAATTTAGTTTTGTGGAAGTGGTGGAATATTGTTATTATAGTTATCATAGTGCAGGAGAGTTTACTTGAGTGTGGTGAATTTCTTTAAGTTGGCAGGATGAAATAATTGAAAATGGGAGGGGATCATTGGAAATAAGGTGATGATCTGGGTGGTGGCTGGGGAATGAGAGGGGGAGGGCAGGAGAGGCTAAGCAAAATGGGCCACAGCAATTGGACTAACAGGAACAAATATGCCTTGGCATGCTCAGAACAACACAAGGCCAGCACTATTGTGGAGAAATTTCTGACATTTGAATGTGAATCTGAATTTGGAAATTTTGAGAGAAGACCTCAAAATACAATAGGTCAGAAGGAAGGTGAGGAACCACACTCATATAAAGGGAGTATAACCCTGTACTTTTAGAATCTGCAGGCATGTTTTTCAAGAATACAGTGGTTTATCAGACAAGAAATGGGGAATGAAACTGAAAGAGCAGCCATCTCTACTTTACATTGTAATATACAGAGTGCCTATGGTGTTTTTAGTTAAAAGTGCTTGAGTTTTACTCCTAATTCCAAATCAGAAAATGAAATGGGTTGTCTTCTGTTAACCTTATGTCAGTATAATGTTAGAAACAGTGCTGTGAAATGAAAGGAAAGCTTTGCAACTAATTGCACAGAAACAAAATCAGATATTGTCCTTACATGCTGCTCTTTGGAACCATTTGACAAGAATTTGTCCTTGATGGACCACTTCCATCAAATGTAGAGTAAATACAAAAATCTCACATAGAAGTTATTGTGAAGCTTTCCATTGTGAGTGTCACTATAACAAGAAAAATATCATTTGACTTACTCACTTTCTGTTTCCTTTTCTCCAGATGGATTTTGTTCAGCTGTCTGTTTATTCTCTGTAAGGACAAATAGTGGCCTTATACTTGTGAAGATTTAGCCCTAGAATTCTTGAGGCATTTACATGTGTTCAGTGTAGTCAGGAACGGTATTCAAATCTTCTTGCACTTTATTACCACAGATTCCATATTTCTGCCAGTATTTGCTGTACAGTAGTTCACACTAGTCTACCACTAGTCATTTTTATCATATTCTTTAAAGATGAATCAATAAATCTTCTTCTTCTGGACAACTAAGAAGGAACGTTAGGTCTTCTTCCTCTAAATTAATAAAAATGATGTTTGTGGTAGGCAGGTAGATTATAAAGATTACTATATTTATTACTTGTTTCATTTTGTATGAAAACCTATTTCTGAATATTGAGACTTGCATCCGAAGTTTACTAACCTTTAAAGATAACTATCATTTTGCATAGTTATATGCCTGAGAAATACTTGAAAATAATATAGAGCCACTCAAAGACTATCAAATTAATGAGAAAGAAAGACACTGACAGAAAGTAACATCAAGAGCAAATCCAATAAAGATGAAAAAGAAAACAATGTAAGGAGACAGATATAAATGTTTAAGGAATGCAGTTCCTTCTCTACTTTGTCAAAGGAAGGCATGTTCACATTGCCAACTCCTAAAAACATGGAGCACAAGATGGTTACTAAAGTATCTGAAGCTTCCTGACTAATCCTAGTGTTACAGAGTATAAAAATAAAAACAACACCTTCATCAAAGCCTATATCAGAACCTGCTAGGATAATATGGGAACAGTACTTACATCAGTATCCAGTTAAATCATATGGCAAGTGCCTGAGACATCTGATTCAGGCTATGTCTTAGTTGATAAATGGTAATAATCTACTCCTTTTCAGATGGCTTTATATTGTGCAGCAATCTACTGCTTCTGCTGCCTTACTCCAGATATTTTTTTAGTTGATTGAAGAATGTTACTAAGAAATATTTCAGTATATTCCAAGCAACCACAAGGTGACAAAAAGGTTCTACAGAATTTTTATCTGGTCGATGTTCATCTGCACTTAAAATGGAAAGACCAAACTGGTGGTAATTGAGACAAACAGGGGCTGTGGGCTTTAGCTCCCATACTACTGCCATCAACATTTGTACACAATTTTATTTATTTATTTATTTATTTTACATTTGTTTACCAGGAAAGTCTGACTGGACACAGGTCCATTTTCAGCGGAGGCCCGGGGAGAAAAGCTCCACATTACAATACATTATATGAGAGTAAAAAGAAGTTGAACATACATACACATGGTGTATATACACATCAGGACAACATGCTGGTGATTAACAAACATACATATAGCATTATATACACACAACAGGACATCATACTAGTGATTAACATTTCTTACAGTTGACAATCAGAGGTACATTTTTTTTTTCTTTTGCAGTTATAAGTTTTGTAAGGTAAATGTATACAGGTTTGGAAGCTTTCAGGGGAGAAACTGTTTATACATAGCTGTACCCTGACAAATTCTCTTGGTATGGATTAGCCTGGTGAGTGGTATGAGCATAGCCAGTTACTTAGATAGTAGGTTTTCAGGAGTTTTTTGAATTGACTAAAGGAGGTGGTAGAAGTTATTTGGCTTGGTAGTGTGTTCCAGGTTTTAGCAATGGTCTTGGCAAAGAGGGACTTATCAGCTTTGTTTTTCTGTTTGATGACAGTTATGAATTTCTGGTTACTAGATCTTAAGGCTCTAGAGGGAATATGGGGCTGAATTAGGTGCTGAAGTGCTGGAGTTATCTCAGGAAGGTAGTAGATTTTGTGCGCTATAGAGTTGATTGAGTAGAAGTATATGAGGCAACTCAAGCCAGTTGAGTTACTTAAGGGATAGACAATGGTGGGACCTATATGAGGCTTCAGTAGCAAACTTGGCAATCTTGTTCTAGCAAGATTCCATTTTATTTAGATCAGTTTGGCGGAGATTGGTCAAGATGGGAGAGGCATAGAGGAGGGTGGATAGAAGATAAGTCCTTGTGATGGCTACTTTGGTGTTTTTTGTCATAAACTATTTGTTCCTGTAGAGGAGACCAAGTTTTTTATTAACTTTCTTAATGGTTTGTGCTATGTGGATGTTGAACCTCAGGTTATTCTCTGTTTCTACGCCTAGCAGTTTAGTGTGTGTGGTTGGACTGATTTGAATGTTTTCTTTGGTGCTAATGGTAAAATTATTATTTAGGGGAGGAGCTCTGCCAGGGCTGAAAATAATTTGTTTTTTTTGGGGGATTAAGAAGAAGTTTGATGTTAGTGAACCAAGTTTCAGCTAGGGTGAAGTTATTTTGGGTAAGGGTTTGCAGTTCACTAAGGGTAGGGGCAGCACATATGAGGGTAGTGTCATCTGCATATTGTACTATTGAAGCAGTGGGAGAAGATGAAGAGATCTGATTTGTAAATAGAGAGAACAGCAATGGGCCAAGGATGGATCCTTGAGGGACTCCTATGCTTACTGGTAACAGGGGGGACAATTGGTCCTGCCATAGGACTGCTTGCTGACGGACAGATAAGTAGCTGTTGAACCATGATATAGAGGACGGACTTATATTTAGGGTGGATAGGGTATCAAGAAGCAGAATGTAGTTTACCATGTCAAAGGCTTTTGATAGGTCTAAGATTATGGAAGAAACAAATAGACCCTTGTTTCTGTGGTGGTTAACTATGTTGGTGAATGATAGTAGTGCTGTGGTGGTGCTATGGGAAGGTCTAAAGCCATGCTGGGATAGGGAGAGTAGGCTGTTATTCTGGAGGGACTCTATTAGTTGAGTATGAACAACTCTTTCTAATATTTTGGATAAAAGTGATAGGATTGCTATTGGGCGATAGTTGGTAAGCTAAGGAGTTGCCTCCTTTGTGCAGTGGAATTACATATGATGTTTTCCATCAGGTGGGGACTTTGCATTGAGACAAGATAGGCTATAGCTTCAGCTGAGATCTGAAGGAAGTCTGCTGGCAGCTAATCAGCTGCTAGAGTGGTTGGTTTAAGTTTACCAAGGAGTTTAGATATTGATTTGGTGGATACAGAGTGGAGGTGAAAATTGGGGCTATTGTTTTGTATATTGGGGTAGGTTGGGGTAGTTATTGATGTGGGGCATCTAGTACTATTTTGGGCATCGGCAAGGGTATGGACTGTTTCGGTAAAAAATTTGTTAAACTGGGTAGAAATGTTTTCGTGGTTATTTGGAAGCACAGGGGTTGGAGTCGTGGATTTTCCTGGATGCAGTATACCATTTATTGAGGCCCAAATTTTTTGCGAGTTGTGAGCATATTTTTCTTACATGCTTGTATAGTAGCTGGGTTTGTCTAGTTTGATTTGGTTTTTGGCTTTGTTACAGAGCTCTGCATAGTTATGTCTCAAAGTAGTGGTTTTGTTTTTCTGATATTGAATCCAGGCCTTGTCCTTTTCTTTCATTATATTTTTAGTATCTTTTCTTAGCCATGGGGCATAGTTAGTTTTTATTGTAATGGTTCTAGGGGGTGCATGATGGTTTAAGATTTTTTATGAAGGTTGTGTTAAAGTACTTGATGGCATTGTTTAGAGGTAAATGTTTTAGGGGGGTCCAGTCACAGCTTTTTAGAGTATTGATGAGATCAGTAGCTATAAAGGTGTTTTTGTTTCTAACTACTCTGAAGATAGGTTGGTTGATGGTTTGGGATCTGTTCCTAATTAGGTAGGTTGGATGGTGGTCACTTAGGGTATCTGGAAGACAACCAGATTGCTGTGCAAGACTGGGGTCAGATACCAGGATCCAGTCTAAGATGGACTGGCATTTGGAAGTGTTGTCAATTCGAGTCATTATAGTTTGGGTAAACCTGTGGAGGTTTATGAAGGCAGAGGGGTTATGGCTGGAGCAGTGAAGCCAGTCAATATTGAAGTCTCCTAATAGTATGGTTTCATGTGGAAGGGAGTTGGAGGTCCAGTTAAGCAGGCTTTCCATTACAGTGATGTTATTGCCTGGTGGTATATAGCCACCTGCAATAATTATATCTTTGTTGGAACTTATTTTTAATTTAACAAGGATTAGTTCTACATCTTTGAATTCATGGGTATTGTAATCTAGTTGTTCTAAGGCAAGATGATTTTGGAATAATATTGCAACACCTCCGCCCTTTTTCTCTGATCTGTCTCTTCGGATAATGTTGTAACCCGGGGCAGTAATCTCATTATTGTGATGTTGTGGTTTGAGCCATGTTTCAGTTAATACAGCAATATCTGGATTGTATAAAGCTAGTAGGGCATGAAGGTCATGAATTTTAAGTATACTTCTTACATTAATGTTTAAGAAGAGGAGAGCTGAGGTAGGTCTGTGGTGCAGGGGATTTAGCTGATTTAAGTTTGGGCTGATTGATGTTTTGGGTCCTGGATTGGGATGTATATCACTACTGCAAGTGAGTTTATGGAGTAGGTGTAGATAGAGTTTGGTCACTTTCTGAATTATTTTAGTTTGTCTTTGAGAAGAGAGGGGATTAGTTTTGATTTTCAGTTTAATGCATGAGTAAGAGAAGGGTAGGGTGGAGGTAAGGTCACATGGCGATATAGGGAAATTTTTTAGTTTGGTGGTGTTGGCTGTGGAATCGGTTTGCCAAGGGGATGGGGTGTGGTTATGAATCAGAGTGTGGTAGGAGGACAGGATGGAAAGTAGGAGTAAGGTGAAGATTATTAAAGGGTAGAATGATGTTTTTAGTAGTTGGGTTGGATATGTGTAACCCATGTTCTCTAGTTTCAGAAAGAATGTGTTACATGCAAGGGTACTAACTATGAATGAATGAGATTAAACCAACAGTGTGAAGTTTTAATCTCACCACTTGTACCTATGAATAAAGAAAGGGCAATTGGTCTTATGAGTATACAGGGAATTTAGACTGCCCTGGGCAATGGATAATCACCTTAACGCACAAGTGCACATTACACTGTACAGCTACAGTTCAGAGTTATAACCATTGTGTTCCATGGATTTCATCCTTCTCAGACTCTGCCTATTACCTTCCAGTGTGATCTTACCAACATTAATTAAAAGACAACCAACATTATATTTCATATAGTTATACAATGCTTTCAGAATAGGCAGGTGGTAAATAGTAACCCTCTAACAGCAATGTACTCTCTTCCCTGGTTTACAGCAATCCTACCACTAGTTAGCCAAAACTAACAAAGCAAGAATATTTATTTTCTCTTAAATTAATCCAACCATTAAAGATTTAAAGGATAGCAGTAACTCTTCATATGATGGACACCACATAGTTGCAAGTTCCAGTAAAATTCAAAAAATTCTTAGGCTAATGAATACAAGCAAAGTAAAAGTAGTTAAAGTATTGACTCATGTGCCTTTTTATTTAATAGTTAATCCTTAAATTTTTAAGTCACCAAAGAATATTTCCTGTGGCTCTAGCTTGAAAGTTAAAAGATATCTTCCAGTTTACACTGTGGAATACTTCATGAGGAAAGTCCCAACAAGCCATTGTCCAAATAAGGTATCATCAACATATGACCTTTCAAGCTTTGAATCAACATCATGTAGCATATCCATCATTTTAAAGTAATAGAATTTGCAATATTACACAAACTTGTGGAACAAGGTTTTAGTTTTACTTTTAAACTGTACTACATTTTCCCAGTGCAAATTTGGTTGTATACCATTTTATACAATTTCTTTCATATATTACATTTTACTGAAATGGCAAGTAAAATGCAAAGTATTTTACTTTTATAATTTAAACAATTTGATACATACATAGTTCACTTTTCAAAAGCAGAAATAGCATTTCCTATATTATTACAATTCTCCTATTAGTACTGATGAAACTCTCAGTTATTCAAAAGGAAAACAAGCTGAAGCCCCAGTCCTTTACGTTCAGAAGAAGAGGAAAATGTTTATAATAACAGTTGAGATGCAAGATGCTCCTCCTTTCCCAGACTCTGACTTTAGTGCGGTTCTCACAATCTTTAGGTTCACCACTGCAAGACATTCCCCAGGATTCAATAAGGTTCTGTGCAGGAATAGCTTATTCCTGCATGGAAATGAATGTTTAAGAGCAGCACAGCAGTGCGCCATGCATAGTTATGAAGGTATGCTGCCTCTGCTCCTAAATGGACATGGAGTGTGGATGAGTGCATGGGGTGTGTCTGAGAGCAGAGCCCCTGCAGTCAAGAATTGCCATTCGGCAATTACAAGCAGTGAGAATGCTCATAGGGGGTTGCATACCTCTCAACTGTACAGATCTTCACAGAATGTCTAGATTTTTATCTCATACTTTTGGCCTGCTCCTCTTTTTTCCTGGCAAATCACTGGGATGATCTCAAGATTGAAGTTGGTAAATAATGGCATACATTTGAGTTTCAGACTTCAAATCCTTCAGAAAAAAATATATTAAAACAAATTATGTTACTCTAGCAACATTCTTAAGTTTATAAGAGCAATATTTAAAATATGTCCCTATTTGTACCTCATTTTGTCAAGCTTTGTTCAGATATTTTGCGTTAAGAGGTTGAGAGGTGTGGGGGGTTGCCACCTCTTCAAATGCCCAAAGTGGGACTGTTAGTGTACAAACATGACATGTTGCAGGAGAAAACACACCCACAGCCATTGCAAAGATCAAAGCCCCACTTCCCATGAAAACCCTATGCTGATAGCAACTGAAACACACTAGGATGTCTGTCAAATGTGCAGATGCACACAGAAATCCACAGCAATAAGTGAAACCTGTCACTTCCTAGAGAAAATAACACTAGAATTTTTTTTTTCAAACAGATTAAATTTAACCGTAGCTGTGCAGGTTTGCCCATTGCTTAGCTATGCATACTGTAGCTTAAATAACACAAGAAAGTAAATAGCAAGATACATTCATGAGACACAGTACTGCAATAGTGTAGTGGTCAGAGTGTTAGCTTTACGAGCATTCACGGTTCAATTCTCACTGTAGTCAATTCTATTTTCCATGTGAAAGCAATGTATGAACATTTTTTTTGCTGTATAACCTACTAAATAACATATATTTGTGAACTGGAGTGCTGCATTAAGTGCAGATGTGAGGTGTCACTGTAATAATGTGGTAAAATCCACAGATAATCACAAGTGCCCCATACTGTATATGTACACATGAATCAATGATACTAAACAAAGTTAGAATGTGTAATGAATGATAAATCCATGTCATACAGCAAATAGTGTAAAAAATGTATAAAGTGTCAAAATCAACCACTATCCCAAGACCCATGTTTCATTTCTTTCTAAATTAGTGCAGGGGTAAGCAGGAATAAGCACATTTAAGCAGCAGTAAGTGGGTTTAAGCCTGTTTGTGCATGGATAAGCAATCCCTACACAGGTTAAGCAATTTAGAGGCTAACTCACTGTAATAATATTTAACCTGAAGTTAGCATTGCTTACCGTCGTGCAAACCCACTTACAACTGCTTAAAAGTGCCTTAATCACTCTGTATCCAACAGCCCTTGTTCTGCCCAGCAACAAAATAAACAGCGCTTGCAGATCTTGAACCCAGGACCCTGTACACTATAGTCACAGAAGTTAACCAGTAAGCCATCAAACCTGTGTATAAAACTGAGGTATACCCAAACAGATCCTCACTATAGCAAAATCACAATTTACATGTGAAAGGAATCTATAAACAGTTTTATGTTGTATAACCTACTAAATAACATATATATGTGAACTGGAATACTGCAATAAGTCCAGATGTGAGGTGTCATTGTAATAGTGGTGAAATCTCCTGATAAACACAAGTACCCCATACAGTGTATGTACACATGAATCACGGATGCTAAACAAATATATAACATGTAATGAATGATAAATCAATTCCAAACAGCAAATAGTGTGCAAATTTAAAAATAAGCAACCCTAAGCATTGCACACCTCTGCTTACCAGGTGTAAGCAATGCATAGCCCAGCTAAATCGATTTGCCCATTGGTATGCCCCTTTAAGCAATGCCAACCTTAGGTAAGCAGGTTTACCCATAGCTTAGCATTTTCAAAACTGTCCAATCATGGCAAAGTGCAGGAAATCAGCCCTATTTAAACCCCACAGGTGGGAATACATCTCATAACTGGTTACAGCTTCCTCCTGTAGGCAAAATGGCTAGTGTCGGGGAAGGACCACATTTCCAAGCTGGGGCATCCAGGAGTCCAAGTTCATGGTAGAACACCTGGTAAAAGACCATGAAGAGAGAGACTGCTGCAGAGCCAGTACCAGGGTTCCCAATATAAAGAGGAAGCCTGGGACCATCTCGCCCATGACCTCACCAGTGCCACTGGCATCCTTCGAACTGGTGAGCAGGTCAGGCATCACTATGCTGACCTGAAACAGAGGAAGAGGGAGCTCTTGGATCAGTGGATCCAAGAAGCTAGGCAGGGTAATATTCCAGCAGTGTGTAAGTACTCATTGTACTAACTGTTTAATACTTGCCAGCTCATGTATATTATGGATAGGTATGGCTAAATATTCCTCTTATGTCTCTGACAGCGGCAGCAGAGCAGACTGTGAATCACGAAGCCCATGCATGTAGGCTGAAAAGGCTGCGTTGCGTGGCAGGTTAGTAATAATCTAGCATATACTGTGATAAGAAATAAATCTAAAAATAGTAGAAAGTTAAGTGCCAGTATAAAACCTGTATTGTGTATGGGATGTACTGAATAAACCAGACAATATGGCAGGAATAGTCTCATATAGGTTGCATGTAAATAAAAGGGTAACAGCCTGGCAATAAAGGTCTAACTCCTGGACTGCTTGTGTTTACTCTGGTATCATATGGTAATGTAGTGTTGCTTTCTCTTAATAGTACTGTTGTATTAAGCATTGTTACCCACACTGTGCTACATAAACAAAATGTGTAGGAATGTCTGTACATGACTGTTATAATCACAAGGTCATATTGTACAACTGAGGGAGATTTAGACAGAAAACAGTGAAAAGATACACAACAAAATCCAAACAGCACACTCAACTGAGATATAAACTGTTGTATTTTTAGCACACACAGCCATGGTTCAAATCCTGGGAGTGGTAGTAAGCTGAATGCAGAATCATATCCCTCAACTGTATAGACTTTGTCAGAAAGTTCAGATAATTGGCTTAAATTTCCTGCCTGTCACCCAGGCAAATCAGTAGGATGATCCCAGAAGTTTAGGCAGCAAATAATGACATACAACTGATTGTCAGACATCATAACCATCAGAAATATATCTATAAGAACAAACCTGTCACTCTAGCAACTCACCAAAATGTTATGAGAGTAATATGCAAAGTATTTCCCATCTCTACCCCCATGTTGTGAAGCTATGACCAGAGTGTGCAGTAACAGAGTGAGACGTATGTGCATAATAATAACATGGAATCAGGCAATATGTGTGGCAACATTCAGGTAGTGTTAACAAACATTCCTTCCACAGGTCTGTCAGATAAGAAAACTGCCTGAAAATAAAAGATTGAAATCCTGGACTGGTACTGTTTAGTCTGGTATTGTATGGCATTGTTAGTGTTGCAGTTTCTCTGAACAATAATGTATTACTCATCACTGTCACCCACATTGTGCTACATAATAAAACTGTCTAGGAATCCCTGTATAAGACTGTTGTAATTACAAGGTCAGACTGTAAAACGATGGGAGACTTATAGACAGAAATCAATGAAGCGATACACAGCATAGAAACAGTCAGGTAGTGTTAACAAACAATTACCTCCACAGGTATGCCAGGTAAGAGTTGTATACTGCAGGTAAAGCACAGTTCACGTATATAGTCTACAAACATTTCAATGATACATATACACACACACACACACACACACATATATATATATATATATATATATATGCAGATACATATATGTATGTGTATATATATATATATATATATATATATATATATATATGTGTGTGTGTGTGTGTGTGTGTGTGTGTGTGTATATATATATATATATATATATATATATATATATATATATATATATATATATATATATAGATCTTGAAGTTCGTATATGTAAGTAAGATATGGTTTGGGGGGTGCAGGGGGGGGCTTGCCCCTCTGCAGAAATGTTCTTTTAATGTCTGTCTTTTTTTTTTTATTCACTTTAGATTTTCGAGTTTCCAAAAACTCGATCATATGGTCTCGGCCATACGGGTTTCGAGTTTTTGGTAACTCGATAATCCGAAGTGAACCCATAGATATATATATATATATATATATATATATATATATATATATATATACTCACACACACATATACATATATATGTATATGCACATACACACACATTTACATATATTACTACACATAGATATGTATAGGAAGATACATATTTAGAGGGTGCACAGCATATTGAACAGACAGTATTCCTGGAGTTGCCACCTTTTAAAATGGACAGTGTTTGATTCTCTCATACAAAAGACAATTATTGCATGAAACATATACCCACAGAGAGTCAAAGGATATGACACTACACACAGGTTTGCATACATAAGAAATGTTTATTTGTTCATAGTTTCATAGGTTCATAGGTTGGTACTAAGCTACCAGCCCTAGGGCCTATACAAGCCTAGCCATAACAATTTCCTGGATATTTCTTCCTACAATATTTACTTCCCTGGACCCCTGTAGCAGGGTGACTGACGTGATCCCCAGGGGTGAATTTCCTATTTCCCATCCAATCATTAAGGTTCCTTTTGAAGAGGGCCAATTAGGCACTCTACTTGACATGTATGGGCAGTCTATTCCAGAGTATGGAGAGTCTCTGGGTCAGGAACCTATCCCTCCAGCATGTTTTTTTTCATTGTGATGGCACGGTTTAGATCCCTGGAGCGTGTGGCTCTGAGGGATTGGGATTTCTTTAAGTAGAGCATGTCCAACAGCTCAGGGTTTGACATGGCCTTATATGTTAAGCAGAGATCACCTCTGAGTAGACGATATGCCACAGAGTACAGCTGGAGTTTTTTAGATGGTCAGCATAGGGCATCTTCTTTAGGCCTGTGATTCTTTTATTGAGGTATTTCTGTGGCCTTTCCAGCTATTGCAGATGACTTGAGAGGTACATACCAAATGGTGCATTGTACTCTATAATGGGTCTAATGAAGGATGAGCACTGTGGGACAATGACCTCGTTTTTTCAGGATGAAAAGCCCTTAGTGATGAGGTGTGCCACATAGAAGGATTTCCTGACTGTTGTGGCGATGTGGTTATTGAAGGTGAGACCACTGTCCACCTGTATCCCTAAGTCTCTCACCACACTTTCAGTGTTTAGTGTACTGCCACCTATATGGTAATTCATGGGTACATGTTTTTTTCCCAAAGGGGATAACTATATATTCCTTGGCATTAAGCTTGAGCCCATGGATCTGGAACTAAGCATCTGTTTCTGTAAGGCCCTTTTGTAGAATATCCACATCATTTAGGGATTCAATAATGGCTCCCAGTTTGCATTCATCAATGAACTTTGTTAGCCAGAGTCCCTTAGTGTTGGCCTGTAGTTCAGAGAAGTAGATGGCAAACAAAAGCGGTCCCAGGACTGAACCCTGAGTACTCCACTTGTCACGTGTCTGGGGCTGGATTTGGAGTCAGCTACTTTTACAGTCTGGGTTCTGTCAGTAAGCCAGTTGGCCACCCATCGAGTGATGTAGGGATTTATGCCCAGCTTAGTAAGTTTATCTATGATTCCAGAGTGGGGGGTGGTGTTGAAGGCCTTGGCGAGGTCCAGATAGGCTGTGTGGACTGCCTTACCCTCGTCTACAGCTCTATAGACTGATCCGAAGAAGTCAATCAGGTTCAGGAGACACTATATATATATATATATATATATATATATATATATATATATAGAGAGAGAGAGAGAGAGAGAGGGTCTATATTATATAGTCGAAGTTTCAAAACTTCGAACCTCACATGAGTGAACTCAAATGAGTGAAGTTCGAAACATCAACTATATAATAAAATAAAAAAGTAAAAACCTTACCTTACCTGTCTGAGCAGGGGGGCAAGCCCCCTGCACCCCCGACACCCCCCTACTTAAATATACTAACTCTGAGAATGCATTTCAGTGCAAAAAGGGAAAATTTCCCATTCTGTGTGTGAAAAGCCGTTGACTTTCACCTTCAACCTTTCTGACGTTAGATCATATGATGTCATCCATCTATGATTCGAACATCGGAACGGTCGCTCATCTAATATAAACCCTATATATATATATATATATATATATATATATATATATATATATATATATATATATATATATATACATACATATATATATATATATATATATATATATATATATATATATATATATATACACACATGTATGTCTACAGATATACAGACACACACACATGTATATATATATATATATATATATATATATATATATATATATATATATATATATATATATATATATATATATATATATAAATATATCTGTGTGTATATATATATATATATATATATATATATATATATATATATATATATATATATATATATATATACACATATATACAAACACACACACACACACACACGCACACACAATGTATATATATATATATATATATATAGCTATATATATATATATATATATATATATATATATATATATATATATATATATAAATACATGTCCCCTACTGTTGAATGACAGTGCTGCACAATATGTGTGAGAGAACATCACACATATCAATACACACATATATATAGGGGTGCAAAATGGACAGTTACATCTGGTGTGAACTCCATGTCGGGATTGGTATTTTGGGGAAGGACAGTAGGTATATTTGGTGAGGTAGGTTGGTTTGGAAGGCAGACAAGGCAACATACAGGGGAGGTATATGACACGTGGTGGGTAAACACCTTGGATGGAGAGTGTTGTTTAGAATGTGGAAGCCCATAAGCCCCCATATTGAAACAATGGGACCAAGTTCCCCACCCATGGGCAGTCACAACAGCATCTACATGGCCCTGAAGGTGCCTAGGCTGGGGGCTTAGCAGGAGGAGCATGCGGACCCTGTGATTGTGTACTGAGGGCCTCAAGGTGGTGTAGCACATCCCCCAAGTCTCTGTGAAGCTCCCTATGCACCAGACCCTGGACCTGACTTCAGGTGACAGTATCCTGTCTGTGTGTGCTCCCGGGGGGGGGCAAACACCATCCCCTGAGGTGGTTCCACCTGAAGGTAGTGCAGGACCAGTAGATGATGAGGTCCCAGGATGGATCCCAGATGTGAGGTGGCCTGGTAACATGGCCAGATGAGGTGGGAATTGTTGTTCTGCTGGCAACTGTCTTCCCAAACATGCTATTGTGTCACTGTTATAGAACACATGTGGGTAGTAGTAGTCCACACATTCCAGGATTATGTCTAACAGCATGCATAGATATCCCCATTAACACAAAACAACAGATGTGTAGCAGTCACATAGCAAAGAGAACACATGCATATATGGAACCACAGTGGCCTTTACAATGGCATGCAGATGACATTGTTCGTAACAGGCCACCAATGATAGTGTTTCAACATGGAACACGACTACAAACACATTGCACAAATTGTTGTTCAATACGATATCTGTCCCAACAATAGATCTGCTGTAGACATACCTGTTGAGTTGTGTGATCAGATTGTTGTTGCAGATATGGTGGGGGGGGGGGTGGACAGAGATGTGTATTAACAACTATTATATCTTTGCAGTATGAGGTCCTCAGACCTGTTTCCCTCTTTATGTCTTTCAGGCACAATGTCTCAGGAGAGACTTCTGATTTACACAACCCAGGAGAATAATGTCATCATCACATACCTGGTGCAGCACTACCACACCCTGTGTGGGTGTGCAGCCCATGATCTGCAGAAGAGGACTGTCCTGTGGAACGAGCTTGTCGACAGGGTAAATGATGTCGGCCTGCATAACCGCAGTTATGAGCAGGTCTGACATCGGTGCACTGATCTACTCTGCCATGCCCGTCAGAGTGCTGCTGAGGTTAGAGGGGACCAGCTAGCCACAGGGGAGGGGTCATGCCATCCAGCCCCCCCCCGACACATGTTAAGGAGCTCCTCGCCAGCCTCGGGCACCTGTTTGCCTGCAAACACAAGACCCAGCAGACAGCATAGTGGAGGTGAGTGCTACCCACACAATGGCTGAGGAGCATGCAGGTAAGGCCACAGGCCACATCAGTAGACCACTGCTGTATATCCATCTGCATCTGTAGAGTGTAATCATGCATATGTGAGATGAAATATATATATAGTCTGTTGCTGCATTGTAGTAACAAACAGATGTGCATAATCTGTAGTATTGTGGGTTTATGCTGTTGATGTACTGTAATGCTGCTCCCACCCTGCACCAATGCTACAGGTGTGGCCACTGACGTCACATCTCTCACACAACTATGTAGGTCCATCTGGTATACCTCCGGAGCAGCAGCCTGTAATTGGTGAGTATGGTGTTTATTCAGGTTTGCCAATACACCGGTCATGTTATGGCTATGGTATATTCCATGCACACATTTAACACACCTACCCATAATGCATGCCCTACGTGTTCACTTATTGCTGCTGTTAACTGCACTGCATCACAGTGGTCACCATGGTGGCATATCTGAAAAGTATGTAAGAGTCCTGCAATATAACTAATAACCTGTCATTGCAGGATGTGTGCACAGAGATGAAGATAATGGTAGGACAAATGGCCTACAGTAAGGACATGTCTGAAACATCACCCTTATGCAGTGCTACAATTGTGTATATGCCACTATTACAATGGCAACTGTTACAGATCTACACTATGGCATATCACAATACTGCATTCCACAACCCATACAATCTACAATGTATTCCTAACATGAGCAATGAATGTGTAATATGGAATCTTATGTCAGGACAGCAAATATGGGGAATACATACCTTCACAAACACTGGAAGCATATGTGTGCATACACTCTAGATAACATATTGTAGAGAGCAGCTTTTCAGGTACTGACAGCATGCACTCTTCATGAGTATGGACCTTCCAGCAAGTACAGATGCTCAATGTCACACCAAGAAATGGTCTGTGTCCAAACATTTGGCCATCAAATGTGCCCACTTACTTGCAACAGAGGCAGCCATGGCTTGCACACATCTTACAAGCCATGGAATGGATCCCATACCCAACAGGTAGCACCCAGGAGTTGAACATGTAGCCTTACTCACCATTGGATATACCATGGCAAACAGTGCAGTCATGTATGTGGCGAGGATGTATGGGACAGGATTAATGTAGAAAATAAACAGATAGCCATCCAAGACAGATGACAACACATGTTGCAAACTGGTCATGTAGGCTGCATAGTAACATGCCACAACACTGAGGGAGTTGCAGGAATGTCTAGCAAGTACTGGCTGTGCAGTACCTGTGTCAGCAATTGCCTGGACTCTGCATAAGTGTGGCCCATGGGTTAGGGTAATCAGATGGAACAGTTGTACCATAGGAAACATCAGCCAGGGCTCTCTACAGTTAGTATATGCATAACAGCAAAAGTCCACCAAAGGCATGTGTTGTAATGTGTACTGGTGTACCAAGACCAAGTTGGAAACCTGCAGACAGTATCAATGAAGATATATGTGCTGTACAACCAACACCTCACCCCACCTCAGGCCCACCATCCCCATCTGTACCTTGCTGGTGCCAATGTACACTTGTATGTTTACCATTCATGAGCAGGGACTCGACTGGTACACATGGTGTTCAGAGTTTGGGACACTGCAAAATGCCACACGTGTAGGTCATAGTTGTCAACCATCTGCAAAAAGGCTGAGGATGGGGTGGGGGTGTCATCCTGAAGCACAACAGCGCACTGAAGCAGAGATCCAAAGCTCACTAAAAATGGCTGTATCTGCACACAGTCAAGGTCATGAATTGTGGCAGACATAACCCTGACTCCACAACAATAGTGATGGCACGGTGTCACCTCCAAGAGCTGTGTGCATGAGTTGACCTTGCAATCATGCAGAGTTGGGGGACATTTGTAGGGCAGAGTGACCAAATACTGGCAAATACAGATGGCCCATGCTTGTATACCCCTTACAGGAATAGTGACTGTTGTAGTACACATAGTTGGTGCAACAAACCATCATGATAAGGGTGTGCACACATATGCACCCACAAATTGTATGCATCTCAATCAGCATCTGCACAATGTACACATTTGTTTGATACTGCATTTGATTGAACTGGTCATATGTCACATATTAGGTTAGTGTAATGTTAACATATGCAGTAATGTGGCCCCACAGCATATCAGGGAAGAGGGTGCGATATCAATAAGGGTGTGTACACTTCCCATAGCCATGGTAAGGTTTGAAGGTTGTCAGTGTAATTGTATTATATTGGCCATACATGCACCGCTGATGATGAGATCTGTAAATCAGACATCAGGCATTCACAAATGACATCTGTCTACATATCATCCCAGGTATGTGTCGGGCAAACACATAGGGGCTGTGAGCAGCAGAGCAAACTGACACACATATACACATTCAGCAATGGCGTGTACACCTGTGAGGTATGGTGCACAGTACATGCTAGGGTGCTGTACACGTGCACAGCAATACTGTGTACATGGGCGCAGTGTGCTCCAGGGGAAGGGGCATCACCTACTAACACAACCCATGCATCACAGAGATGTATAATGTTGGTAACAGGGATTGACTATAGCTGCACTGCATGCTGTTGAGTGCCATATGTCATGCATGATGACAGATGGGTAATGAGAAGTCTGTGTGTAATATCTTTGTGCAATCTCACCTGTAAACGTGTGTGTGTGTGTGTGTGTGTGTGTGTGTGTGTGTGTGTGGGGGTTAATTTGTCTGTAAGTGCTATCTGGTGTAGTGGAGGGGAGTTGATGTATGTAGAATGTGTGTGTGTATGTATGTGTGCATTTGTGTGTGTGTCCATGTATGCACGTGTGAGTGTGGGGTTCTTCATACTTCTCAACTTCCCTTAGAAATCATGCAGTACAGGGACATGGACAGACACATTAGACACCAGGAATACTTTTCTGAAATGTAATCACAGGACAGCTGATAGTATAATAAAGTCTGCAGCATGAAAGATGCATTGGGAGGGAAAACTAGACACCAGGGATACTTTTTTAATTTCAATCAGCAGAAAGGTGAATGAATTCCCACGTATGCAGCACTAAAGATGCATTGGGGAATTAATAGACAACACCAGAGACTGTTTCCAAATATTACTGTAGTCCAAATAAAAAGTTAATAGAGCAACAGATCTTGCATCTATTGAACAATAGTTAAGTATGAAACTCCAGTGCATGACATTATTGACTGACTGTAGTAGCCCATAACATATGGGGGCCATGCTCAAGACGTCTGGACAAAACCAGGGTGAACACTTGATGGCATCAGGAAGTCTTTGAAAAAATGACTCCAATCACGTTAAAGAGTTAATGGAGTAACAGGTCATGTTTTGTGATCACTTTTCTGAGCAATTAGAAGAATGATACATTAATGATTGGTATCATTGACTGTAATTATTCAAGACTGATGCAGGATGGGGAAAATAAGAGCAAAAACTAGGGACATTCTGTAAACTCACGGACAGGTAAGTAGTATGGTGGAATGTCAGGGTGTGTGTATGTGTGTGTGTGTGTATGTGTGTGTGTATGTGTGTGTGTGCATGTGTGCGTGTGTGTGTGTGTGTGTGTGTGTGTGTGTGTGTGTGTGTGTGTGTGTGTGTGTGTGTGTGTGTGTATACTGTTAAGCAATGATGTTCAGGTCTTAAAGTGTGTTTCTTGTTTTCCCCTTACAGGTGGCAAGGTGGGTTATGGTCTACCCTGCAGGTAATCTGATGTTGGTGTCCATACAGACACTGAAAATGATGATAGGTGTATTGAGGCACAGGCAGGGTTGTCAGGGGCTGAAGCTGCGCCATCATTTGACATCCCACTGTTATCCACCCCATCCCCGCACACAGTCACATTGCCTATACATACTCCATCACCAGTGGCCATAGCTGAGGGTCAGTTGGCGGTTGGTGGCATGGGACAGGACAGTGTGGTATCTATGGCACATGTATCCGGACACAGTAGCCATACCTGGATGTCTGGTGGGGTACCACATAGACAGATGTACAGGGGTGCTCATTGGAGGGCTGCTGGTCATCATGCCCCTGGCAGAAGCGCCACATCTGGTACCACCAGATGCATGTTTCAGGCCATCATGAAGGTGCAGGCACATATGGAATGGTACACCAGACAGGATCTGAGGCTGTAGAGGGCTACTCATTCAGCTGTTACTCACAACATCCATGATTTTGCAGGTACCCTCCATTATTTTTCAGAGGTCATGGATAGACGGTTGGGTGAGATGGTGGGAATCCCTGACAGTGGAATGTCTGTGCTCGAGCATATGGTGGGAGTGGTGCAACAGCCACGTGGATGTAAGCCAGCAACACCAACACCTGGAGGTCGATGTGGATGTGCCAGAATACAGAGTCACTCACATAGTGGCAGTACCAGCCCAGGCACTGCTGGGGGGGTGCTGTCCACACCATACCACAGCAGGCCACATGCACATGGTCCTGGCCAGTCCCAAGAGGGACCTGGATCCAGCAGACATATGTCATCATCAGGGGAGAGTATCATATCATGGCTTGTACCTGGTGGTGCCCATGGAACTCCTGGAAAGCACAGTTCTCATGTCCGCGGCCAGAGATGGTGAACTGCACACCCAGACAGGTACGGTCTGCAGCTGTCCAACAAATCCCTCTATAGGGCAGCCACATGGCAGAACTGTGTGCATGCATATACAGACATACAATACCAACAAAGCTAGGGCAACCCCATACCTACCCACCACATCACAACAGTCAAATTAATAATGAAACCCCCTCACTCACACACATGGTGTCAAATGTATGGCTGAGCCTAGGTCTCTGGCAAACCAACAACACACCCTGTGCATATGGTGATACCTGTGCCACATCCCTGTCATCCATAACATTGATGTAGGGACAGGCTAATATAGTTCTGATGCACAGGGTAACTGTACTACAGTGTACCAATGTAATGCTGTGTAACATGTTGTCAGCAGTAAAGTTTAATGCTTACATGTCAGGAAGTGTAGCTGTCCAGCCATGATGCATTATAGCTGTTATTAACACTGAGTGATTGTGGTCTCCATAATGTATTCCATTTGTGTTGTAGGTATCCATGTGTAACCAGGATGATGGTCTGCTATTGTATCCTACAAGGGGTATGGCACTTTGGTGACACCTTGGCTGTGCCATATCCACGGTACAGGTGAACACATGTCACATGTCTGTATAACAGTTACTGCATGTGCACGTGGCTGATAGGTCTGGGGGTGGTGTATACAGGAGAGTGCATGGTGGCTGATGTCAGTAGTCCTTCTACAGTGGACAGTTGTAAATGTACTGGGAGGTATACACCACATGTCTGTGTATAGCACACGCAGAGGCTTTGGTGTTGATGGAATAACAGAGAATACTGTACATATGGATGTATGTACATATGTAATTCCACCAAGACAGAATAGGCACAACAACACATTGGAAAATAAGTAGTCTGCTAGTTTAATGTCATTGATGATGGTACTGGCAGGGTATATGTCCCCTTCCCCAATGTAGTGCAATCTGCAACTCGGTATACATAGGTGTGCTGGTGTGGGTGGCATAGCCCTACCCTTTGGAGAGTGAGAGGTGCTGTAGAACTGCAGATAGTGTTATAGACAACTACTTAACCTGTTAACATGAACTGTACAGTATTATGGCCAGCTAAGCGGTGGGGATGCACTCAACAGTAACTGCAATGATGGTGGCTGTGTCCACAAGAGCCACACCCAGCTATATATATATATATATATATATATATATATATATATATATATATATATATACCAACCCCAGTATCGTTGTACACCTATACAGTGGGGAAGAGGGCATTTACACATCTACCACTAGTTGTGATGGAATGCATTTCCACAGGATGATACCTGTGAAATGTTAGCATCTGCCAGGCAGTTCTCAAACAGATGACCTCCTGGGACATGTATATTCTGCAAATGGAAGTAGATTCCTTCACATACACACACACTCTTACTTGGCAACACTGGGACTAGAACCCTTACCTAGGTATGTAGTGCTACTGATGTGTGTGGCCTTAATTGCGCACACCACACAGCTTTTAGAATGAGGTGTGTTCCAAGTTACATGTTATGTGAAGAACATCCCCAGGCCTGTACAGTATGCTAATGGGGGATGTACTGGTTGTTTATGGACAATACATAGTGTGACATACTGTTATATACACATTGACAAACATATAACAGTCATATACATATCTGAGAGACCTGGGCTTATCAGTGCGAACTACCTTCACAGGGTGTCCATTCTGTTACAGATAAGTTGCACACAGCACATGCATAACTGGGCTGGATAGTGTTATCATTTACCTGTATGGTTGATGGTGACAGTAGTCCCCATACAGTGAAACATGGGACATGTACTGGGGTAAAACCAGAAGTATATGAACAATCCAAAAGGACACCAAAATGTATTGACAAAATGTTAAGCACTTTCCTCTCCACTACAGAGACTTCCTCAGAACAAAGAAACATCTGACTGTGATGGTTATTTGTCCTGAGGAAGTCTCTGTAGTGGAGAGGAAAGCACTTAACATTTTGTCAATAAATGTTGGTGTCCTTTTGGATTGTTCACATCCTTCTGGTTTTATTCTGTGGTTTACTACTTTCTAGTGGTGACATGTACTGGGGTACCATGGTGTAAATACAGTAAACCCAGAACCCACACCCCACAGTGGATATTGTACACATTGAAACCCATGATAACATTCTGACATACCCACCATCACACATTGACCAGAACTTCAATACAACCACTTGTCTTTCCCAAGAGTGCTACTACAGGGATATGCATCTAATGCACATGCCACGGGGATAGTAGGGTGATGCATTGTCAAGGCTGTCCTATGGTCAGCAACATCACTATCCCTAATACTGTGTGGCAAGACATATTGTATTAGGAGAATGTGGCCTCAGAATGCTGTATCCTACAAATATATACACATGCACACATACATGCACTTGCCAGAACTCAGAGGGTATCCCATGCCTATCACCCCATTTGTACAACAGTGTTGTGCTGGTACTGCAAGCCTCAGGTAGTCCTTAGGGAGAAGAGTGTAACAAGGTACATGTAATGTCCAGTACAGCAGCAGCCACATATAACTATGGCAATGGGGGTTGTGGTGGGTGCGAAGGGCCTCAGGGTGCTATCAACTACATGTCTACAAACACACAGACACTGTTATTCTCAATAATGCACATGTACGCATTTGTCAGTACTGGGGTCCATCGGTGCAGGTGTTCATAGGTGTGTCACAGGCTATTGTCCATGGAGAGATGGGAAGTGTAGGGGATGTGTGTACAGTGGTATCATGCCACCTGCCATGTGCCAGCAGGCCATCTATCAACAGATACCACTGGGGTGATCCTCAGGGTGAGAGTTGCATGCAACATCCAATCATCTGGTTAACTCTTGCAGAGGGCCAGTGAGGTGCTCCAGTTGACATGTATGCAACATGTATTACATAACATGGTCAGTGTCTGTCTTGGAGACCTGTTCCCAAGCATGTTTTGTTGACTGTGGTAGTGTAGTTGAGGTGTCCATGGCATGCGGTGCTCACAGGGTGTGGATTTCTAGCTGTGGCATTCATAACACAGCTGGGCAGACATGTCAGTGTCAGTCAAGCATAGCTTGCCTGTAAGCAGCCAAGATGGATACCTGACATCTGCACATCTGTACAGAGGACAGACAGATATCAGCTAGCCAACTGGCTATGCATTAGGATGAATGTGTTGACAGATAGACGTCTGACACCGATAGGTATGCCATTACTACATGACAGCAGCCCTCAATGGCATGTCCTATACACACACAGTAGTCTACAGTTAATATCCACATGTCAGATCAATATCCAGTAGGAAATATTTAAGGAGACACAGCTCACATGCCAAGAACATGACAGTGAGGACTCAGAGTCCATCTTTGAATGCAGGGGTGTTTGGTTCCAGTACTACAATCTGCAATCTACTCTTACTTGGGAAAGCACTATCAACAGTAGTAATGTAATGATACACTACATGCCAGTGTGACTGCATATAACCTGGGATACTACCCATGCATGTAACACATTCAAACAGAAAAGAGTGTTGCACAAGCCACATATACTCAGGTGTCCCAGACAGTAGACTCACACCCCCTACTACTGTAATGACAGCACATAGACGTATATTATGTACATGGAATTCAATACACTTATTAAAGAGGTCATTACCCTGCTATTTTATCAGACTGGAATGTGGGCACTGGTTACCAGGGCTGAGCCATGCTTAGCAGGTTTCAGCATTGCTGCAATATAAATGCTAAGCACATTTGGGCACTGGTAAGGGAAGCCTACATGGTGTAAGCACCTGTATGTTTAACTGTATGTTATCAGCACTTACCATCGTGCAAATCCACTTACAGCTGCTCAAAACTACCTTAACCACTCTGTATCCAACAGCCCTTGTTCTACCCAGCAACAAAATAAACAGCCCTTGTAGGTCTTGAACCCAGGACTCTGTACACTATAGTCACAGCAGTTAACTACTAAGCCATCACAGCTGTGTGACACCCGTGCCGTGGCCCAGCAATCAAGGAGCCTCAATTCTCATCACTAACACCAGAGAGGGCGTCTCATATATGAGGAAAAGATAACAAATACACACAGTAAAGTGCAAATTTCCTTAAGAGCACACAGAGATCACAGTCAGTCTGGGGCTGGTTGCTCACTTGCTCTCCAGGTCCCCAATAAGACTTCCCACTGGCACAGCTATAGGGTCCAGATCTCAGCCTAGCTGACAATCTAACCTCCAGTACCCTCTCTGTCCAACCAGTGTTTCATGTCCCTGCCCAAGTAGCTGACACACACACACACACACACACACATACACACACACACACACACACACACACACACACACACACACACACACACACACACACACACACACACACACACACACACACACACACACGCACACACACTTTGAGATAAGTATTTATACAACTTTACAGACACTCCAGGGAAAGGCTGACATAGATTCTTCAGCTGTCCCCCTATACCCAGACTATATGATAGCAATTACTGCCACCACCACCTAATATTTATCAGCTACCCAAAGGTCCTTAAAAGGGTGTCTAATTATTACTGTGCAATATTATTATCCAATAGGTAAGTGTGACTAAACAGTCTTAAGGCTTACTGGAGTGGCTTTGTACAATAACCTCTATAAATATACAATGTACTCTAGATATTAACTTATCTCTGCATACACCAGCCACAGTTGAAAAGGGTTTAAAAATATTTTATAATAAACACTAAAAACACAATACAATACTAATACACCACAGTGCCATTCAAGAGTTCAGAGATCACACAGAAACTTAAAATAACTTAGTAGTACAGTTCTGACATAATAGAAAAACACTTAGTCTAATATTTTCTAATTCCTAGCTATTGCTACTTGCTACAAGAAAGCATACTTCTAACATACGACTTACATAAAGAGAGCATAAGGCATTGCTTAGTTGAATGTCCAAGATCAAAATGCTTACAGTATCTCTCTCTCAGCAATAGCTTTTAAAATCACTAACAAACATTTCTGCTGGGCCCTCCCAGATTGCATCATTTTGACACTTAGCCTGGGGTTCCCAGGCCAGCAAGCTACATTATTTAGCAAGCTAACACCTGCTCATGAAGCTACAACAATAAAAGACATTTCACATGTACACTCGAGTAATTTTTCATTAAGTAAAAAAAATAAAAAGAATGTGCTAGCCCAGAGAGGTTGACTCCGAGCACTACAGATCAAAGGATAGATATGAAATAATTTTAACTTCAAAAGAAAGATTTGAAATACTTGCCTTAATTTTCCTTACAGCAGATGGCAATGTTGCTACAATCTTGAAGTTCAACATTTTACAATATTTTTTCTCATTTAAGAAACAAGCCTGTATTTCACATTTATTTTTACAAATGCCAAAATTATGCATCAAATTCTATTTGACTAGGCTGGCAGCCTTCATCTTCTCTACCAGTCTTCATACCCCCCCCCGAGAGAACTCAAGCTAGTTTTTCAAGTTACCCTTGAGAAACACCACTTGAGAAGGTTAGGTCTATCTGAGTGTACCTCACCCCATTGCCTGCCTTGAGAGCCCATCTGCATTGGCATTGCTAACCCCGCTGCAGTGCTGCACTGACATAAGCTTGCAACCCCAGGCTCCATCTTAGTAACTTGGCATTTTGCTGCCTGGCTCTGTTTAACCATGTTAGGGTGTTGTGATCTGTCATTACAGTGAATTTTCTTCCATACAGATAAGGCTGATGTTTCTGCAGTGCCCACACTATGGTTAGACATTCCTTTTCTACAGCTGCATAGCATTCCTCCCTGGGTTGGAGCCAACAACTGAGATAAACCACTGGGTGCTCTTCTCCCTCTGAAGAAATCTGGCTAAGTACAGCCCCCATCCCATGGTTTGAAGCATCCACTTGCAGAACAAATTCTTTGCTGTAATCTGAACTGGCTAACACAGGGGGTCCTCCCAAAGCTTCTTTAAGCTTCTGCAATGTCTGCTCACACACTGAGGTCCACACTACCTTATCTGGCCTGTTCTTCCTTGTTAGGTCTGTGAGGGAAGCAGCTATGGTACTATAACTGGAGACAAACTTTCTGTAGTATCCTGCTGTCCCTAAAAATGCCCTCACCTGCTTTTTAGTAACAGGTACAGGCCATGCCTGAATGGCTTCCACTTTGGCAGGTTCTGGCCTTATCCTACCACTCCCCACTCTATGTCCTAGGTAGGAGACCTCCTCCATACCCACCTGACATTTGCTCAGCTTAATGGTCAACCATGCCCTCTGTAGTCTTCCCAGCACCTCCCTAACATGCTGAAGGTACGCTGGCCAGGAATGGCTGTAGATAGCAATATCATCTATGTAAGCAAGGGCAAACCCTCCTGTTCCTGCTAGGATATGATCTACCAGCCTCTGGAAAGTCACTGTGGCATTCTTCATCCCAACGGGCATCTTTGTGAACTCATAGAAGCCAAAAAGAGTCACAAAGGCTGACTTCTCTCTAGCACTGGGAGTCAAGGGCATCTGCCAGTAGCCCTTGGTAAGATCAATGGTTGTAAGATACTTAGCCTCACCCAGCTGCTCTAGGGCCTCATCTATCCTAGGCATGGGGGTAAGCATCTGACTCTGTGTGACTATTTAATTTCCTGTAGTCCACAAAGAACCTGGTGCTGACATCCTTCTTTGGCACTAGCACCACTGGGGAGGCTCAGGGACTGTTGGACACTTGAATCACCACTAGTTCTAACATCTCCTGTACCTCCTCCCTCAGAATCTGCTTGACTCTCTCAGGCACCCTATAAGGGGCTTGCCTAATAGGCCTTTGAAGTCCTGTATCCACCTGGTGCTGCACCAGGTGGGTGCACCCTGGTTTCTCAGTGAACATGTCCCCAAATTCCTGCAACACTGCTTGGATTTCTCGAACCTGGGTAGGAAAAAGCTGCTGGGACATTGTTACCCCTTCCACTGAGGTGTTAGCTCTTGCCTCACTGAGGAGATCAGTCCCCAGATCTCCCTCAGACTCTTCCTGCAATCCACTGCAAATGCTCTTCACAAGGGCCTCCCTATCATGGTAAGTTTTCATCATGTTAACATGGTACAATTTGTGCCCCTGCCATCTGCCTAGTAGTTCCACCATGTAGTTAACATCACTTACCTTTCTTACCACCTGGTAGGGTCCCTCCCAAGCTGCTTGCAGCTTGTTTTGTCTGACAGGAATGAGAACCATTACCTGCTGCCCCACAGCATACTCTCTAGCACGAGCATTCCTGTCATACCACACCTTTTTTTCTGTTGTTGGGCTTCTGCCAGGCTCTCCTGGGCCAAGCCCATGAGTTCCCTGAGCCTTGTCCTGAGGTTTCAGATGTATTCCACAACAGACGTCTTGTGAGGTTCATACTCACCTTCCCACTCATCTCGAATTAAATCTAGAGGTCCACTCACCCTATGCTATACAGCAACTCAAAGGGTGAAAAAACAGTGGATTCCTGGGAAACCTCTCTGTAAGCAAACAACAGATGGGGCAAATATGTGTCCCACTCCCTCTTAAACTGATCTGCAAATGCCCATAGCATGGACTTGATTGTAGAGTTTAACCTCTCAACAAGATCATTAGTCTAGGGATGGTAGAGGGTGGTCTTCATGTGCTTCACCCACAGGACTTCCACAGACAAGCCAGCAGATCTGACATGAAATCGGCACATCTGTCAGACAGTATTTCTTTTGGGAAACCCACCCTGCTGAAAATCTCTAACAAAGCATTTGCCACCTTCTCTGCCTCAATGGAGGACAAAGCCACTGCCTCAGGGTATCATGTAGTATAATCAACTACCACTAGAATATACTTTTTCCCTGTGGAATTTGGAGTACTCAGAGGACCTACAATATCCATAGCTACCCTCTGAAATGTCTCCTCAATCACAGTCAAAGTTATCAAAGGAGCTCTCACCTTGTCTCCTGTCTTGCCTACCTTTTGGCACTGTTCACAGGTCCTGCAGTACCCTGTTACATTTCTGGAAATTCCAGGCCAATAAAAGTTCTGCATAATACGCCTCTGTGTACATTTTATGCCCCTATGACCTGCGAAGGTAATATCATGTGCTATGGCTAGAAGCACCAGACAGTAAGATCTAGGCACTACCAACTGCTGTACTCTCTCACCTTCTAGCCCTCCCTCTGGTGTCCACTCTCTGTAAAGTAACTCTTTGTCCCAGTATACAGATTCCCCCTTCCCTGGAGAATCAGGTGCCTCCCTAGCTACCTGCCTCAGGCCTTGCAATGTAGGGTCTGAGATCTGAGCCTGTCTCAACTCTCTCCTTGTAACCCTTCCCAGCTCCCCTTCCACAGGAAGTCTGCATCCTCTGACAGCAGTGCCTCACTGTCAGCCTGGGTACTACTACTCACCGCTACCTTTGCAGTTAGCCTGTCCAAGGGAACATCAGTTCCCCAAAGCAGCTGTGGCTCACATTCAGTTTCACTTCTACAGAGAAGCTCCCTCCCTGAAGTAACCACTTCAGCCATCCTGGCTGCAAGTATGCAGTCTGCCTTGGTCTCCCCTAGACTACCAGACCCACATGCTTGTCTCCTAGCCTTACTGCGTGTAATTGCATAAGCACATGTTACTGCCTCATCCAAATCCTTCCCTCTCAGGACATCTGCAGGATGGTAGTTTAGTACCCCCTGTTGTCTCAAGACAACCTACTATTGGCATTTTGTCTTTCCCACTTACTGGCTCCCTCACCTTTGGTTCCCCACCTTGCCTCCGTAGACACCTGTATGCCACATTGCCCCACTGGTTACATTCAAAACATTTAACCCTAGCTCCTGGATGTGTACCTGAACTGGTGAATTTCCCTGCTACTGGCAGATTATGTTGTGGCAGTCTGTGCTGCCCACCATGGATTCTTTTAGACCCATGAGCAGTACTGGGGGTATCCTTTCTTTGCAGGGCTGCCCTGCTTGCCAGGTATAGGTCTCCTTTCTTCCCCAACTCATCTGAAGTAGCACATTGTCTATCAGCTAACCAGATCCTCATGTCCTCAGGTAAAGTGCTAAGGGTTTGTTCCCTCACCAAAAGGTCTGCAAGCCCTTCAAAAGTGGTGACCTGACATCCACTCACCCAGCTATGAAAATAATTGCTCAGATCAGCAACATATTCACACACACTTTCATCTGCCTTGCTTCTATGCTCACAAAACTTTTTCCTATACATTTCAGGTGTTAGCTTAAAACATTCTAAAAGACATTTAATTTTTTTACAGCAGTATAATCAAAACAGACAGTGTCAGGCATTTTTGACAAAAAAGTTACAGCTTTCCCATGGAGTAAGGGGGTCATGAACCATACCCAGAGCCTTTGGTCAACACTGTACTGTTTGCATACCCTCTCAAACATATGAATGAAACTATCAAAATTATCCCCTTAACTCATTACAGCAGAGTGACGTCTTCAGGCATTTCTGCAGTTACCTCCTACTGTGCCTCTAGGTGTCATATATTGCCTGTTCATATTTGCATTAATAATTCCAAACCATGCTACATACAAGGTATCAGAATATTTTATCTTGAAGCACACATGATGGCAAACACAACTGTATTGATATAGGACTTCTGTCAATTAGTATTTGGTATAACTGTAAGGTGATAACTTCATTTTTTTAAAGGCTGAAGCCACACCCACTGGGAGTTAAAGGTACACACTTAAAAGAGCAGTACTGGGAGGGAATGAGTTAAATTGAAGAAGAAATTTAATGACCTGTTGTGCTTCTGGGATCCAGTTACTCCCTTCCCCATTATCTCCATGACTCTGGCAAAGAGTCAGCATTTCCCTCTCATGCCTCCTCTGATGCTCCTTTTCTTCAGCTTCTATCTCCAAATGCCTGGCCTCTAACTCAAGTCTGTTTAGATCCAGCTGGATTTTTAAGTCCACTGCAGAAAGGTTGAGTTGTCCATTCTCTGAGGATATTCTATCTCCAATGCCAGTCTGATTATCCTCCTGGATGCTGTTTTCTGATGCAGCTGTAACCAAGGCTGCAATCAGGTCTGCCTTAATCAGGTTTCCATGGACCAGTCCCCTAGTCTGGCACATCTCCACCAGCTGGCTCCTTGTCAGCTTTCCATACTCCTCTGCTGACATGCTGCCTGTTCACCCCAACTAACTAAGCTAACAAAAGAAATAAAACAATTGTGATATGAACTCTGAGTATTCACTGCGTGGCTGTTTTAAAGTACAAAACACCTTCACAGATCACTGTACATAAGCTACAGGATTCACTCTACCCACACCACTACAAGCCTGTCAGTATTTGCCAACTAATTAATATGTGATGTGGATATCTCACTAATGCCCACAAATTAATATCCGAAGTGGATCCCACCACTGCAAACCAATTAATATGTGAGGTGGATATCCCATCCACTGATACCAATTAATATGTGATGCCCGTGCCCTGTCCCAGCAATCAAGGAGCCTCAATCCTCACCACTAACACCAGAGAGGGTGTCTCATATATGAGGAAAGGATAACAAATACACACAGTAAAGTGCAATTTCCCTTAAGAGCACACAGAGATCATACTCAGTCTGGGGCTGGTTGTTCCCTTGCTCTCCAGGTCCCCAATAAGACTTCCCACTGGCACAGCTTTAGGGTCCAGATCTCAACATAGCTGTCAAGCTAACCTCCAGTACCCTCTCTGTCCAACCAGTGCTTCATGTCCCTGCCCAAGTAGCTGACACACACACACACACACACACACACACACACACACACACACACACACACACACACACACACACACACACTTTGAGATAAGTATTTATACAAATTCACAGACACTCCTGGGAAAGGCTGACACAAATTCTCCAGCTGTGCCCCTATACCTAGACTATACAGTAGTAATTACTGCTACCACCAGCTAATATTTATCAGCTACCCAAAGACCCTTAAAAGGGTGTCCAATTATTACTATGCAATATTGTTATCAAATAGGTAAGTGTGACTAAAGAGTCTTAAGGCTTATTTGAGTGGCTTTGTACAATAAACTCTATAAATATACAATGTACTCTAGAGCTTAACTTATCTCTACATAAACCAGCCACAGTTGAAGAGGGTTTAAAAATATTTAATAATAAATACTAAAAACACAAGACAGTAAATAGTGTGGGAAGAAATAGCCAAGGAATTGTTATGGTTAGGCTTGTATAGGCCATAGGGCCAATAGCCTAGTACCAACCTATAAACCTATGAATACTACTACACCACAGTGCCATTCAAGAGTCACACAGAAACTTAAAATAACTCAGTAGTACAGTTCTGACATAACAGAAAAACACTTAGTCTAATCTTTATTAATTCCTAGCTATTTCTACAAGAAAACATACTTCTAACATACTACTTACATAAAGAGATCATAAGGCAGTGCTCAGTTGAATGTCCAAGATCACAAAGCTTACAGTCTCTCTCTCTCAAGAATAGTTTTTAAAATCACTAACAAACATTTCTGCTGGGCCCTCCCAAATTACATCATTTTGACACTTAGGTTTCCCAGTATACACATTACATCCTTTTGACACCTAGCCTGGGGTTCCCAGGCCAACAGGCTAAGTTACTTAGCAAGCTAACACCTGCTCAGGAAGCTACAACAATAAAAGACATTTCACATATACACTGTAGTAATTATTCCTTATGTTAAAACAATAGAAAGAATGTGCTAGCCCAGGCAGGCTGACTCCGAGCTGTACAGACCAAAGGATAGATTTGAAATAATTTTAACTTCAAATGAGTTTTCCTTACAGCAGATGGCAATGTTGCTATAATCTTGAAGTTTAATATTTTACAGTATTTTCTCTCATTTAAGAAACAAGCCTGTATTTCACATTTATATTTACAAATGCCAAAATTATGTACCAAATTTTATTTGACTAGGCTGGCAGCCTTCATCCTTCTCTACCAGTCTTCACAAGCTGTGAAGACAGTTGCTGTTTTTTCCAATATATCTGTCAGTACACATACTGAATAGTATTGAACAACTGCTATGACTTCTACAATTGTGTAGTACTAGTTATTGATATTACCATTGTATCACGTATATTGTTATATCTAAATATACACATATCAGATAAATACGGTGTGATACATCTGGGAAGGTGTATACAACAGTCATGTTTACACATAACAAGGATACACACACACACACACACACACACACACACACACACATATATATATATATATATATATATATATATATATATATATATTTACATATGTAGAATTATGTGTACATGTACATACGCATATATCTTTATATATATATAATATATATATATATATATATATATATATATATATATTTATATACATCTGTATATTGCGTTATATATATGTCATATATATATATCTATATATATATATATATATATATATATATGTAGGTCATATATGAGAGAGAAACACAGAGACAAAGTAAGAAAGGAAGGGGATAGGAGAGTAAGAGCTAAGCATGTTTGTGTCACACACTTACCAGTACAGGGTTTCAAACCCCTGCCTGACTATGTATTGCTATTACATTTTTATGCAGTTATTGCATGCGCCACAGAGCTTACATGTTGGAAAGCTGTCCAAAGGTATCTTTGAAGGTGAGTGACATCAGCAACACTGATAAAGGAGGGATAAGGTAAATGCAGTACAAGTGTCTGCCCACAAAAGCAGGTGTCAAGTAAGACACAACCACACTCTCTCATGGACTCACACACATTATCACAGTTGGCAGGGCCAGGATTAGAATTCCTAACTAACTAGTTTGCTACACTACAGTATTATGTAGCTATCACATGCAACACAGAGGTTATCAGGCTGCTATATGGGCAAAGGGTTTGTCAAGGTAATTGACATCAGAAGGCATGCTTCAGTAGGGCAATGGGAGGTGAAGTGAGTGTGAATGGCTTCCAAATCATTAATCTCCACACAAACAGACACGGATTTGCCAGTACTGACATGCAGGGGTTCATTGCTTCACATGTGTGTAGTGGTTGACTGTGCCAGAAGGCTGTACAAGGCAAGACAAATGGTATATCATGGCAAATGGCCACATGACAATGGTCTGCAGTGTGGTTCAGGGGTGTAGTCCCTGGATTGGCCCACACAGGTGGGTATTGTATTCACCATCCACTCATCTGGGATACTATTGTGGGTGGCCAGTGCTGTTTAATGCCTGCCATGTATGTATTCTATATTCCATAACATTGATGGTGTCTGGGATGTGCACATGTCCCACATGCATGTTCTGTGACATGTGGAAGTGTACTTGGGGTGTCTGGGGCATGTTGTGTGGACAGATTGTTATCATCTGATGTGGCATTCCTGACCTCATGTGGTGAGAACTAGCTATGGAACTGAGGTTGATCCTGCACCAACATTGACAGCATGATACAGGGATTCACTGGTGTTAGTGGCATCTGTCCATACAGGACATGTGTATAAGGCATGGTATTTCCTTTGTGGGTTACATTTGCTGACTCTACAGTTGTTGTAGGTGTCCAGTGGGGAACATAGCAAAGGACCACTGTAAACAATTATTTGCCTATTGTAGGTATGGAACAGGGTTCCCTGTCCTCTGTAGTCCACTGCAATCACACCATGGTTACTATCTGTGGGCAGTATGCAGGGAACTACCAATATAGTGGTTGTTGCCTAGCCAAGTGTGTTTGTGTATGATACATGGGTGGAGAGTGTTCTCTGGGTAATACAAGGGTTGCTTATATTGTTCCCAATCCATAATGTCACATGTAGGAGTTTAGATTGTCTACACCAGCCTATCTGCTGTTTGATATCTGCTGTCCTTGAAAGGTGGACATTGTGACATATAATAGGTTCTCAATATAAGAAATTTGCAAAACCTGCCCCACGATGAGCCCTGTTATTACACAATCACAGCTACCTTGACACAGGATACTGATGGCAAACACATACACGCACTTGACAGTGCTGAAATTCAACCCTCTACCTAGCTATGTATTGCTACTACAGTGTACTGCATTTATCGCACGCACCATGGAGCTAATCTTTCCCCAAAGGTGTATGTCAAGGTGAATGACATCAGCAGGCTTGCCAAAGTAGGACAACGGAAAGTGTAGTGACTATGAATGGCCTCAAAAGCATTGATCCCTACACAAACACACACAGAGTCTCACAGTTGTCATGGCTGGGATAAGAATTCCTATCTAACTAATACATCACACTATAGCATTATGCAGTTATAGCACACACCACAGAGCTTATAGGGATGCTCCTTCCTCAAAGGTGTATTTCAAGGTGAATGACATCAACAGGCTTGCCAAAGTAGGGCAATGGAAAGTGTAGTGACTTTGAATGGCCAGAAAAGCATTGATCCCTACACAGACAAACACACACATAGTTTCACAGTTGACAAGTCTGGGATTAGAACTCCTACCTAACTAGTACATCACAGTATAGCGTTACACAGTTATAGCATACCCACAGAGTTTAAAGAGCTATTCTTTCCCCAAAGGTGTATTTCAAGGTGAATGACATCAGCAGGCTTGCCAAAGTAGGGCAATGGAAAGTGTAGTGACTGTGAAGGGCCTCAAAAGCATTGATCCCTACACAAGCATGCACACACACACACACACACACACACACACACACACACACACACACACACACACACACACACACACACACACACACACACACACAAAATATCTCACAGTTGCCATGTCTGGGATTAGAACTCCTACCTAACTAGTGCATCACACTATAGCATTACGCAGTTATAGCATGCACCACGGACCTTATAGAGCTAGCCCTTCTGCAAAGGTGTATTTTAAGGTGAATGACATCAGCAGGCTTGCCAAAGTAGGGCAATGGAAAGTGTAGTGACTGTGAAGGGCCTCAAAAGCATTGATCCCTACACAAGCATGCACACACACACACACACACACACACACACACACACACACACACACACACACACACACACACACACACACACACACACAAAATATCTCACAGTTGCCATGTCTGGGATTAGAACTCCTACCTAACTAGTGCATCACACTATAGCATTACGCAGTTATAGCATGCACCACGGACCTTATAGAGCTAGCCCTTCTGCAAAGGTGTATTTTAAGGTGAATGACATCAGCAGGCTTGCCAAAGTAGGGCAATGGAAAGTGTAGTGACTGTGAAGGGCCTCAAAAGCATTGATCCCTACACAAGCATGCACACACACACACACACACACACACACACACACACACACACACACACACACACACACACACACACACAAAATATCTCACAGTTGCCATGTCTGGGATTAGAACTCCTACCTAACTAGTGCATCACACTATAGCATTACACAGTTATAGCATGCACCACGGACCTTATAGAGCTAGCCCTTCTGCAAAGGTGTATTTTAAGGTGAATGACATAAGCAGGTTTGTCAAAGTAGGCCAATGGAAAGTGTAGTGACTGTGAATGGCTTCAAAAACATTGATCCCTACATACACACACGCACAACCAAACACACACACAAAGTCTTACAATTGCAATGTCTGGGATTAGAACTCCTACCTAACACTATAGCATTATGCAGTTATAGCAAGCACCACAGAGTTTACAGGGCTACTCCTTCCCCAAATGTGTATTTCAAGGTGAATTACATCAGCAGGCTTGCCAAAGTAAGGCAATGGAAAGTGTAGTGACTGTGAATGGCCTCAAAAGCATTGATCCCTACACACACACAAACACACACAGTATCTCACAGTTGCCATGTCTGGGATTAGAACTCCTACCTAACTAGTACATCACACGACAGCATTACACAGTTATAGCATGCACCATGGATCTTATAGAGCTAGCCCTTCTGCAAATGTGTATTTTAAGGTGAATTACATCAGCAGGCTTGCCAAAGTAGGGCAATGGAAAGTGTAGTGACTGTGACGGGCTTCAAAAGCATTGATACCTACTTACACACACACACACACACACACACACAAAGTCTCACAATTGCAATGTCTGGGATTAGAACTCCTACCTAACACTATAGCATTTAGCAGTTATAGCACACGCCACATAGCTTATAGGGCTACTCCTTCCCCAAAGGTGTATTTCAAGGTGAATGGCATCAGCAGGCTTGCCAAAGTAGGGCAATAGAGAGTGCAATGTGTGTGAATTGGCCATAAACCATTCATTTGGAAGCACACACACACAACACTCAGTCACACACAGGTTTACATTAAACAGGAATGTGTATACAACTGCTAGACGAATAATGACTTGTACAGTCATGTTACACAGTTATCACAAGCACCACAGACACTATAGTGCTGATGGATACCAGAAGCAATTGTCTACAGTGATAGACATTTGCACATCATGTGGTATTGGCCAATTGGATGTGTTCTGGGTGGGACAGGCCTCATGATGGGAAGCTCTTTGTCACTGTCACGCTCTTCCACACATCTGTGTATGTGTATGTTTGGCCTATTATAGCGTGTTGTCCTTGGATATATGTGTGTATTCCTATCCAATGTGTGTGCAAAGCATGACTGGTGTGAAATGTGGAGTGTGTGCACAAACATCTGCGACTGACAGATATGTATAGTCCACTGTTGTTGCCAGACATGGGCTTCATTTCTGTAAGTGTGGGAGCATGCCCAGCATGAACTTTCAGTATTTTGTTGCCAGACATGGGCTTCATTTCTGTAAGTGTGGGAGCATGCCCAGTATGACCTTCTGTATTAGATGTGTGAATCCATTCCAGGTAGGTTGTACTCCAGTGCAGGCATGTGTGTTCTACACCTTCAGCTAGCAACCTGCTTCTGCAGGAGATTTGTAGATTGCTTGACAATATGGGGACACAATGGGCAAAGGATAGTGGGATACTGTAACTAATTGTGTTTGTGCTGCTTTTGCTACATGGATTTGATGTTAGCAGATATATTCAGACATATGTATTGTTTTTCAATGTGATGTTTTATGTCAACTACTGACAGGTATACATATTTGTTTGCAGTAAGTTCCTGGAGAACACAAGATGAATGAAGCTGTGTCCAATATTGTGGTCTGCAGCCTACATATTCTTGCACAATCATGCCATTCTGGATGGGAGCTGCAGACACTTGCTGATGGGTCTGTGTAAATGGTTCAGCACCTTGGTACTGTGGTGGCTGAGGATCCCATGCTTGTACATCCATCGATGTGACAGTATGGCTGTATCCTACTGTGGCCATACATCACAGCTGTACAGATTCACACAGGTTACCCAGAGGCAGGGCTCATATTTCTGGTCATTACCCCTTCACATTGTGGTTTACAAGCAGGTTTGTGGCCACCCATTCCTGTGTTTGCAGGCAGACATAGTATGTGCACACATCTGAGTTTTAAACTTCACACACTCCATGGCGTCCATGCTTCTACCCCCCCCCCCCCGTTATTCTATCCTCTTCAGAACATTATGCAAACATTGTCTGATAAGTATCCCTATAGTTATCACTTCGTCCTAACAGTATTTAGGGGTTGGTCCATAGTTCATGCAGTAGGACATGGTAGACATGCTACTGGGATTTGTCGACATGGCCTTGCATTTGCGTTCTGTGGAGTGAGTTATGTTCTTATTTGTGAGTCCATGAGATAACATACATTGGCAGTACGGGTGAGACACAGGCCCTTGACAGAGGACTGTAGGGCATTTGGTTGTGATGCAGGCCATCTATAGCAGGCCGGTGCATTGTGTTACTCCTACAGTCCCAGGCTGCAAGCCACTATATTCCCCTTGGGTGACAGCGTAGGTGTGCAAGGTGTTAATGGCAATAGTTTCTGTCCTTATTGATTCATTGGTGTGGATGCGGCAGGGTGCTGCTTACAGCTAGGGACACAGATGCATGGGACACCTCTTCAGCATGTTGCAGTCTGTGGCTATTCCCATACAGAGGTGGGTTCATATTGTACTCATTCCCAACAGCAGGGATAAGACCTGTGAGGTACCTGTGGCTGATGGTGGGGTGAGCTGGGTGCATGTGTGATATGGAAGCTACTTGCAGCTGACTCACAGATATACGTGGGGCATTCCACTTATGCTGGCTTGTGCAGGGACATCAGCAGTTTCTCAGTACTTCATATCTGTGCCTTTTGTGGTCTGCCAGTGTTTGACCAGACTACATCAGTATTCCATACTACACAGCCAAGTAATGTGCTGCTCACGTGTATGCACAGTTCCAAAGGTGTGTCCATTTGACAGTAAAATTTTATACACTCTTTGTCTAGGGTACTTCCACCTGTGTACTGTTTGTATGTCTGGGCCCACATTCATGGCATGTCCATCTTTCAGATGGTGACAGATATTACATCCGAACAATTAATATGGATTACAGCTGGATTGTGTCTTGCTGGGATGCAATGTGTTTGGCACTGCAGTTGTGAGAACATGGCCCTGTCATCAACAGCACTGGCCAATGGCCACCAGGACACAACTCTCAATGCCTACATGCTGACAATTTTCACACAATATACAACACACAACAACCTAACACACAGAGCCCTGCATATTGTACATGTGCTACAATCTATCCTGCTAATTTAGCCAGCTCAGGTAATATGTGCTCCAATGTTATTATACCTACACGTACATGTTACTACATTTCTACATAGGATTGGGGGGGCAGACCTGACAACTGTAAACATTTGCTATGACTGTACTGGTATTTCAGGTACTCCATTTCATTCTGTATTCTGACCTCTCATGCAGACTAGAGGCATATCAGTGTACTACAGTTCTTAGGTTTTATTGACCAACATTTTAGTTTCAGACTTCTTACCCTTCAGAACTAACATCCCACAATCTGACCTGTTGTAGTCTGCCTGTGTACGTCTGGAGGGGGGCTGTTCTCCATAGCCATCAAGCAGAGGCCTTGTCACAGCCTTTCTTTGTGTTTGTCTACACCTGTCCTGCTGGCTGAGACTGTTGTTGGGTATGTGAGCCTCACTGACATGCATATGTGTGTCCATTGGACACGCATTTGGCCCACCACATGTCCTGCAGTGGGTTTTATCACCTTGTCTAGTACTGCCTACTATGTTGACACCAGTAATTGTTAAGGATTTCATGCTGCCGATACAGGTGTCTACTATCTGCTGCCATCCATTTCAGCCACCCGATTCCCTAACATGCTCATATCCATACCATAGATACAGGTAGCAGAACATACTACTACATTCAGCAATTGATAGTGAGCGTGACTTACCTTGTGGCTGTGCCAGTATTGAGGATGGTGCTGGAGGGCTGACTATGTCGGATGCACATAGTACACTCCCTATACATGGTTAAGCACAGGTAGTGTCATGTTTGGCATTCCTTTTACTTTATGTGCGAGTCGAAGTTAGGTGTCATTCCCTGGGTTCCTACCATGTCAGTGTATGTGCTATGCGTTGACTCTTTGCCAAGGTCTTGGCATACTCGGCACTCCTCCTTCTGCCTACTGGGCTCAGGTTGTTCCTCCTCCGAGTCACTCTGTGCCTATGCTGGCCTTGGCAATGGTGGGAGGCTGTTTGGCCCTGCCCCATGCTGTTTCTGCTGCAGCTGTTTCTGCGGGATCATATTGTGTAGCATGGCACATACAATGATAATTTGTGTATGTGTAGCTGATGAGTACTGCAAGGCTCCACCGGATGTGTCTAGGCACCAGAACTGTGACTTGAGCATGCCAAACACATGCTCTATTATGATTCTGGTCTGTGCATGTGCCTCATTATGGAGTTCTTGTTTGGGTGTGTGTGCATTTCTGATGGGTCTCATCAGCCATGGCTCCAGTGCATAACCAGCATCTCCCACTAGGTGGCCATATGGGGTGTCCCTATTGACAAATCTCTGGTACAGCTGCGTCATATGCTAGATGTGGGAGTCGTGATAGCTTCCAGGGCTGCCAGCACACACATTCAAGATAATGCCCTGGGCATCACACATGACCTGGCAGTTGATGGAGGGGAAGCCCTTGTGATTTATGTAGACTCTACCCCACTCGCCGGGTGATGCTTTGATATGTATGTGTATGCAGTCAATAGCACCCACTACCTCAGGGTATTCTACTATTTGGTGGAAGAGACGCATATTGATGGTCAATGTCTCACGGGTGTTGAGGAAATATATGTGCTCACGGGCATGTGCTGACATGGCATCCAGGAACTGGTGGAGTACCCTGGATGCTGATGCCTGTGAGATCCCCCATGATATCCCCTGTTGGCCTTTGGACAGTACCTGTGGCCAGTATTCTTAAGCCTACACATACTTTGGTATCCACTGGGATGGGTTCAACTCTGTTGGTTCTGTGTGTGAGGCATGGCCGGCACAGCTCAGCAATTTGCTGTAGGAGGTCCCTGTCCACCCTATAGTGCTCCATTATCTCCAGCTCATGTAGCCCCTGGTAGGTTAGCCTGAGTCTGTACACTCTTCTCCTTCTCCCCACTGTGGGTTGGTCATCAGCATTGTCATCCTCACCACCCTCAGCCTCTTCCACATGTTGATTTATAAGAGGAAAAGCAGCCCCTATCATTTTGTTGCTTTTGTGAGGTAACATTTCCCCGTTTGTGTACACGGGTGGTCTAGAGTTAGTGGGAAAAGCCAGAGGGAAAGATGTTTGCATAGTTTATAGCAGTGTGCTGGGTTGAGCTGCTGCCTGTGTAATTGACTGATTCTGATACATTTCACATGCCAGCTGTGGTAGTTCTCCTTGATTACCTTTCTTAGTCTTCAGAAAACTTCAGAAGGAGGGCTCAGAATTACATACCAGAATCATGGAGTCAGAAAAGGCAGCTTATTCAAAGAATGGGACAAACAAAGAAAACCAAAACGAACCAACTGTAAACTTGAAAAATAACCAAATGAAACTGACATGACCAGACACAAAGGTATTGTTAGCGCTTTCGTATAGCAAATGCTTATACTTCTTCAGACATCTGACTAACAATAAATTTGTGTGTGGTCATGTCAGTTTGCCTCATTTGGTTATTTTTCAAGTTTACAATAGGGCAAGACAGGCAAGGATGACTCTGTTAAATGTTTTTAAGCAGATCCTTGATATAGCCAACATTTTTTTCTCCTGAAGACCTATGGGGCCTAGCAGGCAAATCATCACCAGTAGCATTTTCAAATAAGCAGGACCTACATTGTGAAGAACTTGGAAGGTAACAAAACCTTTAAAATGATTAGTTAGTGGCAAGTAATTAGCACAAGTCCCATAGCAAAGAATTTATATGGCATAACTGGGAAGATCAGCCAGCAGGTGTACCACAGAATTTTGTCCTTGCTGTAGTCATAAAAGATCCTCATCTAAAAGACCAAGATAAAATGTAATGAAATGGTCTAAACCAGAAAACATAATATGCAAATCAAACCACAAGGTCCAGTGTTGAAATATGCACTATTTTAAGGTAAAAGCAAGGAATTTTGATGATAGTCAGATTGTGGTCCTCCTCTATGAGATTGTCATCAAGAACCATGCCCAGACTGTGGACCTGTTAAACAAGTTCCATAGATATAAAGGGTAGAAAAGAGGAGATATGGAGGACAAATTGTGTCATATACTAGAATCTCTTCATTCTCCTGCAGATTAAGGTTGATTAGACTATTAGACATTGAGAGAAGGCTAGACACCTAACAGTCTTCAAAGGAGGTAAAGTCTGACACAGACTTCTAAGTAGACTGAGGTAGACAAGAATATTATTAACATAAAATCGATAACACATTCCTTTACCTTTTCTGACTTCCTTAAATCATAGTGCATGTGATGTCCCCACTCTGGGCCAAAATCAAGGAGCCAGATCCTTACCACTGACACTGGACAGGGACATTCACTTGGAATTAAATGAATACATTAAGTGTTTCCAGATGAAGACCTCTCTGCATCAAGCACAATTTCCCTTAAGAGCACACAGGAAACACAGTCAGCACGGAGTCTGGATTTCTCTCTATATCTGTCTCCCTCCAGGTCCCCAGTAAGACTCCCCACTGGCACAGCTTTAGGGATAGGTCCTCAGCCAAGTGTCCAAGGCATGTCCTCCAGCGCTCTCTCTGTAAAACCAGTGCTTCATGTCCCTCCCCAAGTAGCTGACACACACACATTCTTTGAGATTTTATTTTCACCCACACACACCTGGGAAAGGCTGGCACAGATTACCCACTCTTTGACCAGACTATAAGGTAGATTCACTGCCAGCAGTCAGTTACTATAATACTCTCAAAAGGGTATCCAATTATACTGAGTACAACTAATATTAATACAAATGGTAATGTTGACCAAATAAAAAGGCTTTCAGGAGTGGCCAGATTTAGCACCAAATAAATATATGCAAATACTCTCAAAACTTAAATATTTTCTAAAAGGACCAGCCACAATGAGAAGTTTAAATATAGTTAGTAATAAATAATACAAGAACATAAAAACATTAAATATCTATTTAAAGTAAACACCAGAGTTTCAGTCACAGGAAATATTGAAAATAGCGCAGGTGAATAGTTTCAAACAGTTACAGAAAAATGGTACTTCTAATATCACTATTTTTCCTGACTAATCCAAAGAGAATTACTGTTCCTACTTACTAAATAGAGCAAGGCAAGATAATGGGGGTGAGTGGTTCTTGCTGTCAGATCCAAGACAGAATGCAGAATGCTGAGAGTCAACTCCTACTAATCTATAAATATTATTTTTGGCTTACAGTATCACATGACACACATCTGGTCATCTGACTCTTTTTCCCATGCTATTACCACCTAGGTGTTACCATACACACAGATAGAGCTTTGCTCAGATATCTTTGAAGTCATAAAACCATTCCACTCTTCTTACAATAGCTACAGCATATTCTCTAGCACAGACATTGCATCTCTGGTTCCTTTCAAAACTGTGGGATAACATTGTTATGGCTTAACCCATAAAGTAATTAAACTTCAAGAATATTTTTACAAAGTTGGGTGGATTAACCTCTTCTCTTCCAGAATATGTTATTACAATGTATACATAGTGCTGTACACAAAAGGTGTAGTGAGATGTTAAATAGGAATCCCTTTGTGTACAACTTTTTTTAATAAACTGATGTATATAAGGAATGTATGAGAAAGAGAATTAATGTTTCAGAATGTCCATATCTAAAGACAGTTCCTTAAGAATAAAAGTAATCAAAGTATTGGCTAAAGGTAATGGAAAATTTCCAGATCTGGAAAGTTTGAAAAATAACTGGCCATATTGAAACTCATTGGAATGGATTCAGCAAGCAGCCGTGCAGGAATAAGTTATTCCGGCTTAACAGGGACCATTCCTATTCAGCACGTCAACGCACCATGCATATGCATGAAGGCACGCTGCCGTGCTGGAATATGTACATGAAAATGTGTATGAACATAGGGGATGTGTCTGAGAGCAGTGCTCTCACAAGATACACGCCCCCTGCATAATAGTACAGCAATGCAAAAAGAGCGAGATCACTCTTTGAACATCAGAGATGTGGCCAAAATGCCATATAGTGTATGGCTGTAAAATAAAAGTGTAGTGGCCACTGTAAAAATAGTGGTAAAGAATTAAAGAATAAAGTTAGAAAATAATGACAGAGAATTTGAAGTGCAGAAATCATACCTTTCAGAAAATGCATGGAAATACAAAACAAGTTAGTCTAACAGTCATAAAGTTTGCAAGAGAAATTCTTAAAAATGTCCATAATGTTTTTTTTTTCGTATCAGCAAGAAAATGTAAGCGTAGCTGCGTAGGTGTGCCCATCGCTTAGCTACGTTTAGTCCAGCTGAAACAGCAGGATAAGTTAAAAAGCAATAGACATCTAGCATAACAATAAGTGCAATAGTGTAGTGGCTAGAGTGTATGCCTTGCATGTGGTCATTCATGGTTCAAGCCTCATCAAAGCCATTTCCATTTTGTATGTGTAAACATCAAAATTTTAATTTTTGCATATTTATGTAAGAAGTAACTAATTTTTCTCAACCAGAGTAGTCTATAAGGCCTAGACGTGAGGAGTCAGTGTAATAAAGTAGTGAAACCCGCATATAAACACAAGTGCCCCATACAGTATAGTCACACAAGAATAAATTAATCACAGCACATTGGGGGATGTCAGAGAAGGTAAATAAATCTATATTATGTAATGAATGATGAATCAATACCATACAGGTGGTAGACCAATATAATAAAACATAAGCAATGCTAAGCATTGCACAGCTATGTTGACCGGGTGAAAGCACTGTGTACATATGAATACCAAGCAATGGATAGCCCAGCTAAGTGGATCTGCACATTGGTAAGCAATGCTGAACCTGCCCCTTTAGGCACTGCCAACTTTAGCTAAGCAGGTTTGCCCATAGCTTAGCTCAGCATTTTTAAAACCATCCAATCATGGCAAAGGGTGGGAAATTGGCCATATTTGAACCCTGCAGGCAGGAATACAGCTCATAACTGGTTGTAGCTCTCCACTGTAGGAAGTACAGCAGGAGTTGGAGAGGGCATGTGCACCCTGGGGCAGCGCTGGGGCATACAGGAGTCCAAGGTCATGGTAGAACTCCTGGTAAAAAACCATGACATGAGACTGCTGCAGGACCAGTACCAGGGCTCCCAATATGAAGCGGGAGCCTGGAAAAGTCTCATCTGTGATCTCACCAGTGCCACTGGTATCTCTTGGACTGGTGAGCAGGTCCGGCACCACTATGCTGACTTGAAACAGAGGAAGAGGGAGCTCTTGGAACAGTGGGTCCAAGAAACAAGAGACAGGGGAGATGTCCCAGCAGTGTTTAAGTATTCACAGCAATAATTGCTTACCAAAGTCCAGCCTGTATATGTGATGGATAGGTATGCATAAATGTTTCTCTATTTTCATTACAGCTGCAGCTGAGCAGGCTGTGAACCAGGAAGTCCATGCCAGCAGGTTGCAAAGTCTGCATAGGGAGGCTGGTGAGTAACAATCCTGCTTGTAGTAGTCATACCAAATAAATATAAAGGAGTAAAATGTCACCTGGCACTATAAAAAATGTGTATGGGTTCCACTGAATAAATCAGACAATATGACAGTAATAGTCCCATATAGGTCATATTTAAATAAAAGTGTAACTGCCTGGCAATAAAGTTCTAAATCCTGGACTGGTTGTGTTTACTCTGGTATTGTATGGCCTGACGTGTTGCATTCACCAAGATCTGGTATGTGAATAGTACTGTTGTGTCAACTGTTTCTCACACTGCGCTACATAAAAAATATATCTAGGAATGTCTGTATAAGAATGTTGTAATTACAAGATCAGATTGTACAACCAAGATAGACTTAGAAAACACTGAAAAAAAGGCAGCACTTTATAAATAGCTCACTTTGATGAAACAAATTGTTGCAGTTTTAGCACACACAGCCATGGTTCAAATCCCGGCAATGGTAGTAAGCTGTATGCATTATTATATCTCTCAACTATACAGATTTGTGGAGAATGTCCAGATTTTTGCCTCATATTTTTGGCCTGTTCCTCTATTTTCCTGGCAAATCACTGGGATGATCTCAGAACTGTAGCCACTAAATAATGGCATACATTTGAGTTTCAGACTTCAGATCCTTCAGAAAATGTATAATAAAACAAATCCTGTTAATCAATCAACTGTCTAAAAGTTTATAAGAGCAATATTTAAAATATGTCCCTATTTGTACCCCCAGTATGTAAAGCTTTGTACAGATTTTTTGCATTAAGAGGTTGAGAGGTATATGTAGAATTATATCTAGGAATCTGTGAATATGTGTAGAAACAGACAGGTAATGTTAACAAACATTCCCACCATAGGTCTACCAGGTAAGAGAAGTAGAATGTAGCTATAAGACAGCTCAAGTATACACTGTGTACAAACATACCATTGCCCAAACCAAGGCCAGAGGGTATTGTAATAATACCTGCAGAGTAATGATAAGAGCAACGATCATTAAAGTTGTGATCACTGCATGGATATACAAGTTGTTAATTGACATCTCTCCCCCCCACACCATATCTGCAATAATAATCTAAGCACACAAATCAATGGGTATGTTTTACACCAAACCTGCTGTTGGGACATATGTCCTATTGTTCAACCAATATTAAAATGTGTTTCTATTAATGTTCCATGTTGAAATACTATCATTGGTGGCCTGCTGCTATCGATGTAACCTGCATGCTGTTGTAATGGCCACTGTGGTTCCATATATGCATGTGTTCTGTTTGCTATGCAACTGTTCCAAATCTGTTGGTTTGGGTTAATGGGAATATCTATACATGCTGTTATAACTAATCCTGGATTGTGTTGACTATTACTAACCCACATATGTTCTAAAACTGTAACACCACAGCACGATTGGAAAGGCTGGTCCCAGCAGACCCACCTCTCCTACCTCATCTGGCCATGGCACTGGGCCCCAGCATGTCTGGAACCCACCACGGGACCTCCTCATCTGCTGGTCCTGAACCACCTTCAGGTAGAACTGCCTCAGGGGATGGGACTCACCCCCCTGGGAATGGACGTGGAGAGGATCCTGTCACCCAAAGCCAGGTCCGGGGTTTGGTGTGTAGTGAACTCTGAAAGGAGTTTGGAGATCTGCTATGCCAGCTTGAGGGATGCATGGCACAATTAGAGGGTCAGCCTGCCGCTTCTGCTCAGCCACCAGCACAGCAACCTGCAGGGCCTTGAAGGTGCAGTGGTGACTGCCCATAGGTGGGGACCTCAGTCCCACTGTTTCCATTTGAAGGCTCATGGGCTTCAGATTTCCAAATACCCCTCCCCATCCAAGGTGTTTCCCCCATATGTGTCATATACCACCCCTGTATGCTGTCTTGTCTGTCTTGTCTGTCTTCCTACCCAATCTACCTCCCCAAATATACCTCTACCCTTTCCCAACATTCAACTCTCACCTTAAAAAAGGCAATCTGTTCCCAAAAAAAAAATTTCACCCCATTCATAGCTGTCCATTTCGCACGTGTCCCCTGGAGACATGTAATCTGGTCTAATTGAATTCACAACCCATTATTGTTGTCCTCACCCCTCTCTCAGGGGGTTTGAGTGTCCAGTATATATGCACAGCTGTTGCACCCATCCTACACATCCCTAGCCATTTTCCCTATTGTCTTTCCCTCTGCATGCCCCCTTTTTCACCATTTTCCTATCACCCTTTTTTCTTTTCTTTTAAAGAAATTAGCAAGGGGGTAAGCGGTAGTAAGCAGTTTTAAGCAGTAGTAAGTGGGATTAAGCCTGTATAAACAGATTAAGCACTTTCAAGCTAACTGTCTGTAAGCATATTTAACCTGAAGTCAGCATTGCTTACCGCCACACAAACCCACGCAAACCTGCTTACAACTGCTTAAAAGTGCCTTAATCACTCTGTATCCAACAGCCCCTTTTCTGCTCAGCATCAAAAAAAATCAGCCTTTGCAAGTCTTGAATACAGGACCTTGCACACCATAGCCACAGCAATTTACGACTAAGCCATCTGAGCTGTAGATATGTTTGATGTTTTCTCAAACATCTCATGCAGCACAGTCATTCAACAATAGGGAACATTTATTTTTATATATATATATAGATACACACACACACACACAATATATATATATATATATATATATATATATATATATATACATATACACACACACACACATATATATATATATATATATATATATATATAGAGAGAGAGAGAGATAGAGAGAGAGAGAGATGCATCTATAAATATATATATATATATATATATATTTTATATATACACATATACATACATACATATATATATTTTATATATATATATATATATATGTGTGTGTGTGTGTGTGTGTGTGTGTGTATAGCGCATTTGGACGCCGCATCCACACTCTGAACCTCTCACTGCAAAACATCTGACCAAAGGCACTGTAAATGGGGATGAAGGGGCCCAAAATAGGGGACCTCTTGTAATTATTGCCATTATCCCTTCCTCCACACCTGAACTGTTCTGCCTTGCAACAAAATAACCAGCCTTTGCAAGTCTTCAACCCAGGACCCTGCACAACATAGCCACAACAAGTTACCACTAAGCTGTAAGATGTTGGGATGATTTCTCTAATATATCATGCAGAACAGTCAGTATACCATATGGAATGTACAATGCGGAAGCACTAAATATTCTAATGATACATACACACACACACACACACACACACACACACACACACATACACACACACACACACACACACACACACACACACATATATATATATATATATATATATATATATATATATATATATATATATATATATATATATTATATATATATATATATATATATATACACACAGAGCGAGAATATATATAGAGGGTGCACAGACTATCAAACAGCCATTATTCCTACAGTTGCCACTTTTTCAAATGGCGAGTGTCTGATTGTTTCCTACAAATGAAAATTATTGCATGAAACATATACCCACACAGTTGTTTATACCATTTCTTATAGCATTTAGGTGTTTGAAATACATAATAACTGATTAATGCAACTTTCAAAGAAAACATATGATACAGTAATCTGCAAAACATAACATATATTTACTGACTAGGCTAAAGCCTTCAATTAGTACAACAGTAAAAAACACACTTGCCTTGAAGACCAGACTCAGTCAACACATATAATTACAGATGTAGTTCAACAGCCTCCAATTACACTCTGTAGTCAATCCCCTAGGGGGAAAAGTATCAGTTGTCACAATGTAAATGTATCTGTTACATAACAATGCTTAACTTAAAACTTCACTATCACACTGACAAACAGAACTGTGTGCAAGACAGTATGCTCTAGCCCACCTCGGTTCCCATGGTGAAACATATGAAAATGTACAGCCATATACCTTTATGTTTCTTATTACTGATATTCCTCACATGTTGTAACAGCCTAGGTTAAAAACATTTAATACCCCTCCCCCATAAAATGTCTTACAAGAGCATATAACAGTGTTCTCTATACACTGACCTCCAGACTGTACAGGGTCACACATGTTTTGTCCAGCTGTAGCCCTCATATATATGGACCCTACTCCACAACTTGTGTGGGAGTCCACAACATCACTGGTATGATAGCAGGAATGACTGCACTAAATAATGATAGACCATACCTACCAACCTCTTACTGCATGACATCTGGACAAAGCCTGGTATATAAGTGGAGGACAGAGGCTGAAACACAGGGCCATATTTGAAATATTGCTGTTATACACTGTGAAAGTTAATGATTTTACAGGATTGGTTGCAACATACCCTTACTTAGGAATATGAAGTCAAAAACACAAATGGATGTTGCCATGTACTGATAGCAATCAATGGAGAGAATGCCACTGATATGTCAGGACAAGACCTGTGTGGAGAACAGACAAAACATAACAGCCAGTACTCTGGCCATCATGTGGATAGGCCCACAGTTGAGAGCTATGCAGACAGACTGCACTCCATGAAAAACTAGCATGTGCACACAAACCCTGTAAAACTAGCAGTATTCAATGCATATAACAGCAATATTCACACACTGTCCCTAGGTCTGGAACCTTATACAAACATGAAGTTGGCCTTTATCCACAAGTCCTGCTGTAAGAGGTATTCCTACCTGCTGTCTGTAACACTGCTGTCCCCCACATGAAAGATGTCTTCCATACAGGAAAGGTAAATGGACAACACCCACATGATGTAGTTATTTGCTACAAACTGCATAGGTTTGTAATAGGCATATCTACGATCTGTCCCTATATATCCCTCAAATATTAGACTTTGTCCACATGTGATGCTCTAAGAGGTGGATAGGTTGGGTCACAGCTGAGTAACCTGACACACCCTGGGAAAGGACAGCTCACATATGGCAACCACTAGAGTGTCTGTAAGTCATGTGTGTGCCACTGCTAGGCCAGTTAATGGTATGCTGCCCATATCCATATGTTACCTGTGAATATGAGTATTATACATGTTTGTATTGTACATCTAGGATACCTATATAGGGCATGAGCATAGTAAAGTACTATTGCAGATGTGTGTGTTAAACTGCATGTGATATATTGAATTAATAACATTCAGCTGTACAGTGTTCTTCTGGACAATGTTCACAGTTGTGACAGATATCTGTAGTCACTTACACATATCCTTGTATTATGGCAGCTATATTAATACTTTATCAAAACTGACGTCCCTGTTTTGTCACCCAGTGATGTGGACCAAAGACCAGACGTCCTGGTATAACAGGTTGAGACGTATAATTGAGCTGCAAGACTGTAAATACTGTGTGCCATAATGACATAGAACACAAATGTATACCAGGTATCCCCTGAGCATGTGTATGTATGCTTATGTTCAGCTGAAAGGCACAGAAGTAACAACATGGATCACAAGCAGTCCAGAAAATAAGATGTGCATGTTGCACATTTGTGTAATATCACTGTCACTGCATGCAACAAAATAAAATGTTTACTTCTACTAATTGTTGCATTGCCATGACACTGATATGGGAACTATGGTAGGCATGCTTATCACGTAGTAATCAGAGAAGTGTACAACTTGTTATAACCCGCTGTCCATGCCTACCACTAACAGCTATATCAACACCCATATACAATGGATATCAAAGTGTACACACCCCTGTTGGAATGCCAGGTCTGTGTGCTGTATGTCAATGAGACCACAGAAAGTCATGTCAAAATGTTTCTCACCTCAAATGTGACCCATAATCTCTACAATTCTATTGAAAAAGAAACAAAGCTGTTTCATGGAAGGTGCGCAACCATTGCCAAGTGAAGATGTGATATGACGTTAGAGTACAAACCAAGACAAATGGATGTTGTAATCATCTCCACAGGTGTTTACATGACATATCCATGTAAGGGTGTGCACACACATTCAACTGGCTTACTGTATTGAGTATTAATTCCCATATGTTTTCACAGGACAGGTTGTTATGTTCCCTATTGAACTGAGCAGGCTATAGAACACATCACAGGCGGGGATTGTTTTGACATGTGCTTTTGTGGGGTCATGTTCCAATTGCACAAGTACCATGCATTGTAACAGAGGTGTGCACCCTTCATATCCACTGTAGCTATATGGAATCAGCAGTACCTTACCTGTACAACCATCCTCCACCAACAATAGAGTAATCCCCCTTGATGGACAGCACCAAGACACAAAGCACATAATAGGTTGCTATAGTGGCTGTACAGTGACACATAGGTGCAGACCACAACTTAGAAACAAGTGCACCTCTATCTGAGCAAGCATGTAGGTTCACAGGTGATTTCCTGTAAGGCTGACTATGACTAGAAATCAGACATATCCAAACCACCAAGGCCATTTGCAACCATGTCTACACATATGTACGCAGTCTCAGAGCAAGTAACATAAGTCAACCTGTACTGGGGGTAAAGCACACCTCATACACACATGCCATGGATACAAGCAACCTGCATCAGACAGGATAGGCAGGAACAGTGGCACCCTGTCCGCACATTAGTATAGGGAGATATGCACATCAACCACACTCCTGCTTGCATCAATGGTGAGTATGGACATAATGCTGACTGATGGCAACAACAGCAAGTCTCCATGGGGCATGCGAACATCACAGTTTTCCCCCTACATGAACGCAGGCATGTGCTCACAGTTCCATCACACACTACAGTCAAACACATACATGCCACCATCCACACACCATCCATATGGAAGATGGCCACTGTCATCCCTCTACACAGAAATGAATGGTGAATAGTGGATTATGCCATTAAGTGTCCAACATTGGGGGAACTGGACAGGTCAGGGCCAGGGGTGTAATGCAATATGTAAAAGCCATGATAGCTTGCAGTGTTATGGTATAGTCTGGATTATTTGCAAGTAATATCCACTGTTGATGTGCATGTGGACAACTGTATGAGGTCCTGTGACCTTTTTTCCTGTTTATGTCTTCCAGGTACAATGTCCCAGGAATGTCTGCCCACATTCACAAACCTGGAAAATGCAGTCATCCAATACCTCATCATGCATCATGCCATCCTCTTTGGCTGCAGGGCCCAGGATCTGCATGAGAGAACCACCCTGTGGAATGAGCTCATCCACAGGGTAAATGATGTTGGCCTGCACAACTGAAATTATGAACAGGTGCAACATCACTGCACAGATCTAATCCGCCGTACCTGTCAGCATGCTGCTGCAGTTAGGAGGGACCAGCTAGCTACAGGTGGGGGTCATGCCATCCAGCCCCCACTGACACTTGCTGAGGAGCTCCTCACCAGCCTTGGGGCACCCGCCCGCCAGCCAAGCCAGCAGGCTGAAGACAGCATTGTGGAGTTGGGTGCCACCCACACAATGGATGAGGAGCATGCTGGTAAGGCTCCAGGGCACATTACTAGACTACTGTGGCTTATCCATTTTCATCTGTAAAGTATCTACATGCATATGTCAGATAAGATAGTCTGTTGTTGCAGTGTATTAATGAACAGATGTGCATAACCTCTAGTATTGTAGGTTTGTACTGTTGATGTGCTGAAATGCTGCTCCCACCCTGTACCAATGCCACAGGTGAGGCTACTAACATTACTTCTCTCACACAACTATTTAGGTCCCTCTGGTATACAACTGGGGCAGCAGCCTGTAGCTGGTGAGTCTGGTGTGTTTTGTTCAGGCTTGCCAATACACCAGCCATGTTATGGCCATGCTATTTGCCATGCACACATTTAACACACCTACCCATAATGCATGCTGCACATGTTCACTTATTGTTGCTGTTAACTGTACTGCATCACAGTGGTCACCATGGTGGTATATCTGAAGGGTATGTAAGAATCCTGCAGTATACCTAACAACCTGTCAGTGCAAGATGTGTGGACACAGATGAACATAATGGTGGGACAAATGGCCTACAGTAGGAACATGTCTGAAACATTACCCTTATACAGTGGCTACAACAGTGTATACACCACTATTACAATGGCAACTGTTCCTGATATAAACAATGGCAAACCACAATACCACATTCCACACATTTTACAACCTGTAATGGGATCCTAGCATGAGCAATGAATGTGTAATATGGAATCCTATGTTAGGACAACAAATATGGGGAATACAAACCTTAACAAATGCTGTCAGCATATGTGTGCACACACTCCAAATAACATATTGTGGAAGCAACAACACAAGAACGAAGCAGTGGAAGAAGTATGTAGCTGCTCGTACGACAGGACACAATGTATATCCAAAAGTAGATTTTATTTGTAGATCAACAAACGGCCATAAATCAAACAAAACTGGTTAAGCGCTTTCGGCTGTACCCCAGCCTTCCTCAGAACAACTATTGAGGTGTGCAAATGGTGTATATATACATCCAGCTAGTCACAATTAAGTAATTAATTAATTAATCAAGCCAGCTGAAATCCCGCCAAAACCAACAAGAGACTGAATAAAAATCTGAATAAAAATACTGAATGACTTTAAAGAATTACTTTAAAGAGATGTCTGCTAAGCAGTAGTGCAATACTGTGTAATTTTAAAAACTTTTAAAAACATTTACAATAATGTATACCATAAATATAGAAGTTCTAAAAGTTCAAAAGTTAAAATGTAATAAAACAAGTGTTTGATGTAACATAACCACAATTAAATCTATTACATTAAGCGGACCAATACACATGTCCTTACAAAATCCCAATTTTTTATACTTGTATTTATTCTAATGCTAAAAGGGTTTTAAGCTAATATAATCATTGAGGCCAGGAGGTCTTGTAGAATCTGTTATAATTTCTACTTGAATTTATTCTAATGCTAAAAGGGTTTTAAGCTAATATAATCATTGAGGCCAGGAGGTCTTGTAGAATCTGTTATAATTTGCCATTTACTTTCACAAAATGATAGTTTCATTTTCCAATCCCTCCAAAAGGTATACAATCAATCTGTTCAATAATGGAAAATAAGAAGCAGTGGTCTTCCCTTTGTCTAGAATGTGTCTGTATAGTGCATTTTTGTGTCCTGCTTCCTATTCTGTACACATGTTCATAGATTCGCCTGTTAAATTGCCTCTCTGTTTTTCCGATATAATGTGCATTACATTTTGTACAGATAGCCACATACACAATCTGTTTTGTTTTGCAGTTTCCTCTTCCACATCTAATAGTTGTGTGACAGATGTCCCCAAGAATAATGGTCTTACTTGGATTTATGTATTTGCACTGCTTGCAACTTCCACATTTCACTGTGCCAAGTTTTTATTGATGTTTAGTTTGGAGCAGCTGTCTCTTTCCAACAGTCTTTTCAAATTGGGGCTGTTTAAAACACATCTTGGTGCTGGGTCCAAAATGTGGTCCTTATCCATAACCATCAAGGTGTTCCAATGTTTTCCAAAATTTCTCTGATAATATAAGTATTAGGGGTATATGTAAGGACACAGACTCTTTCCAAGGGAGTAGTGGATGTGGATTCCTTGAGGGATGGTAGGTATGAACCTAGTAAAGGTGGATATTTCTTGCCCCATTCCCTTTGTACATATTGAATAACTTTGTTGACCATTTTATCAGTGCGCTCTTCTAAGAAACATGTCCTTGATAGTGTTAAGTTCAGATTCTAATATGTGTGTGTTGGATGACATCCTTGCCGCATATACATTGTCCTTTGAAAACGCTGGAATACGTGTGGAGGATGGTTACTGCTGTAATGAACGTAGTCATTCGAGAAAGTAGGTTTTCTGTATATTCTCGAAGTGAACCCTAGTTCATTACTGCTCAATAGTACATCCAGATAAGAGATCTCCTTATGACTGAATTCATGGGTGAATTGAAGAAACTCCACAGTGTTGTTCAAATAAATCATGAATTCCTGTAGTCTGTCTTCGGATGCCTTCCACAAGATAAAGATGTCATCCAAATACCTGATGTATAAAGCAATGTCCTTGTAGTAGGGGCTTTTGAACACATGTTCAGATTCCCATTCTGCCGTGCGGCAAGGATGTCATCCAACACACACATATTAGAATCTGAACTTAACACTATCAAGGACATGTTTCTTAGAAGAGCGTACCCTGATAAAATGGTCAACAAAGTTATTCAATATGTACAAAGGGAATGGGGCAAGAAATATCCACCTTTACTAGGTTCATACCTACCATCCCTCAAGGAATCCACATCCACTACTCCCTTGGAAAGAGTCTGTGTCCTTACATATACCCCTAATACTTATATTATCAGAGAAATTTTGGAAAAACATTGGAACACCTTGATGGTTATGGATAAGGACCACATTTTGGACCCAGCACCAAGATGTGTTTTTAAACAGCCCCAATTTGAAAAGACTGTTGGAAAGAGACAGCTGCTCCAAACTAAACATCAATAAAAACTTGGCACAGTGAAATGTGGAAGTTGCAAGCAGTGCAAATACATAAATCCAAGTAAGACCATTATTCTTGGGGACATCTGTCACACAACTATTAGATGTGGAAGAGGAAACTGCAAAACAAAACAGATTGTGTATGTGGCTATCTGTACAAAATGTAATGCACATTATATCGGAAAACAGAGAGGCAATTTAACAGGCGAATCTATGAACATGTGTACAGAATAGGAAGCAGGACACAAAAATGCACTATACAGACACATTCTAGACAAAGGGAAGACCACTGCTTCTTATTTTCCATTATTGAACAGATTGATTGTATACCTTTGGAGGGGATTGGAAAATGAAACTATCATTTTGTGAAAGTAAATGGCAAATTATAACAGATTCTACAAGACCTCCTGGCCTCAATGATTATATTAGCTTAAAACCCTTTAGCATTAGAATAAATTCAAGTAGAAATTATAACAGATTCTACAAGACCTCCTGGCCTCAATGATTATATTAGCTTAAAACCCTTTTAGCATTAGAATAAATACAAGTATAAAAATTGGGATTTTGTAAGGACATGTGTATTGGTCCGCTTAATGTAATAGATTTAATTGTGGTTATGTTACATCAAACACTTGTTTTATTACATTTTTAACTTTTGAACTTTTAGAACTTCTATATTTATGGTATACATTATTGTAAATGTTTTTAAAAGTTTTTAAAATTACACAGTATTGCACTACTGTTAGCAGACATCTCTTTAAAGTAATTCTTTAAAGTCATTCAGTATTTTTATTCAGATTTTTATTCAGTCTCTTGTTGGTTTTGGTGGGATTTCAGCTGGCTTGATTAATTAATTAATTACTTAATTGTGACTAGCTGGATGTATATATACACCATTTGCACACCTCAATAGTTGTTCTGAGGAAGGCTGGGGTACAGCCGAAAGCGCTTAACCAGTTTTGTTTGATTTATGGCCGTTTGTTGATCTACAAATAAAATCTACTTTTGGATATACATTGTGTCCTGTCGTACGAGCAGCTACATACTTCTTCCACTGCTTCGTTCTTGTGTTGTTGCATACTTTTCGTGGAGAGTTTGTTACTATGGCAGAAGTTTTGTCTCCTGCTGCTTCATTGTCGAGGGACGCTATATCCGATCTTAGGGCCGATGTAACAGCACTTCAGGATGAGGTGCGTAAACTTGTCAGCTTATTCACTGCTTTGGCTTCACAGAAGAACAGGAAACCATTTGAAGGAAGGAACTCTGGAGAATCCACCGAGTTGGTCCGAGCACATTTGGTGCACGCAACTTCCGAGGACGAATCGGAAGTCACCATTTCCGGTAATGCACACACTACGCAAACGAGAATGAAGGGGCAAAGACTGTTAGCAGGTGGCGAGGTGAGCACACCGGACTGTGGCTTTCCTAAAGCCCTACTAGACACTGATTGTGTCCTTGAAAATCCGCCGACTACACATCATGTTCGGGAAACCGAATCAGAGAGGAGGATGGAGAACTCTCGAGTATTGGACTTAGCACACACCGAGGAGGACTATTTGCTAAGTGAACGCCACGATTTCGTGGAACAAGATTGCACTTTTGATTTTAGTGTATACAAAAAGCGATCGGACAACCATTATGGGGGAGCACGTCCGAAATACAATAAGCACTTCAACGGTCGGCAAGGGACCGTTCAGGACATTGCAGGTACTGTTCCCATTAAGTTGGGACATGATTCCAACACTTCTAATGGATTTCTTTTTAAAGAAAAAGCGGACATTGTACATAATAATGGCTATAAGTTTACTAAAAGTAGTGTAGTTAAAGGAGGAGAGTTGTTTGAACAATTTCTAAGAGATGACTATGATTTTTTTGACAACAGTATGAGAGGTTCGCATGAACATTACAACCATATAGATAATAATAGTATTAGTTTAAAAGAGTGTATACTAGAATTTGGTAAGAAACTTACAGCATATAAGAATGCAAAGATTGATTGTAGTTATCTAAAGAAATGTATTGAATTTAAAATTGTACCCAAAGGTATTAGATTCTTTAAATTACCATTGGGTATTTCATACACCCAGGCAGTGGAAAATGATTTTAATAAGTTATTCGATGGGTTTGGTTATGATTTCATGACATTATTAATTAAGCACTTGGACCTTAAAATAAGTTCTTTAGCCGCCCTGTTAGAACATACTAACACTTTCATTACAGAACATTCAGATTTTGAAAGTTTTAAAGACTTGTACAACAAGCAATACCTGTTTGCTGAAAACAACATACAGAATACAGTAGATAGGAAAGATAAGAAAATGCATCGAGATATGGAAGCTTACAAGAAGGATAGAGTATATGTTTGGCCCAGAAATAAGGAACATGACAGCAACATACACAGTAGAAGGAGAAATGTAACATCTAAAAAACCACATCAGGAAGAAAATTTTCAGGGGGGAAGATACTATCCAGCTTGGAGGGGAACAAAACAATGGTACAGGACTTGAATAAGTCCAACACACACGTTTTAACGGACAATGTGGTTATAGAAGATATTAGTAGTATGACCATTCCCATTGAAAATCACACAACACCCCCGCACCCTGACACACATCCCACTATCATCACTCATGATGGATTCAAGGTTTTTAACTATTCTACCATGGAGGTCACTGATGCATGTGCAGAATTGCTAAGCAAAGGTATGAAATTCATACCTATGAGAGGATGGAATATATTCGATAATATCAAGGAGATTAAAAAATACTGTAGAAAATTGAATTTAGCCCTACAATTCAACAACAATGCCGAGTCCCATTCCAAGACCAAGGGCATAGCAGGTACCGAGTTAACCAAGAAAAGCACATACATACCGGCTTCCAACCCCCATGTACAAAACTTTGAACAGCTTGTATGTCATGACATTTACTGGTCACACACCAGGATGCAAGACAAGAGACACAGCACGCATGACAATCTTACAGTGTTGGAGAGAAAATGTCTATCGGATCTCACCTTAAACAAAGAAATCAGGGTTATGAAACCTGACAAGGGAGGGGGAGCTGTGATTTTTTCTACTGACAACTACAACTGTGAGATATACAACATACTTCAGAACTCCGGGAATTATGAGAGCATTTCCCTCAATCAGGTGAACATAGGCCACAAGCGCATAGACCTTATCATAGAGGAATACCTTATAGACAATAGGATTTCCAACGACACATATTCCTACATTAAGGTGGACCATCCAGTTTTAGCCAAGATGGTGGGTATCCCCAAGATACACAAATCCGTTTCTCAACCACCATTTCGTCCCATTGTATCAGGCTCCAGGTCCAAAACATTCAATATCGGCAGATTGATTGACAGTTGGCTCAAGAAGACCTATGACAACATTCAACATATTATCAAGGACTCATGGAGGTTTTTGGGGGCCATTACCAAGGATATATGGAACACCAACTTGATTTACTCAACAGTGGATGTGGTCGACCTTTTTTCCAGTATACCCAGGACAGAGGGACTGGAATTTTTTGAAAGAAGTCTTACCAAGTTCACCGATTTTTCATGGGAAAAGATCAGCCTCATTTGTGACATGATGTCTCTTGTACTGGACTATAACTACATCTCATTTCAGGGAGAATTTTTCAGGCAGACTAGAGGAGTGGCCATGGGGGCAGCATGCGCCCCGATTTTTGCCAATCTAGTCATGGCAGAATGGGAATCTGAACATGTGTTCAAAAGCCCCTACTACAAGGACATTGCTTTATACATCAGGTATTTGGATGACATCTTTATCTTGTGGAAGGCATCCGAAGACAGACTACAGGAATTCATGATTTATTTGAACAACACTGTGGAGTTTCTTCAATTCACCCATGAATTCAGTCATAAGGAGATCTCTTATCTGGATGTACTATTGAGCAGTAATGAACTAGGGTTCACTTCGAGAATATACAGAAAACCTACTTTCTCGAATGACTACGTTCATTACAGCAGTAACCATCCTCCACACGTATTCCACAACGTTTTCAAAGGACAATGTATACGTGCGGCAAGGATGTCATCCAACACACACATATTAGAATCTGAACTTAACACTATCAAGGACATGTTTCTTAGAAGAGCGTACCCTGATAAAATGGTCAACAAAGTTATTCAATATGTACAAAGGGAATGGGGCAAGAAATATCCACCTTTACTAGGTTCATACCTACCATCCTCAAGGAATCCACATCCACTACTCCCTTGGAAAGAGTCTGTGTCCTTACATATACCCCTAATACTTATATTATCAGAGAAATTTTGGAAAAACATTGGAACACCTTGATGGTTATGGATAAGGACCACATTTTGGACCCAGCACCAAGATGTGTTTTTAAACAGCCCCAATTTGAAAAGACTGTTGGAAAGAGACAGCTGCTCCAAACTAAACATCAATAAAAACTTGGCACAGTGAAATGTGAAAGTTGCAAGCAGTGCAAATACATAAATCCAAGTAAGACCATTATTCTTGGGGACATCTGTCACACAACTATTAGATGTGGAAGAGGAAACTGCAAAACAAAACAGATTGTGTATGTGGCTATCTGTACAAAATGTAATGCACATTATATCGGAAAAACAGAGAGGCAATTTAACAGGCGAATCTATGAACATGTGTACAGAATAGGGAAGCAGGACACAAAAAATGCACTATACAGACACATTCTAGACAAAGGGAAGACCACTGCTTCTTATTTTCCATTATTGAACAGATTGATTGTATACCTTTTGGAGGGGATTGGAAAATGAAACTATCATTTTGTGAAAGTAAATGGCAAATTATAACAGATTCTACAAGACCTCCTGGCCTCAATGATTATATTAGCTTAAAACCCTTTTTAGCATTAGAATAAATTCAAGTAGAAATTATAACAGATTCTACAAGACCTCCTGGCCTCAATGATTATATTAGCTTAAAACCCTTTTTAGCATTAGAATAAATACAAGTATAAAAAATTGGGATTTTTGTAAGGACATGTGTATTGGTCCGCTTAATGTAATAGATTTAATTGTGGTTATGTTACATCAAACACTTGTTTTATTACATTTTTAACTTTTTGAACTTTTAGAACTTCTATATTTATGGTATACATTATTGTAAATGTTTTTAAAAGTTTTTTAAAATTACACAGTATTGCACTACTGCTTAGCAGACATCTCTTTAAAGTAATTCTTTAAAGTCATTCAGTATTTTTATTCAGATTTTTATTCAGTCTCTTGTTGGTTTTGGCGGGATTTCAGCTGGCTTGATTAATTAATTAATTACTTAATTGTGACTAGCTGGATGTATATATACACCATTTGCACACCTCAATAGTTGTTCTGAGGAAGGCTGGGGTACAGCCGAAAGCGCTTAACCAGTTTTGTTTGATTTATGGCCGTTTGTTGATCTACAAATAAAATCTACTTTTGGATATACATTGTGTCCTGTCGTACGAGCAGCTACATACTTCTTCCACTGCTTCGTTCTTATATTGTGGAAGCAGCTTGTGATGTACTGACAGCATTCACTCTTCTTGAGTACACACCTTCCGTCAAGTACAGGGCCTCAATGTCACACCAAGTAACGGTCTGCTGTCCAAGAAGTATGTCCATAACATTTGCCCACTCACCTGCAACAGAGGCAGCAGGGGCTTGCACAGATCTTACAAACCATGAAATGGATCCCATATCTGAAAGGTAGCACTCAGGAGTGGGAAAAGTAGCCTTACCTCACCATTGCATATACCATTGCAAACAGTGCAGAGAGTCATATATGTATGTATGAAGTATGGAACAACATTGATGTAGAAAATAAACAGATGCCCATCCAAAACATATGACAAACCATGTTGCAAACTGATAATGGAGGCTGCCCAGAAACATGCAGCAACACTGACGGACTTGCAGGAATGTCTAGCAAGTACTGCCTGTACAGTACCTGTGTCGACAATTGCCTGGATTCTGCATAAGTGTGGCCTATGGGTTAGGGTAATCAGATGGAAGAGTTGTCCCACATGATACATAACACCAAGAACACTCTCTGTATGCTGGAAAAACAAGGAATTCACTCGAGTGATGAAAACACAATTTATTCCACGATGTGATAAAAACTCCACAGCATTAGCAGCATATACAAAATAAAATGTATACTCCACAGTAGCACAATATCCACAGTGAAGCACTTTCATCCATCTAGACTTCTTCAGAACTGAGGCATTCCGTGGCCTTTCACATATGTCAGAAAAAATTATTACTCACCAAAAGCTGCAAGAGATAAAGTAACAGTATGTAACTACTAGCTATGCTGCTAATGCTGTGGAGTTTTTATCACATCGTGGAATAAATTGTGTTTTCATCACTCAAGTGAATTCCTTGTTTTTCCAGCATACAGAGAGTGTTCTTGGTGTCAGTTTGTTTCTCTCTGTGCTGGTTTCCACATGATACATAATCCAGGGCTCTCTACCGGTAGCATAAGCATAACATCAGGTCTGCCAAAGGCATGTGTTGCAATGTGTAATGGTGTCATGAGACCAAGGCTCAAACCTACAGACAGTATTCATAAAGATATGTGTAGTACACAAGCAACACTTCACTTCACCTCAGGGCCACCATCCCCAATATTTAGCTTGCTGGTGCCAGTGTACACCTTTAGGTTTGCTGTTCATTAGCTGGAACTAGGCCTGTAGACATGGTGTTTGGAATTTGGAACACTGCAAAATAACACTCATGTGTGGGCCCATAGTTGTCAAGCATCTGCAATAAGGCTGAGGATGGGGAGGGGTGTCAGCTTCAAACACAACAGTGAACTGCAGCATACATCCAGAACTTGCTAAGAATGGCTGTATCTGAACACAGTGAAGGTTATGAATTGTGCCAGACATAACCCTGACTCTACAGCAATAGTGAAGCCACTGTGTGACCTCCAAAGACTGTGCACATGAGCTGACCTTGCAATCTGACAGAGCTGGGGGACATTTGTAGGGCAGAATGACCAAATAATGGCAAGTGAAGATGGGCCATGCTAGTATACCCCTTCCAGGAATAGTGACTGCTGTAGTTCACTTAACAGGTGCTTCAACAAACCATTGTGTTAAGGGTGTGCACACTTATGCAACCCACATATTGTATGCATCTCATTCAGCATCTGCACGACTAACACATTTGTTTGATACTGCATTGGATTGCACAGGTCATATGTCACATATCAGGTGTGTGTAATGTTAACAAATGCAGTATTGTGGCCCCATGCCATATCATAGAAGAGGCTGGCATGTCAACAAAGGTGTTTACACTCCTCATATCCACATTAAGCTGTGTGTGTGTGTGTGTGTGTGTGTGTGTGTGTGTGTGTGTGTGTGTGTGTGTGTGTGTGTGTGTGTGTGCGTGTGTGCAGAAGTGAACCATAGCATACAGGTCCTATACATTTCTTGTCTGCCACTCACAGATGGCGAGATGGGTCAGGGTCCCTCCTGCAGGCAAACTAATGTTAGTGTCCATACAGACTCTGACAATGATGATAGGCATAGTGAATCACAGGCAGGGTTGTCAGGGGCTGAATCTATGCTATTGGTTGACATCCCACTTTTATCTACTCCATCCCCGCACACAGTCACAATGTCCATACATACCCCGTCACCAGTGGCCATAGATGAGGGACAGTTGGCAGGTGGTGGCATGAGACAGGAAAGTGTGGTGACTATGGTAAGTGTGTCTGTACACAGCAGCCAAAGCCAGATGACCGGCGAGGTACCACACAGGAAGATGTACAGAGGTGGCCGTAGGAGGACTGCTGGCCATCATGCCCCTGGCAGAAGTGTCACAGCAGGTGTCACCAGACACATGTTTTGGGCCATCATGAATGCACAGGCATGCATGGAACATCACACCAGAGATAGTCTGAGGCTCCAGAGGGCTACTCTTCCTGCTGTACGTGACTACATCCTTGATGTTGCAGGTGTCCACCGTTATTTTTCAGAGGTCATGGATAGATGGTTGGGGGAGATGGTGGGAATCCTCAACTGTGTGGTGACTGTGGTAGAGCATGTGGTGGTAGTAGGGCATCGGCCACATGGACATAGGTCAGCAACACCAACAGGTGGAAGTCTACGTGGACGTGCAACAACTCACAGCCACTCCCATAGTGGCAGTACCAGTGCCAGCACTGCAGGGAGGGTGCTGTCCACACAACAATGCAGCAGGCCAGTCCCAACAGGGATGTGGATCCAGTGGACAATTGTCTTCAGCAGGGGAGAGTACCATATCTGGGCTTCTGCCTGGTAGTGCCTGTGCAACCCCTGGCAGGCACAGTTCCCATGTCCGTGGCCAGACACGGTGAACTGTACACCCTGCCATGTACAGTCTACAGCTGTCCAACAAACTCCAGTATAGGCTAGCCACATGGCAGAAATGTGTGCATACATACACACACACACACACACACACACACACACACACACACACACACACACACACATCACCAACACAGCTAGAGCACCTCCATACCTACACACACCACATCTACACAGCCCATTTAATAAAGAACTCAGTAACCCACACACATGATGTCAACCAAACAGCTCAGCCTAGGCCTCTGGCAAACCCGCAACACACCCTGTGCATATGATGATACCTGTGCCACATCCCTGTCATCTATACCACTGATGCAGGGACATGCTAATATGGTTCTGATGCACAGGGTGAATCTACTAAAGTTTAGCAATGTAATGTTGTTTGATGTGTTGTCAGCTGGAATGATTAATCCTTATACGTCAGGGTGTGTAGCTGTCCAGCCATGATGCATTATAGCTGCCATTAACACTGACTGATTGTGGTCTCCATAATGTATTCTGTTTGTGTTCTAGCTGTCTATGTGCCAGCAGGATGTTAGTCTGCTGTCCTTTACTACAAGGGGTGTGGCACTGTGGTCACACATTGTGTCATATCCCAGGTACAGCTGAACAGAAGTAACAGGTCTGTATAACAGTTACTGCATGTGCACATGGCTAATAGGTCTGAGGGTTGTATACAGGTGAGTGCATGGTGGCAGATGTAAGCAGCTCTTCTACAGTGGACAATGGTAAGTGTACTGGGTGACACACACCACATGTTTGTGAATAACACATGCATAGAGGCTTTGGTGTTGATGCAATACAGAGAAAATACTGTTCACATGGATGCACTTCACTTTGCAGTGAACTCATTTTGGCCTATTTAATTCCACCAAGACCAAATTGCCAAAACATCACATCAGTAAATAATCAGTCTGCCAATTTAATGTCATTGACAATAGTAATGGCAGGGTATATGTCATCTTCCCCAATATAGTGCAATCCTGGTGTTGGTAAACATAGGTGTGCTGGTGTGGGTGGCACAGCCCCCAACTTTGGAGGGTGTGGGGTGGTGTAGAACCACACATAGTGTGATTAACAACTACTTAACTTGTTAATATAAACTGTACAGTATAACAGCACACTAAGCGGGGAGATACGCATAACAATAACCCCAATGTGGGAGGCTGTGCCCATAACAACCACACCTAGCTATATATACCAGCTCCAGTATCACTGTACAGCTGTACAGTGGGGAAGAGGGCATTTACACATCCACTACTAGCTTTGATGGAATGAATTTCCACAAGATGATTGCTTTGAAATTTTACCTTTTGTCAGTTAGTTCTCGGACAAATGGTCTCCTGGGATATATATTTTCTGCAAACTGAAGTAGATCCCTTCACATACACACACACTTACTTGGCAACACTGAGAGTAGAACCCCTACCTAGGTACTTATTGCTACTAATGTGTTTGGCCTTAATTGCACACACCACAGAGCTTTTAGGATGAGATGTGCCCCGAGTTTCCTGCTAAGTGAAGAACATCATCAGGTCTTGTACAGTATGGTAATGTGGGATGTACTGGGTGTTAATGAAGAATACATAATATGACATGCTGTCATATACACATTGACAAACACATACAGTCATACACACATTTGACAGATCTGGGTTTAGCAGTGTTAACTACCTTGTCAGTGAGTCCATACTGTTACAGAGTTTTTGCACATAGCACATGCATCATTGGGCTGGATAGTTTAATCAGTTACCTGTATGGTTGATGGTGACAGTGGTCCTCATACAGTGGACCTTGGGACATGTACTGGGGGTACCATGGTGTATAGACAGTATACCCAGCACCCACACCCCACATTGGCTATTGTACTTACTGAAACCGATGATAATGCTCTGCCATACCCACAATCACACATTGACCAGGACTGCAATACAAACCCTTGTCTATCTAATCAGTGCTACTACAGGGATATGCATTTATTGCACATGCCACAGGGATAGTAGGGTGAGGGTTTGTCATGGCTCTCCTAATGTCAACAACATCACCATCCCTTATAACGCATGGCAAGGTTTAGTGCATTTGGAGAATGTGGCCTCAGAATGCTGTCTCCTACAAATATGCACACTCACACAAAATTATACACACATACACACACACACACACACACATACTCACATTTGCAAGGACTCAGAGGTAACCCACAGCCATCTACACATTTGTAGAACAGTGTAATGCTGGTACTGCAGGCTCCAGGTAGTCCATAGGGGGAAGAGTGTCACAAGGCACATTTAATGTGAATTACAGCAATAGCCCTTTCTAAGTATAGTAATGGGGGGTGTAGGGGTGAGAAGGCCCTCAGAGGATTTTCAACTACAAGTTTGCAAACACACAGGCACTGTTATACTCAATAATCCACACACACATTTGTCACTACTGAGGTCTATAGGTGCAGGTGCTCCTAGGTGTGTACCAGGCTAATGTCCATGGAGAGTTGAGAACAGTAGGGCAAGTGAGTGCACTGGTATCATGCCACCTGACATTTGTCATCAGGCCATCTATCAAGTGATGCCACTTGATTGATTCCCAGGGTGACAGTTAAATTCAACATCTACTCATTTGGTTTTCTCTTGAAGAGAGCCAGTGAGGTTCTCCAACTGACATGTATGCAACATATATTGCATAACATAGCCAGTGTCTGGGTTAGGGACCTGTACCCAAACATGTTCTGTTTACTGTGGTAGTCTGGTTGAGGTATCCATGGCATGTGGTGCATACAGAGTGGGGTTGCCTAGCTGTAGCATTTATAAGACAGCTGGGCAAACATGTAAATGTCAGCCAATCAGAGATTGCCTGTAAGCAGCCAAGATGAATACCTGACATCTGCACATCTGTACAGAGGACAGACAGAAAGTAGCTAACCAACAGGTTATGAATTAGAATGAATGTTTTGACAGACAGACGTCTGAAACTGATAGGTAAGCCATTACTACATGACAGCAGTCCTCAATGACATGCCCTAAAAACATAGCAGTCTACGGTTAATATCAACATAGATCAATATCCAATAGGAGATGCATAAAAACATACAGGCCAAACACCAAGAACACAATAGTCAGTACTCAGAGTCCAGCTTTGCATGCAGGGGTGTATAGTCTGAGTACTACAATCGGCAATACACTCTTACTTAGAAAAGCACTGTTAAAAGTAATAATGTAATGATACAATACATGCAAGTGTGACTGCATATAACCTGGGATACTACCCAAGTATGAAACACATACAAAGAGAAAATATTGTGGTACTACCCATGTATACTTAGGTGTCCCATATAGTATACTCACACTCCTTGCTACTGTAATGACAGCACATAGAAGCATGTTATGTACATAGAATTAAATACACTTATTAAAGATGTCATTACCCTGCTATTTTATCAGACTGGAACGTGATCACTAGTTACCAGAGCTGAGCTATGCTTAGCAGGTGTAAATGCTTAGCAGATTTGTGCACTGGTAAGCGAACCCTACACGGTATAAACACTTATTGTTTAACTATACATTAGTACCACTTACCATCAGGAAAACCCATGCAAAGCCGCTTAAAGCTGCTCAAAACTGCCTTAACCACTCTGTATCCAACAGTGCTTGTTCTGCCTAGCAACAAAATAAACAGCCCTTGAACCCAGAACCCTGCACACTATAGTCACAGCAGTTAACCATTAAGCCATCTGAGCTGTGAAGATATCTGCTGTTTTTTTTTCAAATATATCATTCAGTACACATACTGAATAGTAGTGAACTGATTTGACTACTATAATTGTTTAGTACTTGTAAGTGAAAATAGTGTTGAATCAGTCGTGTTCTTATATGTAAATATACACATACCAGATTAATATGGTGGGATACATCTGAGAAGGTATATACAACACTCATGTTTACACATAAAAGAATATAAATGTATGTTTATATATATATATATATATATATATATATATATATATATATATATATGGGTGTACTTTACATGATCGACATCCCAAATGTTCGACTTTCATATGGCCGAGACCATATGATCAAACATTTGAAACATCGACCATGTAAACTAAACACCATAACACACACACACAAAAAATAACTCTGTTTAGCAGGGGGCAAACCACCCTGCACCACCCACACCCCCCGCTGCTTAAACATACCAATTCCAAGATCCCACTACATTGCGGTAATGGCAAATCTTCCCATTCTGCACTGTATGGAGATTTCTATTCAGATCGGTCAAGCTTTTAAAAGTTTGATCATATGGCCTCTGCCATATGAAAGTCAAACTTTTAAAATTTCAACCATCTGAAGGGGACCCATATATATATATATATATATATATATATATATATATATATATATATATATATATATAGATACACACACACACACACACACACACACACACACACACACACACACACACACACACATATTCATATATATATATATATATATATATATATATATATATATATATATGTTTTATATATATATATATACATATATATATATAAAACATATGCCCATGACATGTAGTGGAGTCATACCTCAGCACCATAACTCTCATCCTCTTAGTGCAAGGGAACTTAATGTATGTATTGCAGTTATAAATGTAGACTGTCGCTACAGTGACAGGGGTTGTGTCAACATACATGTTGTTAAGGAAGGCTCTTCTGAAACTGACATGTACGCCATTTGTTACTGACAGACATCATAACATCATCATAGTGAAGTACCACAAAAATCACAATAATGATCCTGTGGAATACAGAAGAAATATGAGCAATAAACATGGATAGTCTGAAACAATCCGGTCAGTCAGGAGGTATACACAGAATGCCTCAGTGCAAGAAATGTGGAGCAAGCCTGACAAAGGGGATGTTTAAAGCCATGAAAATGGGAATGCATCAGAAATATTGGACTAGATAAGCTCATACAGTTGATGCATTCACACCCTTCTGTCTGTCCTAATGGTTTCACTTTATAATCTCGAAATGCTGAAATCTTGAATTTCAGCATTTCAAGACTATAATGGTGAATTTCAAAATGTGGAAAGTGCATAATTGCAATTCAGATATCTCAAATTCACTGTTATGGCTTTATGTTACGTGACATGCAGTATTTACGTTGGATGTAGTTTGATGTGGTGTATGGATTTGCGTGGAGTCTAAGGTAAGTGACTCTTTTCTTAAGGGTTTTGGGTGGGAGTTTGAGTGTGTGTTAGATTGTTTTTAAGTTGTATGTGTGGGTTAGGGTCAGTAGGTTAACGTATGAGTGTGTAATTGCTGGATGTGTTGGTGTTTGTGTATGTGTGTGTGTGTGTGTGTGTGTGTGTGTGTGTGTGTGTGTGTGTGTGTGTGTGTGTGTGTGTGTGTGTGCATGCGAGGGACTGTGGAATGTCTAGGTGTGAGTGTTCTGTCTGTTACTGTTTGTGCAATCTCAGAGTTAGTATATATAAGCAGGGGGGTGTGGGGAGCACAGCCACCCCCATGTAAAGGGTGCATGGGGGCTTGCCCCCCTGCTTTGGTGTAGTGTAGGTATTTGCGTGTTTGGTATTTTGTGTTTTTTGTGTTTGTTTTGTAGTGTGGGTGTTGTGGTTTGTGTGTGATGTGATGTATGCTGTGTGTTAAGGTTTATGTTTTTTTCTGGTTTTTGATGTTTCAGTTTTGTATGGTTTTGGCCTTATGGTCTCGAAATGCTGAAATTCGAGATGTCAGCATTTTGAGATTATGAAGTGAAACTGTCCTAACACATGTAAACTGGAGGAGCAGAAGTCCCAAGCCACATACTTCACACTAGTTAGTGACATATATCTTCACATCAGCCCACTGTTTTATCAGAAATACACAACACGTATGGTGACCAGGCAACAGTACATCTGACAAATATCTGGACATAACATCGCACTAGCGTAAAATACACTAAGCTGCTAGGCATGTCACCAAGCACTGTCTACACTACAGGCAGATTGCCACAACACTAACCCAATTTACCTATGGGGGAATACACGTGTAATTGCAAATATAGCAGGCACTACAGGCATGTAACAGCATGGAGTAACAGACACCAGTGTGAAAGTGCATACCCACAACCAATCTCAACACAGTCGCAGTCACATAATGGTAAGCCTAAGTAATAGTACAGTTTATGGCCTGTGTGAACAAAAGTCATCATCATGTTTGCCACACACATACTAACCCTACATATACTTGCCCAATTCACAGTGTAGTCTGTTGCCTGACTGTGATATGGGACATGTCTCAGTCTGGCCCTACAAACATATAGGTTGACAGGCTTTCAGCAACTAGAGCAGCATGCATCGTCAGATAGAACAGGACCAAGAACATTGACATCTACCCCAGTCTGTACACAGGCCAAATAACATGATCACAATACACTGTTACATAATACAGACACTCTGTCAACAATCACCATAAGTACACAGACCTCACTACTGTACAGACTACAACAGAATGTCCAGGTTTTGTCCTCAACTATTAGGCCTCCTATACATAACTTGTCTGGCAGTCTGATATATCACTGGCTTGATATTAGGAATAATGTCAGTAAATAATGGTATACTGTACATATCCACCTCTTACTGCATGACATATGAGAAAATGGTGACAGACTTGCAGGGAAGAGGCACAAACACAGGGCCAATATTGACATATTGCAATTATAAACTGAGAACATTTCTGGTGTAACAGGGTTTGTTGTGACATATCTCTTCTGAGGGATATGAAGTCAGTAACACACATGGATGCTACCATTTACTAACTACAATCATCAGACTATGCCACTGCATTTATAAAGACAGAAATGTGTGAGTAACACACCAAATCTAAGACTCCAAACTCTGGCCACTCTGCAGATAGCCCTACAGGTGAGAGTTTTCTCAACCACATAACACTGTCATGCCAGACTTTAAATCATGCAGAAAAGCCATTTCCACACAAACCCTGTTAAACCAACATTACTTCAAATGTAGAATAGCAATACTTACATTCTGTCCCCATGTCTGGAACATCCCCCTCCAGTTTGTTGACCTGTTTCCACGGTGTTTGCTTTAAGAGGTATTTTCAACTACCCTCTGTGATGCTGTTTGTCACACACCCACATGAAGTCCTGCTCACAGTGAAGGAAAAGGGCCAACACCCACTTGCAATGCTTACTTATAGGAGTGTGTTTCCATGCAGTTGGCTATAGAAATTATACCACAGGTGTTCCACAAGCAATTAGTAAGTGGAGGGCTTCAATTCGTGCACAGGCCATCAGCTGATCATGTGCATTACCTGCCAAAGTCAAGCTGCTGCCTATGCAAAACAGATGCATTTTTCCCCATCTACCGGGGGGGGGGGTGAGACAGAGGGAATGAAAGAAAAGAAGAGAGAAAGAGCCAAGCTTGTTTGTGTATGATCCGTGGGTGGAGAGAGGTCTCTGGGTATTACAGTGGTTGCCTATATATAAATGTATGGCTGTGGATTGTCTACAACAACCTCTATGGTGTTTGACAACTGTTGGCCTTGTAAAGTGACATTGGGACATATGGGTCCTCAATATGAAAATGTAGCAAAACCCACCCTGTAATGGATCTTGTTATTCACATACACACACTTTCTAGTACTGAGTTTCAACCCCCTACCTAGCTATGTATTGGTATTACAGTGTTATGCAGTTATCCCAAGCACCACAGAGCTTATTTGTTTGAAAATGGTCCAAATGTATCTTTGAAGGTGAGCGACATCAGCTGCAGTGCTAAAGGAGGGGGTGAGGGAAGTGCAGTAAGTGTGAATGACCACAAAATCAGGTGTGAACAAAGACTCACACACAAACACACACATTTTCATAGTTGCCAGGACCAGGATTAGAACTCCTACCTAATTAGTTTGCTACACTATGGTATTATTCAGTTATCGGAAGTGCCACAGAGCTGATATGTTTGAGAGCTGTCGAACGGCATCTTTGAAGATGAGTGACATCAGCTGCAGAGCTAAAGGAGGGGTAAGGGAAGTGTAGTAAGTGTGAATAGACACAAAATCAGATGTCAACAAAGACATGCATACTGTCACACACAAACACACACATTTTTACAGTTGCCATGTCTGGGATTAAAACTCTGACCTAACTAGTTTGTGATACTACAGTATTACACAGTTATCACAAGCACCACAGAGCTTACAGGGCTGAGATTTGGCCAAAGGGTTATTTCAAGGTGACTGACATTAGAAGGTGTGCTAAAGTAGGGAAATGACAGATGTAGTGTGAATGGCCTCAAAATCATTCGTCTCCACACACACACACACACACACACACACACACACACACACACACACACACACACACACACACACACACACACACATCACAGTGGCCATGTCTGGGATTACAACTCCTACCTGACTAGTTTGCTATAGTACAGTATTACGCGGTTATCACAAGCACCATGGAGCTTGTAGGGCTGAGACTTGGCCAAAGGGTTATTTCAAGGTGACTGACTTCAGCAGGCATGCTAAAGTGGACAATGGCAGGTGTAGTGAGTGTGAATGGCCTCAAAATCATTCATCTCCACATACACACATTATCACAGTTGCCATGTCTGGGATTAGAACACCTACTGAACTTGTTTGCTACACTAGAGTACTATGTAGTTATCACAAGCACCATGGAGCTTAGAGGGTTGTGATTTGGCCAAAGGGTTATTTCAAAGTGACTGACATCAGCAGGCATGCTAAAGTGGGCAATGGCAGGTGTAGTGAGTGTGAATGGCCTCAAAATCATTCATCTCCACATACACACATTATCACAGTTGCCATGTCTGGGATTAGAACGCCTACCTAACTAGCTTGCGACAGTACAGTATTACGCAGTTATTGCGAGCACCACATAGCTTATAGGGTTGAGATTTGGCTGATGGTTTATTTCAAGGTGACTGACATCACCAGGAGTGCTAACATGGGCAATGGGAAGGGCAGTGTGTGTGAATGGGCCATAAATCATTCCTCTGGAAACACACACACACACACACTCAGTCACACTCAACTTTACATTTGACAGGACTGAGTATACAAATGCTACATGAATACTGATTTGTACTATTGTGTTACACAGTTATCAAAAGCACCATAGACACTATAGGGGTGAGGGCACATCATGTGATATCGGCCAACTGGATGTGTAGTGGGTGGGACAGGCCTCATAATGGAATTTTATCTGTCACTGTCTGTCTCTCTCTTCCCCACATCTGTGTGTGTGTATGTTTGACATATTATAGTGTGTTGGCTTTGGATATGTGTAAGTATTCCTATCTAATGTGTGTGTGAAGCACAAATAGTGTACAATTTGGTGTGGGTGCACAGACATCTGCAAATGACAGATATGTATAGTCCACTGTGTTGTCAGACATGGGCTTCATTTCTCTAAGTGTAGGAGCATGCCCAGTATGACCTTCTGTATTGAATGCGTGAATCCATTCCAGGTAGGGTTGTACTCCAGTCCAGGCTTTGGTGTTCTCTACCTACAGATAGTACCCTATTTCTGCAGGATATCTATAGATAGGTTGACAATATGGAGTCACAATGGGCAAAGGGGAATACTGTAAATATTGCTGTCTGTGCTGCTTGTGTTACATGGTTGGTGTTACCAGAGATATTCAGACATATGTACTGTTTTACACTGTGATGTATTATTTCATTGACTACTGACAGATATAATTATTTGCTCACAGTTATTTACTGAGAAATACAAGATGAATGAAGCTCAGTCAAGTATTGTGGTCTGCAGCCTACACATTCTTGCACACTCCTGCCATTCTGGAGAGGTACTTGCTGATGGGTCTGTGTAAATGGTCCAGCACCATGGTAGTAGTATAGTGGCTGAGGAAGCCCCTTCTCATATATATATATATATATATATATATATATATATATATATATATATATATATATATATATATATCTACTTAACAGAATGGCCATAACCTGCTGTGGCCATAACTCTCAGCTGTACAGATTCACCCAGGTTTACCCATAGGCAGGGCTCATATATCTGGTCAGTTCCCCTTCACATTGTGGTTTATGAGCAGGTTTGTAGCCACCCATTACTGGGTTTGCAGGCAGGGGTAATATGGGTACACATCAGAGTTTTAGACTTCACACACTCCATGACGTCTATGCGACTACACCCCCCATCCAGACTCTGCTACACTTTGCTGTGAAGGAAAGGTTAGTTTGCTGTTATTTTTTGTATTTCTGTATTGCCTTTCTATATTTTGAATACTGTAGTTTGTTTTCTTTATCTTGTGTTTTGCTTGCATTCTGTTTTAACAGCATATTAAAACTTCAAAAGAGACCACAGCTCTCTCTGTTCTGAGTCAGGCAGAATTTTTTCCCTCCCTCCCACCAATTTAAGTTGTCTTGTTAAATACCACTGTCTTTCTAGTTGCCCGCCTCTTATGTTAATCTGACCATATATCTCATTTCTCTCTACTTTCACTGGCTTATGTGAGTAATCACAAAACCATCACTTTTGAAATCCCACCCCTTCAATTATTTAAATTTATTGGCCATCCTACAGTATTTCATAGTACCAAAATACAAAAGTAACCACCCCTTTCAGTCCATCTTGCTGTTTTAAAAATAGTAACTCTCCACTAAACCTTAACTTTTTAAACAGGTAAAACTCAAGTTACCTACTTTCATATCTAACTTCTCTAGTGCACACTGCAGAGTGCATTCTTTTCAATCTTACCTTTAAGCATCCCTGTTACTAGCACTTTCTCTAATACCTAAAGATCATCTCTACTTGACTCCAAGTAGACTTTTCTCTATCTGTTAAACCTAGCACTTGCTCCTACAGTACTTATTACCTTGATACGGCACTCTTATAGATAGCACCCCAAAAGGCAACCCCCATTTCTCGGTCACCCACATCCCCCGGAATCTCTTTTAAAGTTTTTTGTCTAGTCCTTCTAGCATGTCGAGGATCAGTTGCTAGTGTCCTCTCCTGCTCAGCTGGTGAACCTGGGAATATTGAGGCAATGTTACAATTGCCTCATGTACACAGACAACCCTCTCCTCCTCCCACAAAACACAAATACATGCGAGAGATGCAACTATACGGCCAAACTGGAGGCTGAGCTCTCTCAACATAGGACTGGCAAGACCAGTCAGGAGGAGAAGGTTACCACACACACTATAGACCCAGTCTCACATAGTACCATCACAACCTCAAATCATACACATAAACACACAAAGACATACTCGGCGGCTCTGATCAAAAATCTACCAAAACAGCAGAGGCCACCAAAGCAGACACCCAAACAACCACCACCTCAGAACACAACACCTGCAACACATAGACCTCACAGTCAGAGTGTCAAACAGTCACAGCCCTTAAGGCCAAACACAATGCCAGACACACTAGTCATTGGTGACTCCATAGTCAGACACACTGATGTCCCGCTCACCAGACTGAGTAAGGAGAAGGTCACAGTAAGCTGCCTGTCGGGCGCTAGAATCCACCACATAACGCAAGCACTCAGGTCTCTCAACAGCAGGTACAAATACGACTCAGTCATTGTCCACGCTGGTGTAAACGACCTGAGACGCACCTCCTTGGACTACATGAAAAGAGACATTGAGGAGCTCTCTGATTATGTAGCCCAGGCAGGTATGACCCTGACCTTGAGCAGTATCCTACCTTCACCAAGAATGATGCCACAATACAGAGATAAGATGATCAGCTTTAACAATTGGCTTAAACTCTGGTGTCATTCAAAGGGGATCCAATGTCTGTCTGCCTGGGATGACATGCTGGACAAGCCACGCTTCGCAAGGGACGGCTTGCACCTGTCACCCTGGGATTCGGATATTGGCAAAGGCTCTTGCCACCCCATAGTGCCTTTTTAGGCAAGGCTCAAATTCTAAACCTACCACCCTAGAACACAAAAAGGAAAAAACTAAGGGTAATGCTGCTCAATGCCAGAAGTCTAAATCTCAAAATGCACTTTTCGAGGCCCTTCTCAGTATGGAGAACATCGATGTCTGTGCAGTGACAGAAACCTGGTTCAAGGCTCCTGAGAGCACCCCAGCACTATCAGGTTTTACCTCTTATCATGCGTTCCGCCCCAAAATCCGGACAATACCAAGAAAGGAGGGGGTATCCATATTCATCAAAGACACCCACACCTCAAGACTGGTGGCAACGCACGATGCATCGGAGACCATCCAGGTGCAATTAACCATAGGCAAGACTGCTCTGCAAATTGTAGCATGTTACAGGCCACCCTCACAAACTCAGGAACCTCACATGGCCTTCCTGAAAACACTAGAGGATAAATGTATCACCAAACACCATCATACTAGGTGACTTCAATTACCCTAATATAGACTGGGAACACTACTCAAGCCCAAACACCCTAGCCCAAAAGTTCCTGGAATTCATAAACTCAAATGCCATGGAACAACTAGTCACCATCCCCACAAGAGGAGAAAACATACTTGATCTCATCATCACGAACATGGGAGCACAATGTTCAACACTGGAAGTATACCCCTCACTGGTGAGATCAGATCACAAACTAATCTCGCTGGAGGTCCTCATCCCACCCCACCTGAAATAAAAAAGACCACAGTAAAGAACTTCTCAAAAGCCGACTTCACACTTCTAAAGACTAGTGTGGTCTCCTTTAAGGCCCCCGAGCCAGCGGAAAACAGTACTCAAGCCGCTGAATCACTTACAAATGCCTTCTACCAGCACCTGCAGGACTGCATGGATAAGGCAATCCCAAGCAAAACAAAGACTCTTTGTGCCAAAGGCAAGCGTCCAGTCTGGTGGACCCCAGCCATAAACAAACTCTACAACAAAAGGAGGAAGCTACTACAAGATAGAGCAAAATCCTTAAAAGGTAAGACACCCTTGATCACTATAAGTAAAAACTAAGAGCTCTCATAAAATCATCCAAAGCAAATTTTGAGAGAAAAATAGCTAAAGACTCAAAAGACAATCATAAGGCCTTCTTTAGCTATATTTAGAAACCTGGGAGGAAACTCCCAGATATGCTCAGAACTAGTTCAAAATGATGTGAAGATTACTGATCCTACAGACATTGCCAACATACTGGCTGACAGGTTCAGTGCAAACTTCTCCCCTCCCAAAAGGAGAGATATCTATACCAAGCGATTGCAGCCCCCAAACATCTCCAACGCCCAAGTGAGAACTGCTCTCTCCAAAGCAAAAACACAGCATCCATGGGACCTGATGGTGTCCCCGGCTGTGTGCTCCACGAACTCAATGAGGAATTAAACCCACAGCTAGGACAGCTGTTTAATCATAGTCTTACCTCTTGATACGTACCCTGGGAGTGGCGCACTGCAACTGTGGTCCCACTTCACAAAGGCGGTGCCTCCACCGACCCTGGAAATTACCGGCCCATTAGCTTGACAAGCCTTATCTGCAAAGCCATGGAGAGGATCATAATGGACCTCATAAATAAAGACATAGGAATTTGCAGACTTTGGATCCATCCCAGTTTGGCTTTGTCAAAGGCAGATCATGCCTTCTAAACTTGGTTGACTTTTTGAAACAGTCACCAAAGCCATTGATGAGGAAAGGCAGTCCATACAGCCTACCTCGATCTGGCGAAGGCCTTGATACAATACCCCACTCGGGTATCATTGAAAAACTCATCAGCTTAAATGTTAACCCATACATCACAAGATGGGTTGCAAACTGGCTGAGTGACAGAACCCACAGGGTCAGAGTTGCTGGCGCCATGTCAGACTCAAAGCCTGTCACAAGTGGTGTACCACAGGGCTCAGTCCTGGGCCCACTCTTGTTTGGCATCTACTTTTCCAAGTACAAGCAAACACAGGAGGGTTATGGCTGACAAAGTTTGCAGATGACTGCAAACTGGGCCATAGTAGAAAACACATCTGACACAGATATCCTTCAGAAGGGTCTCACAGAAACGGATAACTGGTGCCAGAGCCATGGCCTAAAGTTAAATGCCAAAAATGCATAGTCATACCTTCGGGAAAAACAAGGTTACCCTAGCTACCAAATAGGTGGCAATCCACTGAGCACAGAAGAAGTTATCAGGGACCTGGGGACCCAGGTTGATAGTAGTCTGTCATTCGACACCCATGTAGCTAAAGTAGTTAGGAAGACCTTCTACATTGCCCACCTTATCATGAAGGGATTCTCATCTAGATCAAGGGAGGTCATAGTCTCCCTATACTCATCACTCATCAGACCAATGATTGAGTACAATGCCCCATTCGGAATGTATCTCACCCGACACTTGCAGCAGCTGGAGAGGCCACAAAAGTTCCTCACCAAAAGGATAAAGGGTCTCAAACATCTGTCCTATGCTGCCTGACTGAAAGAACTCCAGCTCTATTCAGTCGCTTACCGCTTGCTCAGAGGTGACCTTTGCCTAACATACAAGGCCATGTCAAACCCAGATTTGATGAATATGCTTCACCTCAAAAATCTAGATCCGTCAGAGCCACAAGGCGGAGACTTAAACCTCGACACGGCTATTAATAGGACGTGCTGGAGGGATAGATTCATCACCCAAAGACTCCCTATGCTGTGGAATAAAATCCCGGTATATGTGAGGCAGAGCACCTCGCTGGCCTTGTTCAAGAGAAATCTTGACCAATGGATGGGAGATCGCAGATATACCCCAGGGATTACCTCAGTGTCACTGCTCAACAGAGGCACAGCAAAATAATGGGTATAGTTCCCCATACTAAAGGGGTGGCGTAAGCCACAAAACTATGGGCTAGGCTTGTAAATGCCCTCGGGCAGATAGCCTAGTATGAACCTATGAACCTATGAACCTATTCTATCCTCGTCCTAACATTATGCAAGTGATATCTGGGAAGTATCCCTATAGTTGGCCCTTCATCCCAGTGGCATTTATGGATTGGTCCACAGTTCATGCAGTAGGACATGGGGGGCATGCTACTGGGATTTGTCAACATGGCCTTACATTTGTGTTCTGTTGACTGTGTTAGTTTGTTAGTTGGCATCCCATGAGATACCATACTTTAGCACTACGGGTGAGGCACAGGCATTTGACAGAGGACTGTAGGCCATTTGGTAGTGATGCAGGCCATCTGTAGCAGGCCAGTGCATTCTGTCACTCCTACATTCCCAGTCTATGAGCCAGTTGATTCTCCTGGGATGACAGGGTAAGTGTGCGAGGTGTTAATGGCAATCATTGCTGTACATATTGACCCATTTGTCTGGATGCAGGCAGGGTGCTGCTTACAGCTAGGGACACACCTGCATAAGACACCTCTTCAGCATGCTGCATTCTGTGGGCATTCCCATACAGAAGTGGGGTCATACTGTACTCATTCCCAACAGCAAGGATATGACCTGTGATAAACCTGTGTCTGATGGTGGGGTGAGCTGAGTGCATGTGTGATATGGAAGCTTCTTGCAGCTGACTCACAGATATACCTGGGACATTCCCCTTATGCTGCCTTGTGCAGGGACATAAGCAGTCTCTCATTACTTCATAACTGTGCCTTTTGTGGTCTGCCAGTGATTGGCCAGACTACATCAGTATTCCTTAATACACAGACAATTAATGTGCTGCTAACCTGTCTGTACAATTCCAAAGTTGTGTGCAGTTGACAGTTACATTTTATGCACTCTGTCTAGGGTACTTCCACCTGTGTACTGTGTGTATGTATGGGCCTACATTCATGCCATGTTAATCTTTCAGATGGCGACAGATATTGACATCTCGACAGTGAGTATGGATGACTGCTGACATGGGTATTGCTGAGAAGCATTGTGGTTGGCACTGCAGTTGTCGGAACATGGCCCTCTCATCCACAGTACTGCCCATAGGCCACTGAGACACAATCCTCCATGCTGACCATTTCCACACAACATTTAACACACAACAACCTAACACATGGACCCCTGCATATTGTACACATGCAGCAATCTATCCTGTAGATTGGGCCAGCTCGGGTAATCTGTGCTCCACTGTTATTACACCTCACACTTACATGTTACTGCATTTCTACATAAGATTGGGGGGGCACACCTGATGACTTTAAACATTTGTATGACTGTACTGGAATTTCAGGTACTCTGTTGGGTTCCATTTCATTTTGCATTCTGACCTATCATGCAGACTGAAGGCATATCAGTAGAGTACAGATCTAAGGTTTTATTGAACAGCAATTCAGTTTCAGACTTCTTACCCTTCAGAACTAACATACAGCTGCCAGATCTGTTGTAGTCTGTCTGTGTAGGTCTGGAGGGGGGCTGTTAACCAATGCCATCAAGTGGCGGCCTTAACCCAGCCTTTATTTATGGCTGTCTACACCTGGGTATGTGAGCCTCACTCACATGTATGTGTGTGTCCTATGGACACACATTTGGGCCACCACATGTACTGCAGTGGGATTTGTCACCTTGGGTATATATACTGTGTAAAATGTATCAGTTGTTACTCCTTGAAGGCTGATTGTGGCCAAGGCGCTAGAGAAATAAACTGTCTGACTGCTTGGATTCCTGTTTTTCGTTTGTGGTGAAGCAATTGGTGCTTTGCTGCTATTTTTTGTGTTATATTTCACCTTGTCTAGTACTGCCTAGTATGTTGACAGCAGTATTTGTTATGGATTTCATGCTGTCCATATTGATGTCCACTATCTGCTGCCATCCCATTCAGCCACCCAATTCCCTTCCGTGCTCATGTCCATACCATAGATACAACTATCAGAACATACTACTCTATTTAGCAATTGATAGGAAGACTGACTTACCTTGTGGCTGTGCCAGTATTGAGGACGGTGCTGGAGGGCTGACTATGTCGGATGCACATAGTACACTCCCTATACATGGTAAAGCACAGGTAGTGTCATGTTTGGCATCCCTTTTACTGTATGTACGAGTCAGAGAGAGGTGTCATTCCCTGAGTCCCTACCATGTCAGTGTATGTGCTATGCATTGTCTCTTTGCCAAGGCCTGGGCATACTGGGCACCCCTCCTTCTGCCTACATGGGCAGGCTCAGGTAGTTCCTCCTTTGAGTCCATCTGTGCCTGTCATGGCCTTGGCAATGGAGGGGGGGGCTGTGTGGCCTTGCCCCATGCTGTTCCTGCTGCAGCTGTTTTTGCAGGATCATATTGTGTAGCATAGGTTCATAGGTTGGTACTAGGCTATTGGCCCTAGGGCCTATACAAGCCTAGCCATAACAATTCCCTGGCTATTTCTTCCCACACTATTTACTTCCCTGGACCCCTGTCTAGCAGAGTGAGTGACGTGATCCCTGGGGTGAATTTCTTTTCTCCCATCCAGTCATCAAGGTTCCTTTTGAAGAGGGCCAAAGAGGTGCTCTGCTTGACATGTATGGGCAGTCTATTCCAGGGTCTGGGGAGTCTCTGGTTCAGGAACCTATCCCTCCAACATGTTTTTTTTATTGTGATGACAAGGTTTAGATCCCTGGAGTGTGTGGCTCTGAGGGATTGGGATTTCTTTAAGTGTAGCATGTCCAACAGCTCTGGGTTTGACATGCCTTGTATGTTAAGCAGAGATCACCTCGGAGTAGACGATATGCGACAGAGTATAGCTGGAGCTTTTTAAGTCGGTCAGCATAGGGCATCTGCTTTAGGCCTGTGATTCTTTTAGTGAGGTATTTCTCTGGCCTTTCCAGTTGTTGCAGATGTCTTGAGAGGTACATACCAAATGGGGCATTGTATTCTATAATGGGTCTAATGAGGGATGAGTACAGTGGGACAATGACCTCCTTTTTCTGGATGAAAAGCCCTTAGTGATGAGGTGTGCCACATAGAAGGATTTCCTGACTGTTGTGGAAATGTGGTTATTGAAGGTGAGATCACTGTCCACCTGTGGACATACTATGAACATTTGTGTACATGTAGCTGGGGAGTAATGCAAGCCTCCACTGGATATGTCCATGCAGTGGAATCGTGACTTGAGAACCCCAAACACACGCTCTATTATGATTCAGGTTTGTGCGTATGCCTAATTATGGAGTTCTTGTTCAGGTGTGTGTACATTTCTGAGGTGTGTCATCAGCCACTGCTCCAATGCATAGCCAGCATCCCCCACAAGGTGGGAATATGGGATGTCCCCACCAGCAAATGACTGCTACAGCTGTGTCATATGCCAGATGTGGGAGTCATGATAGCTTCCAGGGCTGCCAGCACACACATTCAAGATAATGCCCTGAGCATCATACACGACCTGGCAGTTGATGGAGGGGAAGCCCTTGCAGTTTATTTAGACCCTACCCCACTCACCAGGTGGTGCTTTGATGTGTATGTGCGTGCAGTCTATAGCACCCACTACCTCAGGGTATTCTGCTATTTGCTGGAAGAGACACATATTGCTGGCCAACACCTCATGGGTGTTGAGGAAATATATGTGCTCACCAGCATGTGCTGACATGGCATCCAGGAACTGGTGGAGGACCCTGGATGCTGATGCCTGTGAGATCCCCATGATATCCTCAGTTGCCCTTTGGAATGTACCTGTGGCTAGTATTCCTAAGCCTACACATACCTTGGTATCCACTGGGATGGGTTCCCCCTGTTGATTCTGTGTGTGAGGCGGGGCCGGCACAGCTCAACAATTTGCTGTAGAATGTCTCTGTCCACCCAATAGTGCTCCACTATCTTCAGCTCATGTAGCCCCTGGTAGGATACCCTAAGTCTGTGCACTCTTCTCCTTCTCTCTGCAGGTTGGTCATCAGCATTCACATCCTTACCACCCTCAGCCTCTTCCACATATTGATGTATGAAAGCGACTGCAGCTCTAACATTTTGTTAGTTTTGTCAGGTAAAATTTCTCCCATCTGTGTACACCGGTGGTGTAGAGTTTGCGGGAAAAACTAGACTGGAAGGTGTTTGCATAGTTTATAGTAGTGTGCTAGGCTGTCCCATGTGTAACTGGCCGATTCTGATACATTTCAACCTGCCAGCTATGCTAGTTCTCCTTGATTGCCTTTCTACTGCCGTTTTCCCTTCTCATTGCCTTCCCATTTAAAACCTGAGATACAGCTCACATACCCCATGCTCAGATGTGAATAGAGCTGCTATTTCCATTTTTTTTGTTTTGTTTTGTTTTTTTTTGAAAACCTGGTGCGTGGCACGTGCACCCGTTTAGGCAATGTAAACACTGCTAGGCAGCCTCAGACACACCCCCGTCCTTAGCTGTGCTTAGCTAAGGGCAAACACGGACCGCATAGCTCCAATAAGCTTACAGCATGCATGACACTTCCCCTTATGAGGTCATCCACCTGTTATACAATGGTGTTGCTGCATCTGTACGGTTGGATGCAAGTGAACACTGACAGGAAATCTGTGATTCAGTATCATTCCCCTCATTTGCATAAAACAGAATGCTAATTCATAGTTACCACACTCACATTCAACCTTTCCCCTTAGCAACCACTTTACCCTGGTATTCTTGTCTTATGCATGCCATTGACTATTATGAAAAAATGCTGATTTGGGTTTAAAAGCTTATTTCCAACTTTTTTTCTTATTTTCATGCTTTACTAGATTGTTAGTCTGTTTGCTCAGTTGCCGAACTTTACATGTTAAAGCCTGTTTCCCACCTAAGGATTGTTATTGCCAACCATTGATAGATTATTGTGTACTGTGCTGAACTGCATGTTTGTTACAGGACGTTGATTGTGGGAAGTCGAGTGCTTGATTATATGCTTTGTTTTTGATGGTGTGTTAAGGTCCCAAGTCATAGTTCACTGCCTATTTCCAGCCCTACATGTTGCGATAAATGAGAAATTGATGTCGCTAACAAGCTCTTTTATCCATTTGATGACTGACTCACATACATTTGTACTACCTTATAGCAATCAGGCTAAGGGATAGAAACTGGTCTAACCTATATATCCTTCTCCAGGTACTACCCATCTGCGTGCCTCTACTTTCTGAATTATCTCCTGCACCCAGAAAAACACCTCCGTCTGAAGACCTGACTAGAGAAATACAATCCTGTCCACCTATAGTCATAAACAAACAAGGTCATCATTTGTAACTATGGCATATTAAAAGCACAATATATAAGATAGCCCTGGGTCATCAGCACTGAGCGGCATCTCCTTAAGACTACAACTACAAGAGTTTTCTCAACTGTGTAAACATTTTAAAGTTCCCACAGGAGCACAATTTGGCCAGTTAGACTAGACTTGTTCAAAAGTATTGGTGAAAAGACTAGTTTTTGCCAGCATACTTCACTGCTCCATTACAGAAAACGTGAAGCTGCGGTAGTAAGCAACAAAGTGAAGCTGCTGTAGCATAACGTGCCTAGTGTTTGTACTTACAGGCTGGGTGAATATCGTTGCTCAGTATAGGCCCCACTCTGCTTGCCCTGCGGGCTTGCTTCACGCCCATCCATGCCCACTATTCCCACCCCCGGTATATCTAAATATATAGTAATACAGCCACTCCCATTCTTTTCTCCTCTACATCACACTGTTGCACATCACCAAGGGATCCTCCCCTCTTTACCTCTACTTCCTTCTTCCCCATAAATCCAATTTTTGCTACCCATGTACTCTAATATGGCTAACTCCCCTACTATGTTTGGATCAAAAAATGGTCCACTACTATCCCTGTTTACACTAATGTTTACTTTCTACTTCCTCACTGCCTATGAAAACCAATACTACATTGGATTTCACTTCCAAAAATATCAAATGACCACCTCATATCCCTTAAATAGAACAACCCTTATCGTCTTACCCTGTACTTCTAAGCCCACACCATCCCTAATGTATCACCCTGTTAAAGCCTCAACATCCCACAAGGAAAATCACTACCTAAAACTACTAAATAAGTTTATAAACTAATAATTACACAACACTATAGCCTTGTAGTAGATGGTGATATTCACCCCAACCCTGGCCCATTCAAACCTGAAAAAAACAGCCCCTATGCAACTAACCCCTTTAAAAATCACGTCTTAGCAGACCCAGTAACTCTCTCCTGACCTTCCATCTAAACACCAGAAGTGTCAACAATAAAGTTCATAACTTGCATGCACTGTTAGCAGTCCACTCCCCTGATATATTATGTCTCACCGAAACCTGGCTAAAACCTTCTACAGAGGATAATGAGATACTACCACCAGGTTATAATATGCATAGAATAGATTGTACTGAAAAGAAAGGGGGCGGGATTGCAATTCTGTATAAAAACACATTGCAAGTCACCAGGGACCCCATAAAAACACCTCAATTCAATAAGGCAGAAATCCTTGTGACTAAGTTACAAATTAATACAAACAGAAGTGTATTTATCATCTGTATTTACACTCCCTCAGGCAAAAACATAGGCACTCTAGAGGACATAGTTCAGTGGATATCCACGACCTACCCTCAAGAAACCATCATTCTTCTGGACTTTAACATTGACTGGCTCTCCTGCTCAGTTGAATCTCCTCTCAACCATATAAATCTCTTCGGCTTTAATCAAATAATAACTACTACTACCAGGATTAATAAACCCTCTAATCATGAAAGTATTTTAGATTGTATACTTATTAACAGTCACCCCCATTGGTATAAATCTGGCACCCTCCCTGATGACTTCAGCGGCCACTACCTCACATACATTATTAAGCACAAGACAGGGAACAAGCACCAAGCCAAATACAAAACTATTAGAAACAATGAAAACTTCAACCCTATTAACTTCCAAAAAGAACTTAACTCTATGAACTGGTCAGTCCTAAAGCATCTACCACTAGATGAAGGTGTAGCATACTTTAATGCCAAATTCCTGACCATACTCAACTCTCACTCTCCCACTCGCATCATCAGAGCTAAATCCGATACAGCACCCTGGCTTTCTAAGGAAACCAAATCAAAAATTAGGCTTAGGAATAATGCCTGGCACATCTGGCATACTACCTAAGCCCTCTCAGACCATCTGAACTACCATCAGCTTAGAAATGACACAAAAAAATCCAAACTACTTGACAAGAAAAACTATTACAATAATCTCCTACAAAAAAAAAACAGTCAAATCCCCAAAAGTTCTGGGCAGGTATAAACCGAATCCTGCACCCAGGTCAATCCACCACTCCCACCCCATCTAATGCCACCCAGGAATCCCCCAAAAATATTGCTAATACCTTTAATAATTTTTTCACAGAAACAATCCAGTCCCTAGCTAACAAACTTACTATGACAAGCACCAATACTATGCTAACCATCCCTGCTATCTATCCCTTCTTCAACCTCCAAACAGTTTCTACCAACTTCATTCATGCCCTAATCAAAAAATTAAAACCAACTACCCTATCAGCTGAACTCCTACCAGCAGAGTACTTACAAAAAGCTGCAGACGCCATAGCATACCCCATTGCTATCCTAATCAATAGAACCCTAACAGAGGGCACTATCCCAACCATCTGGAAAGTATCCCATGTCATTCCACTACATAAGGGGGACGTTCTACAGAACTATCCAATTATAGACCCATAGCCATCCTTTCACCACTAGCAAATATCATGGAGAAATGTGTCCACAAGCAACTTATGCACCATCTTACCCAGAACAACATACTAGCTAACTCCCAACATGGATTCAGACCACAGTACAGCACCACTTCTGCCCTTCTCTTTTTAACTAATGCTATTCACCAAAATAAAAATAACAACATGCTTTCATCTGCCCCTTTCCTGGACCTATCAAAGGCCTTTGATATGGTCAAACACTGTCTACTTTTACAAACACTTAAAACCATTTCCCTGGACAACCTTGCTATTCAATGGTTCCTATCCTATCTAAGTGGTAGACAGCAAGCTGTCCTATGCAGGATAAAGTGTCCACCCTGCTACCTCTCACTATCAGAGTCCCCCAGGGCTCTATCTTAGGTCCTCTACTCTTTTCAATTTTCATTAATAGTCTCCACTCAGCCATCCCTGAAGCAACCTGTATGCAAACGCCGATGATTCAACACTGATTTGTAGGGCCTCTTCTCTGTCCAATTTGCAAACCTTAACCCAGAATACATTTCACACAGTTGAAAACTGGCTCGCTAATCACCACTTGCTTTTAAACACCAACAAAACTAAATTACTCCTCTTCATCCCAACCAGTAGATCCACCCCATCACCTTCTCCAAAACCTCCACCAATGGCTCCTTTATCACTCCTGAGACCCATACTAAGCTCCTAGGTGTAATAGTTGACAATAATCTCAAATTCGACCTGCACATCAATAAAACTATCAAAACCATTAATACAAATCTTGGCCTACTATATAGAAATAAATCCTTCCTAACCCCATTAGCTAGGACTGCTACCACCCACTCCCACCTACTCTAAACCCTTCTCTATGCCTTCCCCATTCTCATCAATCTGAATAAAATGGAGCTAAATAAACTTACTTGCTGCTATAACCATATTGCTAGATTTGCCAGAGGCTCTTCATACAGGTCCCATCATTGCCTAAACCTTAAGCTCCTTGGATGGCTCGAACTACCCACATTAATCCAGTTCAACCAGCTCATTTTTCACCCACACAATACTATACAAACCCGGAAACACTCTAGCTCTAACAAATATCATAAAACCATATAATAATCTCAGACCACTTAGATCATCCAACAAATCACTTGTCCAAACTCAAAAAGCATCTAATTCTGCTGGTGACGCCCTGTTTGCCAACTTCGTTGGAAAAACATGAAACTCCGTCCAACTATTCTTACTCGGGAACCCTCATGAAACCATTTCAAAAAGGGCCTCAAACAATATCTTATGGGACATTGGCTCTGTCCCTGTACCATCCCTGACTAACTCTACCTTAACCATCTGTCTTATGCAGGCCACTTCTATTTTGCTTCATTACTGATATCAGCCATTACTGTCTGATATGCAGCAAAAGTCTTTATACTCCCTCCCTAAGAACACAGTGTATGTAATGTTGTAAATAAGTTGTAAGAAACTTGTAAATAGTTTCTATCTCATTCTGTGCTGCTTAACAACTCTAGCATATAACCTTGCTTCTACTCTATTCAACATGTATTTTGTATTCACTGTCATTCTTGTGTAATCCCCTCTACAGGGCCACCTCTCTAAGTACTTTATAAATATTATTGTTTTATAAGTGGAATTGTTTAATTTTGTAACCTGGAGCTCTTCTCCCCGGGCCTCAGCTGAAAATGGACATGTATCCAGTCAGAGTATCCTGGTCAACAAATGTAAAATAAAATAGATAAATAAATAAATAAAATTTTCAGGCCGATCCCGTTTGCACACCGCTGCCCTACGCTTAAAAGGCCAAAATCGGCCCCAAAAAAATAAAGTTATTTTTTTATAGTTTTGCAACTATTTCTCATGCCAATTGTCATATATTTGGCCATTGGCATGCATACTACATTGAATACATGCTTTCCTTTGAGCTGTCAGGCATCCATTTTGTAATTTGCAGAAATGTATTCGGTTAGTAACCGAATACATTTCTGCAAGTTACACTGTTCCTGCAGAAATGCCTGCCTGTTTCCTGGATCATTAATTCACCTCATTTGCATGGTTTTCACCAGCAAATGAGGTAATTAGCATATAGCAGTGGTGTCCATGCAGGAATAGTGTATGTCCTGGGAGCTCGTTTCTGGATCACTCATTGGCCATATTGCATGCATCAGCTCTTGCACTATTCCTGCACTCTGTGCAGAGCTTTCTGAATCCGGGGAATTGTCTTACAAAAAAGTGCACAAAAGGAACAATGCAATATTCATCAAGAAATATTTTAAATTAATCTAGAGACTCTGCAGTGGCACTAATCTCGCTTACATAGTCTGTAAAGAAAGACTTCTTCTTGGATGCAGATATAACAAACCTATCCAGGTAAATGTCCTTATTACTTCCAGCAAGATACAACATCTAACAGCAATAACCATTCAACATCTGACAGAAATAGCCAAAAGGGAAACCATTTTATATACATATATATATATATATATATATATATATATATATATATATATATATATATATATATATATATAGGGTATTTATCCTGTCCAAGACTGCTGCCTCCTCCCTAAAGCTAAGGAAAAGAGACAAACCTCTTTGGTCATCTCTCCCCCAAAGAACTCAAGAAACTCAACAACTGCCTGAATAGTACCAGGTCTAGGGTATTTATCCTGTCCAAGACTGTTGCCTCCTCCCTAAAGCTAAGGAAAAGAGACAAACCTCTTTGGTCATCTCTCCCCCAAAGAACTCAAGAAAGTACATCTCATTCTGACTGTTACCTACCTTCCAGTTTGTTACATACACTTCAGGTGCCTACTGCTAATTCCATAGCCAGGACAGCCAGCAGCTAGACCCTTCCTCCTCCCTTAATCAGTATATCCACTCTAACAGCCTCCTTAACTTTATTTGTGTAAAACTACCCTTCGCCTTAGAGCTGCACTCTGGTTCAGCCTTCGTTGTAGTTTCACCCCTTGCCCACTAGGTGGCACCCCCTCCTTCCAGGATCTTTCCCCTTGCCTATTTTGCCTCCAGCATACAGAATTCTACCAAACACCCCTCTCTAACTTTCTGTCAGACCCACTTACACTCCTTCCTCCCTCCATTGCTACCACACATTTCACTATCACCTTTACTTACCCAAACAATCAGCAGTTCACTTATTGTTTTCCCTGCAATTGGTCCTTCTCTGGCTCTCTTTTTGTATACTATACCACCTTTCTTCAACCCTGATTCACCCTCTTTGTACTGCACCTCCCTACACCTTCCTCACTATCCATCTACTCTCTTCTTGTTTCTAGCCCCACCCCCTTTCTCCGCCCTATCTTTGATAACTATTCTACACCATAAATCTTATCCTTTTGTAGTCAACCCTGCAAGATAAGTCTACAGGTCACTTCCTGTTTGTACCTGCACTATCCCTCTTTACTCCACCCCTTTTTTCCCCTATTTCCTCAGTTAACCTATACATATACCTGCCCCCAAGTGGTGCCATCTTTAATCCTTTTAGTCGCCCCAGGCTGCGGTGCTATCCTGCCTTCGGTATTCCCCACCTGTGTAAGTGATAATTATGACGGTTTTTTTCTCTCTTTAATGTTACTCTTTATTGTTACTCACTATTGCTAAATATATAACTGTTTCTGCAAATAATCTGTCATTACTTTACTGCTAAAACTATGTTAGGTGATATGATTCTATTGTGTTTTTACATCTAAACTGTTAGGACCATGTGTTTCAGTAGCATTTCTGCCTACGAACAGGGTATATAGCTGTAGCACATTGTTTATTGTATATTCTAATCAAAAGTGTGCTAGGCGATATATATCTTTTGTTTCTACATCTAATCTGTTTAAGACCACATGTTTCAGCAGCGTTCTTGCCTTATAAACAGCTTAGATAGCTGTTGCACTTTGATTACTGCATATTTTTTTTTATTTTTTTTTATTTTATTTATTTTATTTAACATTTGTTAACTGGGAAAGTCCGACTTGGAACAAAGCCAATTTTCAGCAGAGGCCTGGGGAGAAAGGCTCCAGATGCATGTTTTTGTAATGTGGAAGGAAACCGGAGCACCCGGAGGAAACCCACATGAATGCAGGGAGGACATGCAGACTCCGCACAGAGGGCACCCCAGCCGAGAATCGAACCGGAGAACCTCTTGTGGTGAGGCGACAACGCTACCGCTGCACCACTGTGCCGTCCAAATTTAAACAAGCTTGTTAACTTGGATTAAAATAATTAGCTGAGTTGAGAAGAGTTATGTTTTGCATGACTATGATCAATGTAGATATGTTGGTTAAGAGGCTTTGAGTACTGCTCTGCTTATCTTAAATTAAAGAAAGTCAACTAGCGTTAGTGCAGAGAATATCACAAGGGATGGTTGTGTACAACCCTAGTCGTTATCTCTACAAACAAGGTATCTTTAACTGTTCTATCCTACCCTGTCAACTGTTTACCATTAAGGTGAATGTGAGGGTGTTATCCTCCTTTAGTGTCCATGATTCTCTGAAGGCTCAACTAATTACTTAGCCTAGAAGCTCCGGCACAACCCATAACTTTCTAGTAGCGTTTTAACCTTGCTAACAGCAGATCCTAAGGTGCGGCTATGACTGTACCCTGGTCGCTACTTACTCCTCACATAGTTCTTTACTGACTTTGCTAACCTGGCAGTCAGAGCATTGTTAATGGGTAATTTGAGTGCTTTTGTCCACCATTCTGTAACTTTGTGAAGTGCAGATCCCAAGGTGCGGCTGCTACTCAACCCTAGTCGCTCTTTAACTCCGAACAAAGTTCCCTAATATCTTAGCTAATCCTTGTAATCAGTACCTTGTTTAAGGGAATTTGAATGCCTTTGTTTACTTAATTGTGTAGAGCATATCCCAAGTGGTGGCTGCTACACTCCCTGGATGCTATCGCTTCCAACAAGCATTTAATAGAACTAACTAACCCTATAGAGTAAGTCTCTTAACTGCCTTATATATATTTCAGGTAGCTGTGTCCCGCTACATGCGTTGCATAGTCAATTTATTATCTTATTGAGCAGACGATAGCATAATTTCAATGCTGACAGCTAGACATTAATGGTGACATACTGCTTTTCGATATAGACTTTATTTTTAAACGGTTACTAGATTTGCTGATTAAGCAGACTGGTAGCGGACTTAAGAACCATTTGATACATTGTGTTTTAGACCTTGAAGAACTCACAGTCTCACCAGCTGCTTCTACCTTGCCGAAGCCTGTGTTAATTCAAATAACATACTTTGGATAATGACCTAAGCATTTTTTGGCCTATGTGTTTTCTAATATACAGTATTTTACAGTTTAGTTTGTTTATAGACTGCTTCTACTTTACCTAAGCCTGTGTTAACTTAAATTTGTTATTGGATAACAACCTATTGCATCTTTGGCCAATTTGTTCTCACATGTACAGTGTTTTATCACATACTTTGCTTACAGTCTCTGTTTAGTCCCACTGCTTATTTCAACACATTTTCCCTTCTCCCTTTGTGCACCCAGCTCAACAACCACCTGAACAGTACCAGGTCTAGGGTCTTTATCCTGTCCAAGACTGCTGCCTCCTCCCTAAAGCTAAGGAAAAGAGACAAACCTCTTTGGTCATCTCTCCCCCAAAGAACTCAAGAAAGTATGTCTCATTCTGACTGTTACCTACCTTCCAATTTGTTACATACACTTCAGGTGCCTACTGCTAACTCCATAGCCAGGACAGCCAACAGCTAAACCCTTCCCCCTCCCTTAATCAGTATATCCACTCTGACAGCCTTCTTAACTTTATCTGTGTAAAACTACCTTTCTCCTTAGAGCTGCACTCTGGTTCAGCCTTGGTTGTAGTTTCACCCTTTGCCCACTAGGTGGCACCCCCTCCTTCCAGGATCTTTCCCCTTGCCTGTTTTGCCTCCAGCATACAGAAGTTTACCAAACACCCCTCTCTAACTTTCTGTCAGACCCACTTACACTCCTTCCTCCCTCCATTCTACCACACATTTCACTATCACCTTTACTTACCCAAAAAATCAGGAGTTAACTGATTGTTTTCCCTGCAATTGGTCCTTCTCTGGCTCTACCTGCTCCGTTCACCCTGCAGGCTCACTCTGCTCCCCTACCCTGCCCCTGCCCCCAATTTCCACCCACCTCCACTACTCCTACACTTATACTTAACTAACCAACCCCCCCCCCATTAATTGGACAATCCCACTAACCACTTTCACCCTATCACTACTCAGCCTTAATTCACACACCCCCTTCCCACACTTTCCTACAAATCACTCTACTTCACCACCACACATTTTCTCTCTTAATTTATCTAGCAAACTACCCACTATGTCTACACCTACCACCATTTCAATTCTAAAACTTAAGCCACTGTACTACCTAACACCACCACTTTTGATACTTTATATAGCCACCACCTATGAATTCCACTACCTGCCTAACTATCTACTTCCAACATCAGCCACTTGCACACATACTCAATCTCACACCCCTCCTGTAATACTACCCCACCTCTTCACACACTGGGCCACTCCAAAACCTATACTTTCCGTAAAAACTAATTACTTAAACCCAAAGAATAAAAACTATGACCAACTCCTACTAAAATTCTCCAAACTCATAAAGAGTTTACTACCTAACCTCATAGCTGATGGAGATATCCATCCCAACCCAGGCCCTAACTCTCCAGCTTCCACTCACACCAAAATAAAAACTCCCACCAACATAAGAAATTCTCACAATGCCCCCAAAGCATTTCTAGTATGCCACCTAAATATCAGAAGTATAAAAAACAAACTAAAAGAGCTACATGCTCTCATAGACATCCACTCCCCCAATATCTTTTGCCTCACTGAAACTTGGCTCAAACCCACAATCCCTGACAATGAAATACTTCCCCCTGGTTACAATATTACTAGAATAGATTGTACAGGTAAAAAAGGATGTGGAGTTGCCATACTATACAAATCCACCCTCAAGCTATCTACGATTAACATCCCATTAAACCTGACTGCCACCAATACAGAAACTATCCTCTCTAAAATCCAACTCAATAACAACAAATCTATTAACATATTGTGTAGCTATATTCCCCCAGGCAATAATATTAACACCCTAGAAAGTACCCTCCATTGGTTATCCTCCACCCACCCCCAAGAAACAATCATTTTTGGGGACTTTAACATCGACTGGACATCCTGTTCAGCTGACTTCCCCACTACCCACATTAACTTACATGGTTTCACCCAAACAATTTCTACCCCCACTAGAATCAACAAACACAGCAATAAGGAAAGCATCTTAGACTGCATCTTAATAAATAACAAACCACATTTATACAAATCAGGCACCCAACCCGAGGCCATGAGCGATCACCTGCTAACCTACATAATGAGAAATAGAGAAGACTTGCCCCACCAAACCACCTTTAAAACTCTCAGATCAAAAAAAAAAACTTTAACCTAAATAGTTTCCTATCTGATTTAAGCTATTTTAAATGGGACAATCTTAAACTACTCCCTCTTGACCAAGCAGTTTCTTACTTTAACACCAGATTCCTAGAGATTCTAGAAAACTATGCTCCCACACGTAGAATCAGAACCAAAATCAAAATAGCTCCATGGCTTACCAACACTACCAGACAAAAACTAACAGCCAGAAATGCAGCATGGACCTCTTGGAGATCCACTAAATCCCCTCAAGCCCACCAGCTATTTAAACAATTAAGAAACAAAGCAAAAAGATCCATCCCGCAAGACAAGCAAAGCTACTATGTTAACTTGCAGCAAAAATACCAAAATCACCCTCAAAGATTTTGGTCAGGCGTGAATAAACTACTACACCCAGGAAAATCTGCTACCCCCACCCCATCAACAACTTTACACCTACCCCCTGATTCTGTAGCTAAGACCTTTAACACTTTCTTCACCAAAACTGTAAAATCCCTAGCTAATAATTTACCTCCCTCCTCCTTGACTACTAGCACAGCTATTCAGGAGAACCCCCCCCCCTTAAAATTCAACTACATCCCTACAGACTATATCAAATCATTACTAAAAAATTAAAATCTACCTCCCTGGCAGCAGACCAACTTCCCGCAGAGTTTCTACAAAAAGCTGCCAACAAAATAGCTTATCCAATCTCCATCTTAATCAGTCGTTCTATCCAGGAATCCTACATTCCACCCATTTGGAAAATAGCTCATATTATTCCACTCCATAAAGGGGGAAACTCCACTGAACTCTCCAACTTCAGACCTATCACCATACTATCTCCCCTAGTCAAAATAATGGAGAAAAGCATACAAAAACAACTTCTTAACCACCTGACACACAATAATCTCCTAGCAACATCCCAGCATGGTTTCAGACCAGCCCACAGTACTACCACTGCCCTTCTCATATTCTCCCACAAAATAAATCTAAACTGCAATCAAAACCTGCTTTCCTCTGCCCTCTTCCTTGATTTGTCAAAAGCATTTGACATGGTTAACCACAACCTACTCTTAGACTTTCTTAAATCCCTGTCCATAGACAACATAGCAATCAACTGGTTCCAGTCTTACTTACACGGCAGGCAGCAAGCAGTCCAGTGGAAAGAGCATCTGTCCCCTCTTTTACCAGTCACTCTAAGTGTACCCCAAGGTTCTATTCTGGGACCCCTTCTTTTCTCTATTTTCATAAATGACCTGCCCAAAGCTATCCCTCATGCTACTACTATACAGTACACAGATGACTCCACACTAATCTGCTCTGCTGTAGCTCCCATGGAATTACAATCCCTATCCCAAACAACCTTCAACAAAGTAGAGAACTGACTTAATAATCGTCAGCTCTTATTGAACCCAAACAAAACCAAACTTCTACTATTCTCCCCCACCTGAAAGATTGCACCACCAACATTTTCAGTCTCTTCTCATAATGGCACCATAATCTCTCCAGTGCCAACTACAAAACTGCAAGGTATAATCATTGATAATAATCTAAACTACAATGCCCATATATACAAAACTATAAAAACAGTAAACAAAAAAAATAGGTTCCATGTATAGGATTAAGAAATTTCTAACCCCAACTGCCAGAACAGCCATAGCACATATTCTGTCGTCCCTCCTCTATGCCTCACTGATCTTCACTAACTTATCCAAATCAAATCTCAACAAACTCACAAAATGTTACAACAATATAGCAAAATTTGCCTCAGGCTCAGAGTACAGAACTCACCACTGTCATAATCTTCAAAAATTAGGTTGGCTAGAGCTACCCAACCAAATCTATTATAACCCACTCATAGTAACTCATAAAATCCTCCACCAACCTACCCACACCTCCAGTCTAGCCAATATCATTACCCCATACTTCAGCCTAGCATCCCTTCGCTGTTCCAGCAGAATGCTAGTACAACCTACCAAAGCCAACAACTCAGCCAGTGATTCCTTATTCTCTAACACTGCTGGCAAAAAATGGAACTTCTTTCCTGCTGAACTCACCACCAATTGCTCCTTGCCTCACTTCAAAATATCACTAAAGACACACATGCACAATAACTGTCTCTGTCCTTGTCTAAACCCTGACTAAAACTCCCCTATTCAGTCTGAGTTACTACAGTGACTTTGAGTTTCCACCAAAGCTTGTCTCAGTCTTAGTTAGGCTTAGTCAAACCCAACATCACTGATATAATCCATTTCCATCTTAGCTATCTAAGATAATTCCCCTTTTCTCTCTGTACCCTCCTTCAATTTAATTTTCTTCCACCCCTTTATTATCTCTAGCTTCCACCATCTGAACTGCTACCTTTCTTTCTCAGCCTCTGCTGCCTTCTACCCAACCTACCTTTCTCTTACCTCATTCTTCCTCTCTTTCTTTATAAACAACCTTCCTTTTCCGGTCTCCTCTTCCTACACCTTCATTTCTCTAATATGTTCTTTTTCCCCTTTATTGCTTCCTCCATCTCCCACTTTTTTTACTTCTCTTATCAATTTAAACCTTACTTCGAAACTTTCTTCATTATGGAACCTATTTATAGTTGACTTCTGATATCTGTTAAATTGATTAATATCTCTGTAAATATTACCTTACTTAGAACATTCTCTTAAATTTGTAACATTTTTCCATTTTTGTTTTGATGTTTGCTAAGTTGCTTATATTACTGCATACATCATGTTAAATGTTTTATTTTGGAGCTTTTCTCCCCGGGCCTCCGCTGAAAATGGACATGTATCCAGTCAGACTTTCCCGGTTAACAAAAGTAAAATAAAATAAAATAAATAAAATAAAATAAATATATATTATATATATTATGCTATTTTAAGTGCATTTAATCATTCCACCTCCTCTCTAGAGTTTACATTTTTTTACTAGTCCCATGTTCTGTTGAGTTCCAATGTAGTTTCCCTTCTCACCATCTGCTATGAAACTTCATTCTGTAATTCTGAAACCAGTCGTTTTGGAGAGCTAGGGAGTAGTAAGTCTGTACAATCTGCTACCTATACTCTCTTCTTCTGTCTCTACCATTCCGGTTCTGGATGATTCCTTCACATCTTCCTGTCATGATCTTGTGCACTATTATTTCTCCATTGTTGATTCTGGTCTCATTTATAAAGAACTCTAGTGCCTCCAAGCTCTGGTCATATATTTTCTATTTTTCCCAGATATCTTTATGGTACCTTTCTTCTCATTTCTTCCAGTAACTGGTTATTCTTGTCCTTCTATGGCCTCAGCAACTGCAAACAGTGTTTAGTTTGTTCAGGTGATAGCCTTGTAGAGGAGAAGCATTACCTCTTTGTTCCTGAAATATATTCCCCTAAGTATATACCCCACAAATTCTATTTACTGCTATCTCACCCCTCTCACTCCTGGTGGTCCACTCCAGCTGTGGTGAACACTCGGAGATCCTCCACCTGCACTTATGTCATCAGTTTCACTTCCATAGCTGATAATTCATACTAGGTTGTTTATCAGGGTTGTTGAGTCCTAAGTGCAGTAATATGCATTTGTTAGCAATAAACCTTCACTACCATATTTTAGCTTTGTTTAATATAAAAAGCAGTATTACTGTAAAGACAACCCATCAGACTAAGATGCACAAAAACTATCAAATGATTTGTCTGTCAGCCATCTTAGTAAAGGGGAATGCATTCATCCAGACATGTTTCATCTGTGACTGTATTTTGTAATGAAGTCTGAAGGCTTTCATCCAACATCAAAGCAGGATGTAATGACTTCCAAGGACTGGACTTTAACTAAGAATTAGCAAAAGTGCTCCAAACAAATGACTGTAAGGCACATTCTTCATTGGGAGAAGCTATCACCAATTATTACTAAGAAGTGAATCAACAAATCTGACATAAATCATCTACTAGATGATTGTGAGAATTATGGAAAGAAAATAAGTAAATCCTGAGATAAAATTATCCAGAGAAATTAGGGCTATTTATGTATTGGCTTAAAGATCTAAATGTGGTGATTTTAATAACAAACTAGAAACCATTGAATACAAATGGATTTTACAATTACAGGCCAACTATGAACCTGATATTAAATCAGCTCTTAGTTTAAAACCAGTTTTGAAGGAGAAACAAAATAAGCTGAAATAACTTATACGTGTCATTTTCTACTTAGATAGTCATACTACCTTGAATAAACCACATCCTGTTTGATGTTAGAAGCTAAACAGGGTTCAGTCTGGTTAATACTTAGATGGGAAACCACCTCAGAATATCAGGTGATGTAGTTTTGCAATGCTGAATTTTTAAAAATGATGTAGTGAGTACTTTTTTAAAATCTTTTACTAAACTTGATTAATTCTGTGTTGTGATTGGAGGCTGTGTTTTGTGATGAAATTTGAATTTGGTGTTTAAGTAATTGATTTTTGTATTGTTTTTTTTAACAGTGATGAATGGAGTAATCTTGAAAGCTTTGTAAGATTAAAGGTTTTTGATGGCATTTCTTAGTCTGGAGAGCTTTTGGGATTTTACTGGTTTAGTGTCGTTGACTCATTTTTTTGACTTCCTGAATTCTATTTTCCTTAAACAGGAAAAAACTCAGAAAGCGATAAACTTACAAATGCACAATTCATCGAGCAAAACAGTACTAAATGAGTGAGATGCCAAAACAGGAATGATTTCAAAATGTAAGTAAAGTAGCAAATCCACAACTCAGCAAATGAGACACGGTACAAACATTTATTAAATAAAATAGCCATTTAACTTTTGAAAACAGTGAAAATGCTGGATTTTTTTTTTCAAACCAAAGACGTTCAGCCAAAAGCTTCTTCTCCATACTTCCACTTACCACATCAGCATTGGTACTTCAGGACAGTTTGTCAGGAAACGAGAAGGAATTGTGAGAGAAATTAAATTTTTACAGTGAAAGTAAAGAAATACAAGTCCCCATTTTTCTTTGCCTTGCTGCAGATGATACTATGATGCTTTTCATCTTAATAAAGATAAACATATTGATACAGCTGTTATTAAAAACAAGATTAAACAATATTATAATCTCAAAAAAGAGTCTCTCCTATATTCAACATTTATTTTTCAAGAGAAATCAAGGGTCACATGAGTCTATTGATTTATATATGACTCAAGTAAGGTATTCAACTATAAACTGAATTTGCAGCTTCAAATGATTCAGTGCCAAAATATATTTTCTGCAGCATTACAGTGATAACTGTAAGAGATAAACTACTGCCAGCATCTAATTAAACTCTGAACAAACTTGAAAATATGTGTATAGGAACAGAATTAATTAGCATCAAAGTAAAGGAGATAGGTAATGCTTGACAGTCTGCATGAGTGTAAAATTGAAATGAAGAAAAAAGTTGTTGAAAATAAGCAGAATAAGGCTGTCAATGCACATTACAATGTGAAATCTGTTTCAAGCACCATTGTAGCAAACAGAAATAACATTCTGCTCTGTCAAGGTGGCATAGTTAATAATGTGGAGCATTCACTTCAGCAATTTCCATTTTGTTTATGATGTGGTCATTAGAGCAATAAGAAGCTACATGTGCCAGTCAATAAGGAATGCAGAAAATGAGGCTTGCTTAATTCTTTCTCTCAAGTGTGCAAATCTAAATAAAAGAGGAAAGAACAGGGAAATGTTTTTCAGTTGGTCAATACAATGAAAATGTTCAGTTGCTAATTTAGACAATTTATAGTCAGGGGAGAGAGAGAGTTGTGAAGGTGATTGATGTGTATGAATTGCAAATGCATCTGTACAAAAGACAAAATTATAGCAGTGTTATTATTGTAAAAATAATGTCCTGAAAACTTGCCAATCAATGGCAAAAGTTTCATATTTAAGACCAATATGAAACAGAATATATAATTTCTCTACTGAAAATGCATTTAAATAATTGAGCCACGTATCTGAGTCTAAATCTTCAGCAGTGACTCATTCCGGTCCAGAATTAAGTTTAATGAGTAAGAAAGAGTTGTGTTTATAAAATCAAAACTTACATTTTCCATTTCAGGTTGTGTCAATACAGAAGCTGAAAACATTGGGGTAAATTGTTTTGAGAACAACTGGGGCGCATGCTTGAATGAATTCAGAGTGCACAGTTCTAGTCATAGTGTACTAAAGGTAACTATGGAGTCAATCAAGACAAATATTTGCATATTTGTGAGACAGAAGAGTCCCAGACTTGCAGAGACAACAGTCTGTAGGTTTGTAAAGCAGCCATCTCGCCAAATCATGCAGAAAGTGATGTGTAGAATCATGAAGGCAATAGTTTGTAGATTTATGAAGCAAAGGATTTACACATTTGAGTACCACGACCTATTCAACCAAACAAGCAAAATGCCATGTGAAGTAAAGTTCAAAAGCTAGAAAGGCTGTGACTTTAATAGTTCATTTTATATTTTTAGAGAAAATGATGACTTGTTTCCCATACTGGATGATATCGTACAAGACTTTCTTCCACAAAAGTGAATAAGAAACTAAAATACATATGCAGAAAAATATGATGCTGTCAGGATGGCCAAATGACTTGAAAACAGTTCCACTTCTCATCAAATTGCGCTATGCTTTTCATAATAAAATTCAAGCATCACAAGGATTCCTGTGAAGGCAGTATTGCCGAGACACTAGAGATTTTAACAAACTTCATTCTTCTTGGATTCTGGACGTTTTTGTCGTACATATAGATTTTTTTCCATCTGTGTGGTAATTTGCTATTGCAAGGATTGTTCTTTAAAGCCAAGAAAGTGAATGTACCATATCAGTTGTATAATAAAATATTAGAAATCATTTGAGAAGTACACTCAGACATAGCTAAGTGCAAAGAGTACACATGTGTTGGTCTTGTATGCCTTATCAAAAAAGTTATAGTGCAAAAAAAGTAAAACCTGTAACATATTCCTTTATAGTAATACCGAACAGGGCATTTAGTAAATAACTACACATTTATTGCACCTCAGTGGTTAGTATCTCATTTGTGCTGTGTATTTTTGAAAATAACCAGGAGTGTTCAAATTATATGATACATCTTCAGAGTAATTATTCTTTTTACTTTTTTTCCAATAGTGGAAGCTCTTGCATCATTGTATCTGGTAATGGTTCATAGTTTGTCAGCCTGGAATGTTGATTATTTTAATAAGACTAGGATGTTTAACATATACGGTCATTCCCAAGCTATCTTCTGTTGCAACTATTTCTGTGTCATCAGCAAACAGGTTGATCCTGTTCTCTGTTGATCAAATGTGTATAAAAACTACATATAGAGGAGTATTGGACACAAGTCAGACACCTTGGTAGACCATTAGAAACATTCCTTAATTATTGGCATTGTCACTCTCACCACAAACCTTTGTGTCCTACCAGTCTCTCATGCAGCTATCCAGGTCTTCAGGTTTGCATTTACCCTCAGATGAGGTGGTAAATCTTTAACTGGTAACAGTGTTTCTTCCTCCAGTCAAGTAGTACATATCAGACTAAATACAATGAAATCTTACTTGCAAAATTGGAAAACAGTCATCTGTTGGACTGCTTTATAAGGGACTATCTCAAAGGTTTCATCTGTTGGACTGCTTTATAAGGGACTACCTCAAAGGTCTTGGCCAACCTGCCTAAATCATTTATTTCAATCAAATTTGACATATCCATCCACCAAAATTCATATATGAGAAATTTCTGCTTGTAATAAAGACAGTTCTCACATAGCTGCAAATCCAGTTACTAGGACATAAGCACCAATAAGAAATATTTGCCCCCGCCCCCAAGACTTGCATTTCATACTGGCAAAGGTAGCCTATCTTTCCTGTGAACCACCAGACACAATAGATATAAAATCACTTTTCTCTGATTTTTATTACTTCAGGAGAAATATCTTAGTTGCAAATTTTCATGTGTAAATGTCTCCATCGATTTTATTAATGTCTGAAAACGAACCATTCCATCATAACAAAGGTTATCACAGTAGTAACTCTGAAACAGTCCATTCATCTATAACCCTTTTATCTAAATAATACAAATGAATCAAAGCATCTTTTACATTTTGTTAGGTGTGCACAGACAACTAAAATGCTAAACTAGGAAACATACAAATTCACGAGAGCAAACTAAATTTCTGCCTCCTTAAAAAAAATGGATTGCCCAGTAACAGACCAGCACTGGCAAAATATCTGACCCATTGTATTACATTTTACTATTACTAGTACAAAAAAAAAAAACTTTGCAAGGCTCTAATACCTTCCACCAAAACTTAAGTAACTTATTTGAAATGTTTCTTCAAAGAATATATTAGAAATTCCAACATGGACAACTGCATACACATTTACCCAATAATTTATTTTGGAAGTGCAGTCCAGAGAAGGCTTTTTGATGTGTTGCTACAAGGGATTATGTAATGGTCTACTTCTCATGGATCACAAGTTGTTGTTGTTTGTCTTTCGGCTTTTTCCCAGTAAGGGGTCGCCACAGCGGAACTCCGGTCCACTAATGATTGGCAGTAGATTTTTTTTACGAAAAGCCGAGGTGCCAGCTCGACACCCAACCTTCAGCGAAGGCACACCCATTTACGCATGCATGTCTTTTGAATGCTACCCAACCGCAGGGAAGAAATGCAGACTCCTCACAGAAGGCACTCCTAAGCCAAGCTGAGAATCGAACGGGAGAACCTCTTGCTGTGAGGTAACAACACTACTGCTGTACCATCGCAGAATCTCATGGATCACAAGTACTGCTTTTAATTCTACCCAGTTTTTACAATTTAAAGTGACTTTCCCCAAAGAAGACAGTGCAGCTGTATAAAATGTTTACCTTAACAATAGATCCATACATACATACACACGGACACACACACACACACACACACACACACACACACACACACACACACACACACACACACACACACACACACACACGCATGCACACACACACACGCACACACACACACACACACACACACACACACACACACACACACACACACACACACACACACACACACACACACACACACACACACACACACACACACACACACACACACACACACACACACACACGTACCTCATAAATCAGGTGTCAAGAGCTTCATAGCCATGAGATCAATATCGGTTCTTACAAAGTTACAACTGAATAAATCCAGCCAAACAACAGGGAAAAAAATCTGGTAAACCTATATGAGCCACAGTGACCACAGATGCTTCCCAGATAGAGTGCGTGTGTGTGTGTGGGGGGGGGGTTATCTAGGAAGGATCCCAGATATAGTGGGGGGGTTATCTGGGAAGGACAGTTTAAAGCACTTGGTAGGACCACGAGGCCCATTTGCACATCACTGTCCTAAAGATGAGAGCAGTGCTTTTAGCACTGCAAGCATTCCAGGACTCTCTTCTGCTAAGAACTATTATAATGCAGATGGGAAACATGTCAGTTGTGTAGTACATAAACAAACAAGGAGGAACCATATCTTACCCCGTTTGTCAGAAAGCCCTGAGGGTATGGCACTGGGCAGCCTCCTCCCAACGCTTTCTGATAGCAATGCACATCCTGGGGAAATCCAGCTTGAGTGCAGACAAGCTCAGAAGAGCAATTCTGATGCCTCACAAGTTGTCCCTAAAACAAGAAGTGGCGGAAAAGATTTTCCACAAATGGGGCCAGCCTTGCTGTGACCTATATGCCACATCCATTAATGCCAAATGCAGCAGCTACTTTGCCCTGATCCCCCTTCTGGGGGAGTCACCAAGGGATGCACTTGTTCAGGATTGGTCCGAGGATCTTCTCTATGCCTTTCCTCCCTTTCCTTTGATATCCAAAGTTCTTCAGAAAGCCCGTCACTTGAGAAGGAACTTAATACTCGTCGCCGTATACCGGCCTTGTCAAATCTGGTTTCCCTTCTTGTGGCCTCACCTCCAGGAGGAGCCGTGGATTCTGGACCCAGTTCCAGACCTCCCGAGTCATGCATCAGGGACACTTCACCCTCCCTTCAAATCCTCAAATTGACAGCTTTTCTGCTTCGATTCCAACCATAGCCAGGCTCCCTATCCTTTCTACATCAGTAAAACATATCCTGATCTCATCTCATAAGGCTTCGACAAGAAGGTTATATAGAAGGAAATGGAAAAGATTTTCTTCATGGACCTTGAATAATCACAGTGATCCCTTCTCTTCCCCCAATAGCTTCTATTCTTGAATTCCTAGCAAAGCAGCTTAATGAAGGGGTAGCTGCAGCTATTATTCGGGTCCAGTTAGCTGCCATATCTAATTTCCATTTAGGAGAATCAGGCCCTAATGTGATGCCCCACAGACTTTGCAAAGCCTTTCTTAAAGGTACTCTTTTATTAAGACCACCTATTAAGGTCCCTCCACCACCATGGAACTTGAATTTCATCTTACCACATTTGATTCTTCCCCCTTTTGAGCCTGCATCATCCTGTGATCTCAAGTTTCTGACTTGGAAAATGATTCTTTTGATAGTTATTACTTCTGCTAGAAAAGTTTCAGAGCTGCAAGTGTTATCAATAAAGCCCCCTATATGCTCTTCCACAAAGACAGAGTATCCCTACAAACAAACTCATCCTTTTTACCCAAAGTATGCTCAGATTTTAACCTATAAGCTGCGGTGGTGGTGCTGCGGAAGCATTGTTGCCTCACAGTTAGATGTTGCCCGTTCGATTCTCAGTTAGAGCGTCTTCTGTGTGGCGACATGCGTGAATGGGTGCTCCTTCATTGAAGGTTGTGCATTAGGCCCGGCAAGCCAGCACCTAAAAATCTACTGCCAACCATTAGCGGACCGGAGTTCCGCTGTGGCGACTCCTAACCGGGAACAGCCGAAAGACACAAACATGCTCAGAATTTAACCTGAATCCGTCCATAGAACTACCAGTTTTTTCCCAGACTATGGCAACAAGGTAGAACATATGCTGCACCAATTGGGTGTATATAGACAATTACATTTTGACTTACATAAGACAATATGACCAATTATTTGTACCCTTTTCAGTCTCAAAGAAGGGTGTTCCTGTGTCAAAAGTCACACTTTCGAAGTGGCTATCAGATTGTATTACCTTTGCTTACCAATCTCAAAACAAAGAACTTTCCCATAAAGTAAAAGGTCATTCTACAAGAGCCATTGCAACCTCTTCTGCCTTTTGGATGGGACTGCCTATTGACACCATTTGTGCTGCAGCAACATGGGTAAGGCCTCATACCTTTATCACTCATTACAAAGTTGATTTGGCCTCCAGGAACAGGGCCTTCTTTGGGTCCACTCTTCTGAAGAATATTTTCTCTTGAGGCACCCAAGAAAGATGGTGCTAGGGATGCTGTCCCAACCTGCTAAGAATGAAGGTGAGATAGGACAACAACACATAAAGGAGTTATGTACTCACCATAACATACCATGTGTGTTGTCCAACTCACCTTCATTCTTTCATCCCACCCTCCTTCCCCCAGCCTTTCGCTCCTGGAAGACTGAGCTGATGCAATTGGCTATTAATGTCCTCTGACTATCTTCATTGCTCTATTACATATTCAGTGACCTTTATTTAGCTATATCTGCAAACATGATCCGGTGAGCTCTTGTAGTGCATCATGGGATAGGGTTTTAGCCATGAGCTAGTGGAAGACCTCGAGCTTTGTATAAGGCCGAGTTGGAACTGAGGATATGATTTACTGTAACAGTGACCAAGCGATCCAGTGATTCAGTGTTGTGATAAGTACCTAATTCTATTGTACTTTACTATGGTTATATATGAGAACAGGAAGCATAGTGTTTCAGAACATGACTTCAACAGATGCACACAGCTGAAAGACAGATAATTGTAGTAAAAGCAGCTTTGCCTAAAATAAGTAAGCTTCACTGAAACACTTTTTGGGGTGGGGAGAGAAGGCATAAAGGCTTCCACACACAGCTGCACAGGGTACAGCCTCTAGATAATATAATCTTCTCCAAAATCACTGCATCTTATAGAATACACATATACATCCTTCCTTTCTGCCAAGGCACAAAACAGTTGGAGTAGCTAAAATCCTTCAGTGAACAGGTCAGTGAAATTCATTGCGTTCAGTAGCAGTTTCTAAGCCTGTGACAGCCTCACAAAACCTGATGTTTGCATTAGCACAATGACTTCCCTCCATTATTGCTAGTTGGTAGTCCACATACGCAAATAAAACTTCAGTACAAAATACATACCAGGACTTGCATCATCACTAATGTTATACGAGGAACCTGTAGAGCATTTTTATGCATTATAGCTAACAGTTATTCTTGCACAAACAAAAATATAACATATCAATATAGGCAGGATTCATGAAACTATTTAGTGTATACTGCAGCACAAATGTGGATCCATCAAAACAAATGTCACATAGTTGTTCAGGATGCCTTTGCAAAGGACATATTAGATCTGTTGCCTTTTTGGAGTGGTGGTAACCTGTGCTAAAAGTTTTGACTCACCTGGCTAATCAGAACATGTAGTGAGGCTTGCATAAGGCAGTGTAGCAAGAACAGTACAAACTACCTATGTAGGGTACATTAATTGTCATGGATAAGGACCTCTTTCCCTCCCTTCCCTAAACTGTATAATGCTTTACTCATTATCCAGGGTTCTCCTCACTCCACTGAATATGGCATTATGTTTCAAATTCAGGAATTTCAAAGAAGGGAATCTTGATACTGAAGCTCCTAAAAACACTGAAAATAAAATTCCGGCAGATGTTCTTTGTGAGGTATGAACCCTGCAGAGCCCCTACACAATTGGCTTTGTCCAGTCTATGCTATAAGTTATAATTCTTATCCACAAATCTTCATGAGTCAATGATAAGAATAATAATTCCCAAAATGTTACAGATTTTTACTCAGAATTGCATTTTACTGAATTTTGAGTTTGTACCCCCTTCCGCAGAATACATCTATTGTGATCATTTTCTAGGGGGTCCTCCTCACCTTGTAATTAAACATACAATGCCCATTACTAAGGAAGAGCCACCTCCCACATAGTATCATGGTCAATGTTGAGGGGAGCTCCTGTGAAAGATGTTATGTTCATTGTCTAAAGGACCCCTCCCATATCCATGTAGCGCCATTCTTATTGTTCAAGGGTACCACCTGCTATCTTCTGATCTTCTGTATACTGTTAAGCTGAGAAGCACCAACCTCTGACCTACATATAGTGACAAAATCACTATTCAGCACCACCCATTCACCTCCCATGCAGCATCATGTATACAAGAGGTAGGTTGCCACTCTCAGAAATGTGCACAGGTATGGTCCAACTCTTATAGCACATAGAGGACAGACAGGGCATTGTGCAATAGAAGAGACAGGGACCAAGAGGCAACTCTGACAACAAAAGACTGATAGAAGATATCATTTTATTGAGAGCAGCTGGTTCCACTGTTACAGCTCCTTATTTTTAAAAATCAAGTATAATGTAGTAGTACTGTGTCAGCATCATGGCATAGATAAATGCATGATCACACTGTTATTTTCTTACACCTTACCAACACCTGCAGGATAGCAAGTTTATGAAATGAACACTCCCATCTTTTTTCATCTTGACATGGCATAACACAATGTAAGAGGCTTAAACCAAATTTACTTTCTTCTTCTTTTGGCTTTTTCCCGATTAGGGGTTGCCACAGCAGATCACCTGTCCACTCATGATCATCAGTGGAGTTTTACAGTGCCGAGTTGCCAGCTCGGCACCCAATCTTCCATAGTTTAGGGCCAGATTAGAGTACCCAATCCACCTACAGCATGTCTTTGGGATGTGGGAGGAAACTGGAGCACCCAGAGGAAACCCATGTGACCACAGGGAGGACATGCAGACTCCACACAGAAGGCACCCCAGCTGAGGATCGAACCAGAGAATCTCTTGCTGTGAGGTGACAACACTAACCACTGCACCACTGCGGCCGCCCCTTAAACTAAATTTAATCCATGTGAAAAATGTTAATGAATACCTCCCTTTCTCCCAAGGCACAATGATTTAAAACTGAGTCAAATTATGAGGTGTTATATAGGGGTAGTACTATCTAGTACTAGCTACTATCCTTTGACAGCATGCAATAAGGCTCAGTATTAAGCTACAAGGGACTATTATTCAGAAGGCATTGTGTACACTTTCATTCTGTAGCAAAAGTAAATCTGTCTGAAGGATCGGAGTGTGCAAATGAGTAAGGGGCAACATTAAAAACATGGATTATTTCCAAAGCTATGTGTTAAGCAATTATATTCACACCTGAATAATCAATTTGTACAGCTACAATCTAGGCGCAGTACCAACCACACAGAGACTGTCAGAACACAGTTTTGGAAAAAAACGAAGAGGGGAAAATAGCAATTGCTTCACTTGACTGCATTTCATAAAAGGTCACACTTTTTTACACCACCACTTCACTGACATAAACATTGTCATAGATAGTTTTGTAAGAATGGCAGTCATCTTGCATTTTATTAGATTACACTTTAGTTTTCATTTTTTAGTGTATAATGTCAAATGTAAGGATAGCATGGTGTCATTTCAGAAGTGCATATTGTTAATGTGTCATGAAAACTACTTTTTGCTTTTACTTTGAGAAGGGTGGCAATATAGAGAATTATGATCTGGTCTCTGATCGTAACCACATTATTATGTATTTGACACATGGATGCCAAGAAATTGCTTAAGATAAGATTCTTGGCATCCATGTTGAGAACACAAAATGGAGGGTTACAGTCAGAGACCCAATCATAATTCTTTGTAGTGCTTGGAGCTTTATCTGCTCCATGTGCTACTGATTACAGAAAAAAAAAGAAAAAGAAAAAAACAGGGCTAAGTGTTGTTTACCAGCTTTGAAAGCTGGTAAAGCCCTTAGTGAGCACTGGTAGTAATGTGAAACCCGATATTAACATTGCTTAGAAAGAATCTTAACAATTGTTACACACATATTTAATTATTATTTATTTATTTATTCCAGTTTGATGCCCGGGGAGGTCCACTGGGCCTGGGGAGCCCGTTTTCAGTGGAGGCCCGGGGAGAAAAGCTCCACAATACAAAGTTTAATTACATGATTAATTACAAAGAAAATTACAGGATTACTTACAAAGAAAATTACATGATTACTTACAAAGAAAATTTCATGATTAGTTGCAAAGAAAGTTAGGATTACAAACAACAGGTAGCATTCTAAAGAAAAAGAGAAATAAAATATTTACAATTTAGTTCACAGGGCTTAGGGAGGTTACTTTAGTGGAGGCTTGGGGAAAAAAGCTAGGCATTAAAGTTTAATTATAGAATACTTTTAGTGGAGGTTTGGGGAGAAAGTTCCACAATACAAAGTTTTATTACATGATTAATAACAAAGGAAGTAAGGGATTGCAAGCAGCAAGTAGAATTCAAAGGAGAGAGAAAAAAAACACTTTAGCTTCAGGAGTGAGAACAGGCATATAGAATCGTGGCTAGCTTTTGCAGTTTGTTTACATATATAATCATTAATTTACAGTGAGGTTAGGGAGGTAAGAAGGTTAGCTTGGGGTAAAGGGAGGGGAGAGCTTGAGATAAATGGGTGGAAGAGTACAGTTGCATTTCCTGTTTAGATAGAGGTAAGAATGAAGTTGAGTTTTGAAGTTATTAAGGTTGTCACAGGTCCTCAGTGTGGAGGGCAGAGCATTCCATTTTTTAGCTAGGGAATAAGATAGCAGACGCTGCCCAGCAGGGCGCTTGGGTTTATGGATGATGGTCAGGTTTTGGTGGGTAGATCTAAGGGGTCTGAGTGGGTTATAAGGTTACAGAATTTTGGATAGTGCAGGACATTTAGTAGGTTGGAACAGTAATTTGTGTGCATTGGTGAATTTTTGAAGGTTAAGTAAACTGCGGAGATCAAGCCAGTTTAGAGAGTGTAGGGAGGTGCAGTGGTGAGAGGAGGATTTTGCATTTGTGGAGAATCTGGCTATTTTATTGTAACATATTTCCAATTTGGAGGTGAGTGTGGAAGATAAATTAGTTAGCAGAGGAGCGCCATACAGTAGAGAGGGGAGTAGGTAGGTAGTGGCGAGAGTTAGTCTGGTGGAAGGAGAGAGGAAGTGATTGTTTCTGTAAAGTAGGCCTAGTTTTATGTGGGTTTTCTTGATATTTAGCTGGATGTGAGGTGTTCATCAATGCTTACACCAAGAAGTTTGGCTGAGGGCACGACCTCGATAACGGAGTTGTTAAGGGTGGTGATTTGGAGTATGTTTTTGTCAATAGGGAAGGATTTTGATGGAGAGAATAAAAGGATCTTTGTTTTGTTTGCATTTAGTGAGAGGTGATTTTGGAGCATCCAATTTTCGGTGGTGGAGGAAGCAGTTTGAGTTAGAAATTGGAGATCTTTTAGGTTAGAGGCATGACAGATCAGAGTGGAATATAATATGGAAGCATTCATGTAAATAGTGTATATATGTTATAGGAATATTGTTAGAAATTTTGTGTGGGAATTACCTGTGTATTTCTTGCTTAAATGTTTGTATGTATAAGGTGAAAATAATAAAGACTTATTATTGGAAAAAAATAATGGAATCATCAGCGTATTGCACAATTTTGGTGTTAGGTATGGCTTTGTGGAAGTTGTTAATAAAGATATTGAAAAGCAATGCACCAAGGATTGAACCTTGGAGTACTCCAGTGGGGGTAGGGAGGAAAGTGGATGTGGCCTGGCCCCATTTCGCGGCTTGGGATCTATCAGAAAGGTAGCTGGAGAACCAGGTAAGAGTTTTATTGGAGATGTTGAGGTTAGACAGATGCTTTAGTAGGTGACTATGGGAGATGGTATCGAAGGCTTTAGATAAGCCTAGCAAAACAGAGGATATGATATTATCACAGTCATGAGCAGAATTGACAGAATGTAAGAAGGAGAGAAGGGCGGAGTTGGTACTGTGTCCAGGACGGAAGCCATGTTGGGTAGGGGAGAGTAGTTTGTGTTTGGTAAGGAATGGCAGGAGCTGTAAGTGGATAAATTTTTCAAGAATTTTGGAGATTGGGGAGAGGATGGCTATGGGGTGGAAATTGGAGGTGTTAAAATTTTTGCCACCCTTGTGAAGTGGAAGTATAAAAACAGAACGCCATAGTTTGGGTACATAGGATTCAAGTAGTGATTTGTTGATCAGGGTGCTGATAGGAAGAGCAATACTGTCAGTGGCTATTTTTAGGAAGGAGGAAGGAATGTTGTTGGGGGCATTGGAGCAAGGTTTGAGTTTAGTGAGGAGTTTCTTTATTAGTTTGGTGGAAATGGGTTTGAGATCAAAAGTGTGGGGGGGGGGATTGAGCAGTAGGAGGTGGAGGCTTATTGTTTGTAAAGGTCTTGGTTAGCTCAGCAATAGAAGAGGTAAAGAAGGTATTGAACATTATTGCAATTTCAAGGTCAGACTTGCTGGAGTCTAGGCAAGGATTATTTTTGTCCCAGGTTTAAGGAGAGAATTAATAGAGTTCCAGAACTGTTTGGGGTTTTTTGTGTGATTTGCTTGTAGTTTGATATAGTAAGACTTTTTGTCTTTAATAACTTGTTTTTTGGCTTGGTTTCTCAGCTGTTTGTATTTAAGTAAGATTTCTGGTTGTTTATGTTGGAGGTAAGCTTTCCAGATTTTATCTCTTAGTAACATAATTTTTTTGGTGTCTTTGGTGAGCCATGGGGTGGTATTTGCTTTAACTCTTTTTGTTCTTATTGGTGCTAGGGAGTTAAGGACAGTTATGAAAGTAGAGTTGAAGTTGTGAATGGCTGCATCTAAAGGAAGAGTTTTTAAGGGGTTCCAGTTAGTTAGTTTAAGGGAGTCAGAGAATGTAGTAGGGTCAAAGTTAGAGAGGTTGCGGGTTTGAATGTAGTGGTGAGAGTGTGGGGAAATGGGTGTAGCCCGATGGATGAAGGCAGGGAGGTGTCTCCTAATGGGTCAGGAATGACACCAGATTTTAGGACTCTGTTAGGGTGAGATACATCCAGTCTAGTATAGAGCCTGGGGGTTGTTTTTGTTAGGTCTAGAAATAAAGTTTGTAAGTTGAGTAAAGTTAAATAGATTGATTGATATAGTGGGGTTATGGTGAATAATTTTGTTCCAGTCTATGTTTACATCTCCCATGATGTAGGTTTCTAGTTTAATGTTAGAGGAGGTCTAGGAAAGGATGTCTTCCAAGATGCTAGTGTTATTACCAAGGGGAATATAAAGGGACATGAAACAGATGCTCTTATGTTTGTTCAGTTTTAGTAGGCCAGTTACAAGTTCTGCATTATTGAAAGAAGGAATGGGGTTAGGATATGGAGTGATGGACAAGTGGTTGGAGTAGATTAGGGCTACACCACCACCTCTTCAATATTGGTGGTCAGAACGGAGAGATAGAAATCCAAGGGGAAGGAATTTGGAGTCGCTTATATGAGGTTTTAGCCAGGTTTCGGAGATGGCTACAATGTCAGGAGAATTGTGATTGAGCCAGGCGTGAAAGTGCGTTAATTTATTATTCACGCTTTGGGCATTGATGGTGAGGAGTTTGAGGTATTTATTGGTGGATTTGTTGTAGTTATTAGGCAGGTTTGTAGGAGAAAAGTTAGGTCCTGGATTGGGGTGAATATCACTGGCTAAGCAAAGATGCATGAGAAGTGGAATATGTTTATATGGTTTACAATTAGATAAAGATGACCGGTAGAGAATAAGTTTAGGTTTGCAGTATTTAGTAGAGTTTGAGAAAAGTTTTACTTTTAAGAGATGGATAGGAAGGCAGGGAATTAAGAAGGCTGAGATGTTGTGGAAATGGGCTGAGTGGGAGGGGATGGGAGGTAGTGGAGATGGGTGTAGATGGATATTGGAGTAGGAGGTGACACGGCAAAGAGGTAGTTGAAGAAGGAAGAGGATAGATGTTGAGGTGAGAATGTGAGGAGGAGGAGTGAGCATGGTAGATGAAGTCTATTAGAAGTGAAGTAAAGGGGAGGGAAACATGTAAGTTAGGTGGGAGGGGGAGTGGTAGTGAGGGGTAGGTTGGTTGGGGTGGAGGAACAGTGTTTGAGGATTGGCAGATGAAGAGGGAGGGGAGTTTGAGGGTATGCTGGTGAAGAGGGAGGGGTTTTTGGGGATTAGCTGGTGGAGAGCGAGGGGTTATAGGATGAGAATAAATGGAGGAGTGCTGGGGGCATGTGGGAATTGGGGGCAGGGTAGGGGAGTGGAGTGAGCCCAAGGGCGAACGGAGCAGGATAGAGCAGCAGAGTGAGAGAGACCAGCTGAAAAAGTATCAGCCACTACTGTTCACAGTGAAAGTAAGTAGGTTATTTGGTAGAAAAACTATGTAAAGTGTTACATTTATGTAAGAGCAAAGAAAAAACAAATATAGGGGAGCTTTGTTCCTTAGTTAGTGTGAGGTTAGGGAGGGGGTTAAATCAGGGTTTAGAGAGCGTGGATTGGAATTTGGGAGGCTTTGTTAAGTTATAGGCAAAATAGAGGTAATGTTGGACATAGGGGGTTAAAAAAATGATACAAGTTATAGCATGAATGAATACTGTCACCTAGAGGAGAAAGGAAGGATAGCAGTTAGGTAAAAGAATTAAATAGGAAAGGCTTTTTAGATAAGACTAGTTTAGAATAAAACTACCTAGATTTCAGGGACTAGAAATCAGGGAATACAGGTGGGAGGGGGGTAGTAGTGGTCTGCGGTAGGCTGCTGATTCAGACACATGGAAGGACACGCTAACAAAATAGGTAGCCTTAGATAAAAGAGTCTAGTGCAAGGCTACATGCATTCAAATGAAAATATTTATGGGAGTCCATACTGAAGTTTTTTTCCTTGAATGGCCCAGACTAGCAGGTAAGAATGTCCAGGAAAACCAACAGAGGTTTTGCAGGAGGAAGTTCTTAAATTTCCAGAGGCTGGGAAGGAGCTTCAGGAGTGGAGTACTGAGAGAGAGTGTAAAAAAAACATACGAGTTTAGGTGATTAAAAATAAGAGAAGATAAGCAGGTAGAGTAGAAGGAGGTAGTAGAGGTAAGTGAGAGTGGTCAGCAGAGGAGGAGAATGAAAGATGTAACTTGAAATATGAAAGCTAAATTGAGGGAGAGTTGAGTAAAGAGGAAGAATGGGAGAGAGAGCAACAGAAGGAAAAAAAAACAGCAAGGTAAGGTTATAGGAGACTGCAGGAGTAGGCAAGGAGGAATGCAGTTATCCTAGTCTTAGTTCACTAATGACAAGTCACACAATCCCAAGTCAAAATGCATTAACCAGCTCAAATGTTGAGTAGGAGGAATACAGATTGCAAAATGGTTAACATCAGATTCAGGCAAACAATGTAAGCAGTAGTATGTAGCATATAACTATAAGACTGCATAAATTGTCTAGACACTATTTAAAGATATATCATGAGCTATATATAAATGGACAGCATCAATTCAGGCAGACAATACATGTAAAGTGAAGAGAATAAGTCATAGCATTTAACTAAAACAGTATAACTATGTCTAGGCATTATACAGTAATAAAAACTCAGCCTCTTTACTGCAATTTAAGCAACTCTGCAATCTTGCTAAAAAACTTATTATGAAGGATAAGAAATCTTACTACGGCAAACTTCAATCTACCCTCACAAATAATCCCAAAAAATTCTGGAATTCCATCAATTCACTCTTACATCCAGGTACAAAATCCAATCCCTGTCCAGACATTAATAAGACTGACACTGAAATCGCAACTCTCTTTAGCTCCTTTTTTACTGGCTCAATAGCTGAACTGACTAAATCCTTCTCCACTTCCACCCCTACCCCTAACCCAATGCATCCTTCCACACCCATCCCTCACTCCAACTCTCATTACCCCCCTCCCACTTTCATTCTACATCCCGTGTCTACCACCAGTATCAAACAACTTCTTCTCAAACTCAAACCATGCTCCAATGCCCCTGACAACATCCCATCACTCTTTCTCAAGCTCGCAGCAAATGGCATCGCCATACCTATCAGCATTCTCATCAATAGATCCATCCGAGAATCTTACGTTCCCAAACTTTGGAGAGCTGCCCACATTCTGCCCCTCCATAAAGGAGGCAAAAATACCACCATCTCTAACTTCCGCCCAATAGCAATTCTTTCCCCAATTTCAAAAATTCTTGAAAAATGTATACACCAGCAACTCAGGCCCTACCTTCTCAATAACCATCTCCTCACTCCTACACAACATGGGTTTCGGCCGGGCCACAGTACCATAACTGCTCTTCTTTCCTTCCTAGAAATTGTCAACCAAGCCCGTGATTCTGGAAATATTGTCTCCACTGTTCTTCTTGACCTTTCTAAGGCCTTCGACACTATATCCGACACTCTCCTTCTCAACCACCTCTCTAACCTCAATCTCTCCCACAACTCTCTTTCTTGGTTCAGACGTTATCTCTCTGATAGATCCCAAGCTGTGAAATGGAATACTGGTACCTCAAACTTCCTACCAACCCCTACCGGAGTCCCTCAGGGTTCTATTCTCGGGCCTCTGCTCTTTAACATCTTTATTAATGATCACCACTCTTCCATTCCTCTTGCTCAAATAGTACAATACGCAGACGACTCCACTGTTATCTGCTCTGCCCCTAGCCTTCCCGAGCTCCAAGCCAAAACCCAAATGGCCTTCACAACCATAGAAAATTGGATGCTTCAAAATCATCTTTCCCTCAATGCCAATAAATCCCACATTATTCGCTTCTCCCCCTCAAAAGCTCTGACTCTTGATAAGTCATCCTTCATCATTTCCAGCCTCTCCCTGTCCTCAGTAGAAGTTGTTAGTAGTGCTAAATTACTCGGAGTAACCATTGATGAACACCTGAAATTTAATAATCATATTCAACTCAACATAAAGAAAACTCATCAGAAGCTCGGTATGCTTTATAGAAATGCAAACTTTCTTACTCCATCTTCAAGACAAACTCTCGCCACTACCTTCCTTCTCCCTTCTCTACTGTATGGTGCTCCTCTTCTATCCAACCTCTCCACTTCTATCTCCTCAAAACTTGAAAGTTGCTACTACAAAATTGCCAAATTTGCCACTAACTCCGCTCATTCTACACACCACTGCATCTACCTTCATAGTCTTCAATGGCTAGAACTCCCTAATCAACTCAATTTCCTCCAACTTACTACTGCACACAAACTAATCTTTAAACCCACTGCTTGCCCAGCATTATCTAATATCTTAACCATATACACTCCTCCAAGGCCCCTAAGATCTAGCCACCAAAATCTTATTTCAGTATACAAACCCAAACGACCCCCTGGCCAGCTCCTACTTTCCTATACTACAGCAAAAAATGGAACTCACTTCCTCCCCTTCTAAGAGCCACTACAAACTATGAACACTTTAAAACTCTTCTCCATTCTCACCTCTTCCAAAATTGGAAATGTAATTGTATACTTCCTACCTAGATCTCAATATATCCTAGTTCCACCCCCCCCAGTTCCCCTTTTTCTGACACTCGCCTTAGCTCCCCTCTCTCTTCTTCATTATCTCCTCCTTCCTCCCTGATTAAACCCTTTATTTTCCTTCAACTGCTCTCATCCCACTGCCCACTTGTATGCTTACTCTCACCTTTAAATCTTTTGCCTTTTTCTCAAGGTGTTCTCCTGGACTCAATCACAAAATGAACACTAGTTTATCTGTTCTTTTACTATCCTCTTTTGGACACCGCCCCTTTAATTTCTTTGCTTCTTCTTCGTTTCTCCCATGCTTCCCTGCTCTTGCATTCAAACTCTATCTACAATTTTCTTTTCCTTTCCTACTTTACTAACATTACAGTTGCATTAATATATCATTTCCTTATGTATAGTGCCCAATGCACCTCATTCTTATTTGGAAATTGTTAAAGTATTATGCTATTAGAACAGAGTGTGTTTTTGTGTGTAATGTATTAGTTTAGAGCTTTTCTGCTGTGTTTTTGTGTGTAATGTTTTATCATGGAGCTTTTCTCCCCGGGCCTCCACTGAAAACGGGCTTTCGGGCCCAGTGGACTTCCCCGGTTATCAAACTGGAAATAAATAAATAAATAAATAAATAAATAAATATTAATGTTAGCATTTAAGTATAAAACTGTAAAACTATGTCTAGGCACTATATTAAGTTATATCAATAAAATCAGGTAGAGCCAACAAAAGAAACCACAGTTTTCAGATGTTAGTAAGTAAGGATGAAAGAAAGATATGCCAACATACAGCAATCCGAGTAAAGCAGATGATATCAATGCAATACCTAGTAAATTTGATACTAAAAGTTGGGCTTATATGGTGCCGAAGCCCTAATCGGATTAATATAGAAAATACCAGGCAAGTATACTACACTGTTTGGATTTCAAAGAGCTATTAATATGGGATTATGCTAGAATAGCACTTAACTGGGTTATCTTTTTCCCTGATATTAGAGCATATTTACAGCATTCCATGCAGTTTTGTTTGCGTCTTTCGGCTTTTCCCGGTTAGGGGTCGCCACAGCGGAACTCCGGTCCCCTACTGGTTGACAGTTGATTTTTATATACCAGCTTGCCAGGGCTGACGCACAACCTTCAACAAAGGTACACCTATTCACGCATGTCTCCACGCAGAAGACGTTCTAGCTGAGAATCGAACCGGACAGCATCTTACTGTGAGGCGACAACGCTACTGCAGCACCACCACCGCAGGTACAGCATTCCATGCAGTACACATATGATTTGTTTTGTTTCTGCATTTACAGTTTTCTATTATGCAGAAGGATGTGATTGTATTGCTGTAATGATAGTTTTGTAATGCATTATTCCTATTCCTATTTCTGTATGTATCTTAACAAAGTTTTGACAAATCTGCATTCCTGGCAACCTAGATCACAGTTTTACAGTAAATAAACAATGTAGAAAATGCAACATGCCTTTACCAAAAAATCCCATCAGCCTTTTGAATCTGATGAGATTCTGAAGCACATCAAAAAGGTTTACATGTTTGCCCATCTGTTCGGTTATAAGGATAAACATTAATAAAGAAAAAAATAGGGTTTAGGAGAATTGAAAAATAAAATAATACTGCAGATATTGAAAAAAAAATAGAAAGCAAAGTAACCCATTAATTTATGGTTCAGAATCAGGCCGTTTCAACAGGCCCAGAACCATGACATTTTATATTTACAGAGCATTTTAATCATCATGAAGGGATATGCAGATATGTTATTCTGAAGAAGAGCAGTTCCACCACAAAAGAGAGGCTTTTGAACTTCTGACCTAGCAGTTTGGAATACATGCTACTTACTAGCCACTTCTCAAAGAAAGCACAGGTCAGAGATATAATGGAATTATGTGTATACCAAGGGTCAGTTTCAGGTCACCTTCTATTTGCCAGTCAAGACAAAAACTATCATCCAGTTTCCTTTAAACCACTGAAGTGTAGGCCATATTCCTTGTATATTTTATAACAGCGTTAGACAAAACAAAATGTGAATCTCCTCTCAACCCCATAAAAGTAAAGTCACTTAGAATTTCCTTTGTGTGCATTTAGGTTCAGGCCCAGAGAAGTTCGCATAATAAGATATACAACTGCTTTATCAATTATTGTATTACAGATACATTTTATAGAAACATCCTTCTAAATGAATTCCTTCTACTAGCCTGTTCCCTGCCAAAAAGCATTCATTATGATGTAATTTTATTACACTATTGCTTGGGTATTACATGATATTTTTCATATGCAGTGATGTCTCTGTAAAGAGAATTGCTTATAAACTGACAAAATAACTGGCAGAAATGAGCTATTCCTTTGTTGCAGCTCCAAACTCTGATAACCCTTTTATAAAAACATTTGCTCTGAACTTCAGTAAGAAGCAAACTATTGGAAGAATCAGAGGAAAATTCACCTGACAACAATATGTACATCTGACCTTTATTTTAGTGACTGACTCCGTCAGGCACATATATTTTGTTTCACCTTTGCATGGATCATTAATTCATTCATTCATTCACTTGTTCTTTCATGCATTCAGTTAGTTGAAAGCTCGATAGTGTGCAGTCAGGTGAGGAAATCTGAGCACTTCACATTACTGTGTTCAAATATATGATGAGTCCAGCTGATTAGCTAAGAAGCTCTCCAAAGAGGGCAATTATCTCACTATAATTAGCAAAACCATTAGTGGCTATATCTATCACTATACTAATAATGGTGAAAGCCTCAGGAAACATGACAAGTAACATGAGCATTTAGGATGTTAGCTAAGGAAATTTAAAACATTAAACTTGAAAGATGTTTGAGACATTGCAGACCTAATTTAATAGGGATGAAAAAGAGTTCACTGTCATACTGTTTCAACTAACACCCTTGGATATAAATAGTAATGCTTAAGAAACATTAAAAGGACTAATATTTCATAAAAATACACTGCAGTAAGTGTACTCAGATATTTATTTGTTAACTAGGAAAACATTTTGATCAAGTCAGGATTATTTTCAGCTATGATCCCAGACTATGAGACAAACATAGAACAAGTGTTCATAAGAAGTGTAGTACAATGTCAAGGTTCTGTAGCAGTATCAACTTCAAGTTCCTTTTCTTGTCAGATTCAACAGGGGCAAATAATCTAGTTTGTCAGGACACATGAAGACCAAAAATAAAAAATAAAATGCAATGTATGTAGTACAGTAAAAGATTAATCTACTGTCCGCCTCTTTTCTAGCTGTGTGTGTTTTTCTTGATAGGAATGTAACCCAGTATCAATTCAAAATATTGCAGCAACTTTCATAGAATAATATGTAATGATGATATATTATTTACACAGGTGATTCCAGGTATCAGTCAAACATTCTGTTTTACCAAAATGCTCAGAAACTCTTTCCAAGACCTTACACAGCTTTTCTTGATCTCAGTCTGTGCATTCAGATAACCTTTATCCTTATTAAGTAAAACCCTCCTATCCCTTCAAAACCAGGCCAGTAATAACTATGATAGATCCTTCCACTACAACCAACAACAGACAAAGGTATACTGATGGGTGCAGTTTTTGTTCACCTTTAGCCTTCTGACACTTTACTTCTCATAAATCACCTGCACTTATTTGACATCCTCATGACGGTATGCCACAAAACAACATATTATCTAAACAATATTATCTTTATTTAATAAAAAATCACAAGGCAACCTCTACACTATACCATCTAGAGAAGTTTCTGAAAGTTAGGGCCTTGGACTTCTACTCCTCACAGAAATTATTAACTTCCCATCTCCAATATGAAACAATGATTTTAAATTCAGATTACCTGGTTTTCCTTACAAATGGATCCTTACTCTCCAGCGTGTATTTTCTGGAAGTAAATGTTTAATAAGACTTTCACATGTATACCTTTAAATCGTCTACTAACTACTTCAGAAAAATACACCAGGAAGCTTATGAATGTAAAATTAGATGTGTTCCAAGGTTGACAGATACAAATGTGACAGTTAAGCCAGGCTCAGATGCCACATCTAAACGCCGCCCACAAGTTAGAGTTGGAATGGATAAAAGGACTGGTTTAACAGGTGAAGGATTATCATCTGACAGATGTTTGCTGGTATTTGTACCAACATCAGGAAACATACACTTCATTCTAATTTGGGCTCTGCTTTATTCTAGATTTACTTTATTTACTTACTTGCTTAGTGCTTGTTAACCTCATAGGCAGACTGATCTTGTTTAAGCATTGACTTGAGCCACAAACAACCAGTTAAGGTAATCAATATAATGCAGTATAAAACATTGTTACACAAAGTAGAGCTAACATACAGAGAGCACAATGAAATTAACAAAAGAGATATTAGTCCCTGGGCTTTCAAAGAGAGCACTGCTAAATCTCTAATGCAAACCAGATCAAATGCAGAATGACAAAAGTCAAAAAGCCATATATATAAAACCTGGCAGAAAATATGGCTAAAACATAAAATATTGAATATATCAGTGTTTAAAACATATTGGAACACTTTAAGTCAACACTCACAATCTGTTACCTTGCAACACTATAAATTTAACATAAAGTTGTAAGTTCCACCTTATCCTCTACCATTGGTCTGGTGTAAACAAAAAAGTTTGACGCTTATTCCTCCCTGAGCTGCATCTAATCAATCAATTTCATAAGAGAATCTCTGTCACTGCAGTCTATATCAAAATGCCTACAGTGACTCAGCTTTTAGGCTTTTCAGACTTGTTGGAAGTTATGTGAGCCTAGAGTTATTATACATAAATAAGAAAGGTGTGGCAGGAAAATCCACTACATGGAGAATGGAGGGATTCTTCATCCCATGTAAAAATTACTTTTTTCCACTCAAATCTGGTTGAAACCTTCTTCAAATGGTTTGTTGTCTCCAGATTAAGATATAACCAAGGTGGACTTGTCCAGATGTAGTGAAACCAGCTCTACCAATATAGGGGACTGCAATGATCTCAAAACCAAACCTGGGTACAACAGTGAATTAAACACCCAGAAAGTTGCATGGACTGTTCAAAAAACTGTCAATAGCCAAGGGCAATGAAAAAAAGTTATTGTAGGCAGTCCACACATCTCAGGTGTCTCTGATTTTGCCTTATATTTATGGCCTGTACATTGTAAAATTGTTGATTTTCTGGTAAATCATTAACGATTATAGTCTGTCAGTAATGATAAACATTAGACTTTCATAGTTCTCATTGTTAGCACAACACCTGTTGCTTTATTAACCTTTAAATAAATCAGGGTTGTTGTTGTGTCTTTCGGCTTATCCCAGTTAGGGGTCGCCACAGCGGAACTCCGGTCTGCTAATGTTTGGTAGTGGATTTTTACGTGCCGAGTTACCAGCCCAACCTTCAATGAAGGCACACCCATTCACGCATGCCTCCACATAGAAGACGCTCTAGCTGAGAATCGAACGGGACAACGTCTTGCTGTGAGGTGACAATGCTACCGCAGCACCACTACCATGGGTTAAGTAAATCAGGGTAATATTAAATCAGGGTAATATTTAAAAAAATTTACCTAATTTGGAGCAACTGATCCCCCCGCCTCAACTATTTAAGGCTTTTTTCAAAATTCTTGAGTAAAAAAGTTGAGAGGTATGAGACTATGTATGTCATTCAGAAAAAGTTCTTGAATGTAAAGCACTGAGAGGATTAATGGAAAAAATGAAGCAAACAGCAGCCATCCATGAAACCAGCAGAAATGAGCTAATGCAGGGAACTGCACAATGACATAACAAAGAAGCAACACATGCTAGCAAATATTATATTTTAGATTATGTGAAAGAGACAGCAGGACTGTGAGTCAATATACATTAATTACAGAAAATAAACTGAATGTTAAGTGACAAAGTTGCCCAAACACACTCTCTGACGAATATGCTGTAAAATTCAGAACACAGAAAAAAATCTTCCAAAAATATCTTACTTTACAAAAAACGAAGAGTATGTCATGATATTTGAACAACTTTGGTTGAATCGTTGAAAAGTGAAAGAAGCTATCATAGTGAGCTACAGAGGGGACATTTAACCCCTTAACCAATGAGCATATAGGGTATGTCTCCAGAATACTGCCCTTTGGGGGGGATTGTTCTCATTGATTCAAAATATTCTCTCTCCAAATTGGTTCAACATTTATTTATGAAATTTTCAGTAAATGTTAGTAGTGTAATTATCGATAAAATACCATTTGATCTGGCTCCAAACTTCCTTGTAGACAAAGGAGGAGCTGCATTAATGTCATGTTTATGGCTTAACATATACAAAAACAAAAGAACACTTTTTTACAAAAACATTAATTTTGGATCTGAAATCACACCAACATTATATACAGTAAACTCTTAGTTAACCGGAACTCAAGCAACCAGAACTCTAAAGCAACCAAAAAGAAACAAAGAAATACAGTAACATTTTCATGTGTTGCGCTTTCTCTTCCACCCCCCCCCCCCTTGGAAACATACTTTATGTTTTTAGAGTTTTAGAGTTATAAAAAGGAAGATAAGAATAAATTCCCTCTCTCCACAACCTAAGAACATGTCAAACCAAACAAATAGTATAGGGTACAGTATTAGTCAGGCCTATTTTAATAGTAACTCTCAAGCAACTAGAAACTACAGTTATCCAGCATCTAACAATCCCCATGGGTGCCAGTTAACCATCTGACAGCTTACTGTATTTGTGATTTGGTTGCTTTGTTTATTTTAGAATGAAGAGAACTGAAAGCTACACCTTTGTTTTTAACTGATTATTTTATTAATTGTTTCACTCTGTGAATTTACAAAGGCTATTCTGTCCTCAAATCCATCTTAATTTGAAATGACAGTCTCTCTACAGCTTCAAGACATTTTTTTTTTCTGGACAGGATCCCTTAATAATCCCACTTTCATTTTGTTTTTCACAGTCCAACAGCTTTTAGGGAAAACTAAGCAAGAAAATATGGTCATGCCTCTCTGAGCATATAAAGTACGTGTATTTTGCTATATAATAAAAATGATAGAATATATTAGCTTTCTCTAGGGTTTCCATATCATAAGACCATACCAGTCATATGATTCTGATACAAGTCCACATTCTCAGTAACAAGTCTCAGAAAATCAAATGATTACCAAATATATATTTTTGTGAAATGACTAGGAAAAAACAAAGTACCCAAATGGCTGCATAACGCTACTGGTGGTACCTAACAATAAAGGACCAGTTTTCTGTCTGATAACAACATTTCTTATATCATGACTTTCATACAAAATGCAAGCCATGGTGGTGCAGTGGTAGAGTTGTTGCCTCACAGCAAGCGGTTCTCCCATTCGATTCTCGGCTGGAGGGCCTTCCTCTTGTTCGCTGCAGTGAACTGAAGCTCATTCAACTTAGCAAGAATCTTGTCACCTCAGTTGACAGGAGAGGCATTGAATATGTACACAGACATGGGTGAAACTGTCTGCATAGAGTGATAAAATGATGACAGCACTGTTAGGACTAGTATAACCCTTGTGATACAAGGAAAACAAATTCTGGAGTTTTGATGTCAATAAATTAAAGATAATGTGCAATCGTTTTTTTCCCCATACCCTTAGGTATCTTAAGTCTTCTAATTAACTCTTACGCCCATTTGCCTTCACTATTTAATGGTTTTCTATTCAGATTATTTTTTTTCCTTGTATTTTTTTTCCTTCATAGAACACAGCTCCACATGGCCCCACCAGGCAGTGATTCCTGACTTTGAGTAAGCACTCCTGTCACCTTGATGACATGGTTAGCCCTTTAGTTAATTTCCTAATATATACAGTCAGTAAATAATGTTAAACATTATGAGGATTATACTTCTTACTGTTTTGAAAGTACATGTTGATGCACATTCTGCCCTTCTATTAACTTTAAGTGAATTAGACTAATATTTAAAACCTGTCACATACAAGTGCAAACACACACACACACACACACACACACAAAACCACACACCCACACACACACACACACACACACACACACACACACACACGCACACACACACACACACACACACACGCAGTCAACTTTATGAGATCACTGCTTTTCAGAATATGCCATTATTCTGATAGAGCTCTGGACTTGATTAGAAATGCAGCAGCTGTTGAAATCACAGTGAAAGAAAAAACCTCACCATTTTCAAAATATAACTATCTGTGAAAAACACAGCATTTAATATGCCTCCTACAAAGTATTAATGCTTCTGACCATAATATGCTGTCCTCGCGTTGAAAAGAAATCCAAATTCCTGATGGATTTGTGCAGAATAGGTTTGCCATTCCATTCTAATTAGAGGTAAGGAAAGAAAAATAATCAATATTGCAGGTAATGGAATATATTTTCCTAATAAAACAAAGCTTAACAATAAATTAGATAAATTAAAAAACACATTGCTGTGGTAAGTGATCTTTAAGTGCACATCTTAAAGCTTTAGCTTGAACCTGTTAGCAATAGTAACTAAGAAATGTTAGACGTTTTAGCTGTATACTGTTTTAAAAGAGCTTTTCCTACTGATATAAGAAAATAAGTACTGCAAGGTGATCCAAGGGAAATCTAATAAATTAGTAACTTATGTAGAATGAACAGTACTTACTAACACATGGTGTAAAAATGAAAGGTTACCAAAGCTACAACTGTGAGAAGTGATATATCTTCTTTTCTGAAATGAAAAGTAGCAAGTAATGTGTTGATTTGTTATAAATGTAGAAGTAGTGGTCACATTTTTATTTTTATTTATTTTATTTTACATTTGTTGACTGGGATAGTCCGACTGGATTCATGTCCATTTTCAGCAGAGGCCCAGGGAGAAAAGCTCCAAGGTAGATAGATACAATAATAACAAAGAAGGCATATTACAGATATGGTATTTACAAAGAATACATAAGCAGACATGAATAGACTATTTCATAAGTTCATGTTACCCCTGGTAACAGTCAGGGGAACATTAAACAGCAGTTTGATTAATTGATTATTCACATTCATGATGAGAGTTAGCCAGGCTTGTTGCAGTGGCAAAGCCAGCTTAGTGCTAGATGTTGTTTGAGTTTAGCTTTAAATTGGCATAGGGAGGAGAGCAAAGTAATATCAGCTGGAAGTAGGTTCCAGGATCTGCCTGCAGAGTTTGCAAAGATGGAACCACCAGCTGCATTTTTAATTTTGATTGTCTGAATTAGTAGTTTGTTTGAGGATCGAAGCAGTCTCGGATTGTTATGGGGGGTGATAATATTTTTAAGAGCTGGTGTATTATCTGGATTATAGATGATTTTATTAGCCATAGTCAGAAGGTGATATTGGATTAGACTGGGAAGTTCTAGCCACCCAAGCTGTTTAAGGTTGATGCAGTGGTGTGTTCTAAAAGGCAGGTCAGTGGCAAACCTGGCAATGTGATTGTAAGAGGTTGACAGTCTATTAAGTACAGTCTTGTTTAGATTAGAGAGAAGGGGGGAAGCATATAGAAATGTTGAAAGTAGGTGAGAGCGAGCTATGGCAATCTTAGCTGGAGGGGTTAGGAAGGTTTTTATTCTATACAGTGACCCAAGTTTTTTATTGATAGTCTTGATCGTTTGATTTACATGTAGGTCAAATTTTAGGTTATTGTCAATAATGACACCTAGTAGTTTTGTAGAGGGGTCCAGGGTGATTATTGTGCCATCTTTTGCAATTATGGTGAAGGTAAAAGCAGCAGACCTTTGTGTTAGTGAGAATAACAGCATTTTAGTTTTTTGGGGGGGATTTAGCAACAATCGACGTTCGGACAGCCAGTTTTCTATAGTATTAAAGGTGGACTGGGTAGCAGACCTCAAGTCTGAAGGAGATGTAGCTGAGCAAATCAGGGTGGAGTCATTAGTGTATTGGATACAGCTGACATTTGGGATGACTGTATATAAGTTGTTAATAAAGATGGAAAACAGTAGGGGCCCTAATATGGAGCCTTGTGGTACTCCAAGGGTGTTAGGTAATTGGATAGAGAGCTTGTTCTGCCAGAGAACAGCCTGCTGCCTCCCATTGAGATAGGATTTAAACCATTGAATGGCTTTAGAATTTAGACAGAAAGATTGCAGGGTGTGAATCAAAAGTTGGTGATCCACCATGTCGAATGCCTTGGAAAGATCAAAGAAGAGGGCTGAGGATATGTGATTATTGTTATGATTATTATTTATGGTATTGGTAAATGCTAGTAGGGCTGAAGTTGTGCTGCGGTGTGGATGGAAGCCATGTTGGGTATCAGCCATGAGGTGATTCTGAATTAGGTGGTGCATTAGTTGTTTGTGTATACATTTTTCCATAATCTTAGCTAGTGGAGAAAGCATAGCTATTTGTCTATAACTGGAGAATTCAGTGGAGGAACCTCCTTTATGTAGTGGGATTACATAGGATCTCCTTTATGTAGCAGGATTACGTAGGATGTTTTCCTAAGTAATCACTAAGCTTTGTGCTGCTATTACTGAAGAAAGTGTTTCTGACAAAAACAAAAACTGGAAAGCATGCTTTAAATGGAATAGTTCCTATGGAGCACAATAGGACTACGGTTAGAATAAACTGAGTCAGCTCTGTGTCACCAGCCAAGCTAGTAAAATATATTGTATTTTTAGAAGGAAGAGAAGCACAGGCTCTGGTAGATACTGAAATGATGATATCCCCTTATCACGCTTTTCATACTATGGAAGCATTAAATTAACAGCAATCAAAAAGTGAAGGTACTATGCATTCATGGTGACAGAAAACAGCATCTCATTTCACATGTAGGCATTCATGCACTTCTGGGAAATCTGTTGCATTTTGTAGCTGTAACTCCAACTTTAACCTATGATGTAATATTAGGAAAAGAGTCTCCTCTTAGTAAAGTACTATGGAAAGTGTGAGATGAGGGAGACTCTATAAACACAGCGTGTCAAGCTGGTCCACCCTTTCAGTAAAAGAATGGGGGAAGAGCATGTCAGTGACATTCACAAAAAATTAATAGTCAAAACCAGAAGAAGATAGCACAGAAAGTACAAAATGGGACAGAAATATAACTCAATGAAGGATCAAGAGAAGCCCAAAATGATAACAGATGTCAGTATAGGAACTGAAGATGAACTTCTAGGAAATTCTGAAGTAAAGATCAGTCTAAGACAAAAGTCAGCACAGAGACACACAAAACATATTAACACAAATACTGAAACTGAGGCATAAGTAAAGACTCTCAGAACAAGGTGAGTGCAGAAAGAGATATAGATAGGGGAATGCAGACTTCTGAGCATACTAGTATAAAGGAAAGACTGCAACTGAAGCTGGAAGCAGAAGGAATCTATGGTCCAAGATAAAAGTAAAAGTGATGATAAATTTTATGCTGCCATAACCTTGGCAGCAAAAGGTCAACATACGGAAGCTGCTCTTGTGGCATAAAGGTATAAGGGCATAAGTGCTCAGGTGACCTGGGTTCAATTAGTGGATTGGATGACTCATGGAGGGGCAGGGAAGAATGGGTTTCACCATTCTAAGGAGGACAGTGATGTGAGAATCTCCTGCAATGATCCCTAGTAGATACTGGGGATATTGTTTGGTAGGAGGAGTGGTCCCAAGAGGAGGCAGTGAGTGAACATATCAGAGCTGTTGTGAATGTGAGGTGGTATGCCTTAATATCCCTATTTGCCTGTCCCATTGACAGAACCACAGGCATCACAAGAGAGGGGAGTCATGAGTAGGGCATAATCAAAAATCTCCCCAACAAAATGTAGATGGTCACAACTCCCACAATGCCCTTAGGTTCCATGACATAACCCAGAGGATTAACATAGTAAGCCCTGGTGGTTTAAGAGTATCTGGTAGTCCCAATGTGAATGTTGGGCACTGGGTAGTTGTGCCTTAAGGATGATGTAGGGACCAAAACAAGACAATATAAGAAAGGAAAATTAAGTCAGAGGTAGTACCCACTCAAAATAAGGTAGAAGAAGAGAAATCTAAAAGAAAAGAAAAGATAGCACACAGCATGCCTGCACTGGTACATAAAAGAGTAAAGCAGAAGGTGATTTTTGTTTGGAATAACCCTTTGCAGGGAGATATATAAAGGAAGCTGCAGTGCCAGTAATTTTAAGAGAATAAACTACACATTCAATCTTAGGACAGGTTATAAGAAAATGTAATCCTGAGTTAGTGGATGTACAAGTATGCTATATACACTTTAAACAGGCATAGTGGAAAGATGGTACTTTAAGCAGAGCAAGAGAGAGCATAACTAAAGCTGAATGGGAAGACAGTGAACAGGAGGCTTGCATTACATCTTCCCCCATTTTGAGTTAAAAGATGACTTCTTTTGTACAATAAGTAAAGAAAGGGAAACAACTTCTGCATCATTAATGAATTCCAAAAAGTTGTAGGACACTAATAATGAAACTGAGCTATAGGAATGTTTTGAAGGTCAACAGCTGATGGCCAAAGCAAAGGCAAGTGTATTAGCCAGATTTTATTGGCCATGCATAAAGAAAAAGATAACATAGCCTCTATGTATGTTGCCAATAATGCCAGAAAACTTCATCCCTTTCTGAATATAACAGTCCCTTGATCCTGATGCCTTTCACAGAAGTTCCATTAGAATGTATTACTGTGGACATCATGCAGTTGTTAGCAAACTGCATCAGTGAGTGTCAATACATGCCAGTCATAATGGACTATGCTAGTATATTTCTAGAAGCAGTACCACAACACCAAAATAATACTATGGCTTTTGCTTGGGAATTGGGGATTGTTATTCTCCAGAGAGGGCACTTTTAAAGAGGTACTTATTGATACTTGCTGAGTAACTCACTCTTTTTACATCAATGATATTGCATCAGTTATTTCACTGATTTAAAATCAAATAGCTGAAGACAGTAGTCTACTATCTGTACATTAAAGGGTTAGTAGAAAAGGTTAATAAAAAACAAAAATCCATGCTAAGGCAAGTTATTGATTAAGATGGCAAAAACCTGGGATCAGCTGCTACTCTTCCTCCTATTTGCAGTCAGAGAGATGCCACACACTTCAAATGGGTTCACTATTTGAACTTCTTTATGGCAGGCATCCAAGTAGGCTGCTTGACATTACTAAGGAAACTTAAGAATAGGAAAAGACTCCATTTAAAAGTATTATAATATACTATGTTAGCTTGCTCAATAGGTTTAAGCTAATAATGCCCATACTAAGCCAATACATGCAAATAGCCTGACTTCAAAAATTTGATAAAAGGGCTAAGCTAATCATTTAGTGCCCACTACATCAAAAACAAATTTCTGGTCAAACAGAAGGGGTCATTTGAAATGATCAAATGAACTATAAGGTCAGATGGCCAGGAAAAACAAATGTAACACCTTTCTGTACTCTGGCCAGTGAAAGAAGAGAATTCTGAAGAGTTTCCAAAAGTACCTACAGGAGATACCAAGGATTCACTACGTAAAGTACAGCTAGAAATATCCCTGTCAAAAATAAAAAAGCAGCAAGTGTGAAGAAATAAAGGATTGTTCCGAGCAATACCGGTGAGAACTAAGCCACTAAAATACAATATAGGGACAATGTCCTGAGAGAGAGAGACAAAAATGTTTTCGTACCAGTCACACAAACAAGTAGCAAGAACCAATGTTCAAAAATGCTCAATATAAACAGGATAGAACAGTTGTAGTGTAACTGAAACAATCCCAAGGGAATATTAGGTTGTGCCATGACAGTATTTCAAAGTTTAATAGTTATCCCATTCTCAGAGTTGATGAGTTGGTAGAAAATCCAAAAAATAGGAGCTAGGCAGCAATCAGGACTCCAACAATAAAATTATGTTCATAAACATTTAATGAAGTGCTTTTCGCCCAGTTGATTCACGTGAACTTCATCAGATGTGAAGTTCATGTGAATCAACTGGACGAAAAGCACCAAAATAGACCCATACATATGCACACACACACACTCACACAAACACACACTTTATACACACACACACACACACACACACATACACATATATATATATATATATATATATATATATATATATATATATATATATACATATATACACACACACACACACACACACACACACACACACACACACACACACACAGAAAGAGAGAGAGAGAGAGATAAGTATATAGACTAGATTAAATATTTACTTATGGTCAAATTCACTTGTTCAGAGTTTAATTATTCAGATAGATTTTTACTTTATTTGTCTCAAAATATTATTTGCTTGTTCTAGTATTGCCTGCAATTCAGTAGACTAACTTATAGGTTCATAGGTGTGTATTAAGCTAATGACCACAAAGATATGTTTAAGCCTAGCTATGCATACCCAATATCTGACAAGTTCTGGTACTCTTGATAAGTGTAAGCAGGGGCTTGGGAGATGAAACATTTACAAACAGGAGCCTGGGAGATGAACCATTTACAGGTTGCCTGTGCCCATTAGAGACATAGGTGCCAAGCCAGGGATGAATTTCCTGTTCCCCATCCAATTGTCCAAGTTACACTTGAATTGGGTTAGGGAGGAGCTCTGCTTTACATGGAGGGGGGAACCTGTTCCAGAGACAGGGTAGTCTATGTGATACACACCTGTCTCTACAGCAGGTCCTATTTATATCACAGGCAAGGTTTAGGTCTTTAGAATGGGTAATTATGGTACTGTTTGCTTTGTGGATATGCAGGCTGTCCATTAGAGAGGGGTCTGACAATGCCCTGTATGCCAGGCATAGATCTCCCCTCAACAGCCTGTAGGAGACAGTATACAGGGATAGGGCCTTGAGGTGGTCTGCATAGGATGTTTTACTTAGACATTCCAATTGTTGGATATGCCTGGTTAGGTATATACCAAAGGGGGCATTGCACTCAATAATAGGTCTGATGAATGCTGAATACAGACGAACAATGACTTCCTTGGACCTAGATGCCATACCTTTGCTTATAAGTTGTGCAACATAGAATGATTTTCTCACTACTGTAGACATGTGATGGTCAAAGTCCAGATTACTGTCTATGTGCATCCCCAAGTCCTTGACTATTGGGTCAACTGCAAGGGGTGTGTTATCAATATGATAGTTACCAGGGGTGGATGACTTCCCAAAGGATAATATTATGCATTTCTTGACATTTAGTTTTAGTCCATGGCTCTGACACTAGTTGTTTGTCTGTGTCAGCCCTTCCTGGAGAAAGTTTGTGTCAGTGTGGGATTCAATGACAATTCCTAATTTGCAATCATTTGCAAATTTAATCAACCAAAGACCAGTGACATTGGCCTTGATTTCAGAGAAGTAAATGCCAAAAAGGAGCGCTCCAAGAACTGATCCCTGAGGGACTCTGCTTGTGACTGGCCTCTTTGTAGAGGTGGACTCCCCAGTTCTAACTTCCTGGGTCTTGTCAGTGAGCCAGTTGGCTATCCATCAGGTGACATAAGGTTTATACCCAGCCTTCTGAGTTTTCAACAATACCTAAGTGGGGAATTGTGCCAAATGTATTGGCCAGGTCAAGGTAGACAGTGTGAACCATTTTGCCCTCATCCATTGCTTTGAAATCCACCAGGCTGAGTAGGCAAGACTTGTCCTTGATGAAACCAAACTGGGTTGGGTCCAGTGTCTGGAAGTTTACTATATCATTATTGATCATTTCCATGATAATTCTTTCCATGGCTTTGCATATAAGACGAGTGAGTGTTATGGTCAGTAGTTTCCAGGGTCTGTAGATGGCCCACCTCTGTGCAGAAGGATGACTGTTGCTGTTCTCCACTCATGAGGCATGAAACCTGTTTGGAGGCTATGGCTGAATAGCAATTCCAGAAGGCCTGAATTGTCATGTTTCATGCTATTTAGAATGCATCCTGGGATATTGTCTGGGTCCATTAATGCAGTGTTCTTGGCTTTAGAGAGAACATTAAGGACCTGTTCCCTAGTGATAGCATGAGGAGTTGTATTTGATGGTATTTCCTGAGGTATGGTTGAGGGGGAAAGAAGGGGAAAGTTGAAGCTCAGTTTGTTGGGCAGTAGGTTTGCTATATCTTCTGGCTCAGTATAGGTGGCTCCATTTACAATGAGTTCTGCACACAACTGTGTACTGCCTTTGAGGTTGCAGACATAGCCAAAGAATGCCCTGTGGTTGTCCTTGATCTGGTAGGCCAAATGTACCTCAAAAATGGCTTTGTTAGACTTTATTTGTCCTATGAGTTGTTTGCTTAATTTGATGAGAGTGCTTTTATCCTGCTGGGTGCTGCACATTCTAATTTTTTGCCATGATTTTCTTCCTTCTGTTATACAGCCTATTGATTTTGTGATTCCACTAGAGTGGCTTGTTTTTGAGTTAGCTCTGTACTTTTTCCTGGTGGGTACATCTGCTTCTATGCAGCTATTAACCCAATTGAATAGAGTTTCTATGAACCGCTCTGCATAGGCAACAGTGTTCTCATGGTTTATTGGGGCTTGAAGAAAAAGTATGTGATGTGATCTCCGTGGTCAAAGAGTGACCGAAAGAGACATGTTTTTTCATGTTTATTAATGATCATTCTCTCTCTAAGTTTTATCAACTTTAGCAGAGAAAATATAAAAAGGTTATTGTAGGTGGGGCAATACCCTCCATATGGGCAGTGCAGTGTATTTCCATTTTTGACTTATTTACAAAGTTGTTCATGCTCCGGGTGCACATATGTACTTGTGGTAATGACTTGCATGCAAAAAATGTAAATGTTATCAGTTTCATTTTCACTTCTTAATTTCTCAGGTAGGTTGTTCATGGTACTAAATTGCTGAAGCCATACAACATCAAAGCCTGTTACCATTTTTGTTTTGCTTAAAAATAACCACCTTCCCTTTCTTGGAACTCAAAACTTCATGCATGCTCAGTTGAATGGAGTCCCAATTTCTTATTAAAATAGTCAGTTTTGTCAGCTGGGGTGATTTCTAAACAGCTCAGCCTTTCCATATGCTGTTTGTTAGAAAATGAGGTTGTATGCCTCACCATAGTTCCTCTTGCCATTACTGACAGGTAGAAACAGTACTTGAGTGGATCTGGTTGGGCTGCAAGACAAAACATTGAGCTGCCTTTTCCTACTAGCTCAAGCTGCCACAAGTAATTTAGACAGTATGAATAGAAGTGAAAGAACTCTTGTGGATGACCTTTGACAGTGTGAATACAGGGGATGCATTTTAATTGAAATTTGTTTTTGTTAACTAATACATATTTGAAATTACTGTATGATCTGAGTTCTTGTGTTGAAGACAATACTTATGTTCATCTGTTCATTTTACTGCCATCTAGCTTGCAGGTCAGTATGCCTTTTTTATAGATTAAACATTTTTATGTGGGGGTTGCATTGAGTTAGATTGTATGTTGCTGACAGAAATGAGCTAAAATATATTAATGTAGTTAGCATTTTTTGCATTTATTTATTCAATAATTCATTCATTTGACAGCAATTAAGCATCTGAGGTGTACACAGTTAATAAAATAGCTGTAATTATTAATGTGCACATGTATATATGTGTGTCTGGATTACAAAAATCGGACTGTATTGTGTGTGACATCCAAGAGGTGATGTATATTACTTTGGCCATTAGTTCCTTATTTATTAATTTATTGGATCACTGACAGACAACTGAAATGCATATAGTCAAAGTGGCTGCAACTGTATAAGCACGTGTGTGCAGGGAGAGTTGCAATGGGTTGCATTGTGTGCATCTAATAACAATGAACTGAAATATATTAATATGGCCATTATTTATCCATTCAATCTTTTGCTCACAAGCTGATATTTGAGGAAGAAACATCATTATACATTCATTATTTTGCTCACAAGCTGATATCTGAGGAGTAAACAGTCAATCAAGTATCTATAAATGGTGAGTACAAAGGCAGTCCATGAATGAAATTGACTGCCTCATACTGTCCTTTGATCACATTTAAACAGTTACTGATTTGTCTAGACAAAGCTAGGGTGTTTTCGAGTGGAACAGAAGAAAACATATTTCCTTGATCATTATTTGCATTTTTTCTTTGATTACAGACACCTGGGGTGTACACAGTCAGTAATGTGCCTATAACTGTTGGGTAATTATGCTGGCTGTGGGCAAAACTGACAGACTCAAGTTAAAAGTTATTGATCTGCAAAGCAAACTGAAACAGAATACTGCAGCCATGATTTTTATGTACTCTCAGTTAGTAATCTGAAGTTTGTGCTCTCAGTAAGGTGGCTATATCCTCCTGAAATGAGCTCCATTTCTCAAAATAGTTTTGGCATTTTTTCTGAAGAGGAAGAGTGCTGCTGTAATACTATTCAGTATGTGCTGTAAGTGTACGACCAGTAAGTATGTAAAATTGTAACCATACTCAAAGCTGATCCTGCCATAAAATAGCCCTTTCCCCTTCTAGTTATCACCAACCATTCAGTTGCATCATGCACCCTGTCCTGCTTTGAAGTCATCAATTCCCACTGAATTTTCCATGTGAAGTTTAAAGCAAAATAATCTTAACTGTACACTTGTGTGTATGTGTATGGGTATGGCCTTCAGAGTTTTGTACAGAGTTCATGTGAAATATATGTGTTTTTCTCAAAATGGGGAGAAAACTTGTGAATGGTAGGAATATGCAGTGATCTGGCAGATACAGCAATTCTAGGTAAAGGGAGTATGACATGACTGAGATCTTGAACTATGAAGAGGTCTCTCAGCTGATGTGGGACTGTACCAGAAAGGAAAGAGTTCCATATATTGTCCTAGTCATGGCAGACAGGTAAGAAAAGTTTAGGTGAAGGTAACTTTACCCAACAGTGATCACACCATTAAGTCTTTTACAACAGGGTAAGGACAAGATTAGTTAGAGGTCAGTGTTAGATTTTAGGAAAACTGATTATGCTGAGCAGTGGTAAAGGCAAATTGAACCAATGAGCAAGCTACAAATGGGTCAGGAATGGGGCACTCCATGCTATAAAAAAGGATTTGAAAATAGACCAAAATAGAAAACGTATTAAGCCATTGTGCTTACATAGGTGTGTAAGGCTAGTAATTAGAACAAAGGGTTGAGAATACAAGAGCTGGGGGCAGTGAATTGGAGATGGGGCTGGTATTGTATATTTAGGCAAGAAGAAGAGTAACAAAGGGTCTAAGAACAGGAGAAGCACACATCAAAAAAGAGTTAGCAGAAGCGATTAAGAAGAGTTGCAAGGTCTTGGGGTATATAAACAAAGTCTGAAAGTGAGAGAGATCTGGTCAGGCTGAGCAATGGGCAGCACTTAGATCACAGAATATTGGAGAGAGGCTGAGGTACTGAATTAATAACTCACCTCCTTCTTCTCAAGTGGTGGGAACCAAGCTAAAAGGGAGGGAGGGGGAGGGAAGAGTGGGGAAGAAGTAGGTGCAAACCATAGTAGAGATGAAGACGGATACATGGGAAGTGGCTATCTTGGGGATGATAAGGCATGTGGACTAGATGGGTTGCTTCCCACAGTCATCAGGAATCTAGTCAGTCTGTTTAGTGGATCCCCTGCTGGAGATCTCCAAGAGATCACTGATAAGTGCAGAAGTATGCATGTATCTAAGATGTGGAAGATGGCAAGAGTGGTGCCTTTGTACAAGGTTATGAGCAGTACAAATCTAGGGAATGCGATGCATTTCTTTTATAGGTAGCCTCTTCATACATCACTAATGGGCATTACTAACAACAATTAATTGTCATATACTAAAGAAGCACAAGATCTATATTTTAGGAGAAGACCTATATTCTAACCTTTACAAGGCTCTTTTTGCAGCAAGCTCTTGAGGATGAAAGATTTATTCTATAATAAGTTTCTAGTAGGGTTAATTTTAATCTGAGTATGTGCTGCTAATTCTTGTGTCATGACTATATAAAACATGGACAACTCAAGTACTTGTACCAAAAGAAATAGTTTATTAATACTAGCTGTTAACTCTTTCAGTATTAAAAGAACAAAGGTTCACTCTTGAAAGGTATCAATGATCCTGACATCTTAAGTATCCTAAATATTACAGAATCATGGCTCATGCCTGATGATACCATTTCACTGTCAGATTTTTGACAGGCACCATACTTTTCACAGCCAGACATTGAAAAGTAAAGTGGGAAGTTGCATTAATACTTGTTAAGAAAGCTCTTCATTTGTCTGGTCATTTCCTACTCACCTAATGACAATAATGATGACCCCAGCTATCTTGCTTATGAATTGATAGTGTTTAGTATCAGAATCAGAGTAGGTTTCCTATCCCAGCTTCCCAGTTGCCTGCTGCTATATTCATATCAACTAATTTCTCATATCAGTTGTGAAACCATACTTGCAATATCACAATTTATTAAATTTTGTTACCACTATGGCAAAGACTCTTACCCTTGTGATTTCTTTTATTTGTTTTTGTGTCCCTCTACTCCAATGGTTCCACAGCCTGCACCACGTCAGTCCATTCATTCTCCCATGGGTGAAAGACAGGCATAGCTGAATTATGAAACAGCCCTTCCAAAACTGTTTTTTCCCATTCAGGGATCTGATCAACCCATTCATTCCCCTGGAGGCAACTTTGGGCATTAGAAAGTAGGCCAGTGTAACCATTTCCATGGAAATTGAAGCTCTGTCCTTCCTAAGTCCTCCACTGTAGGCAGCCAGCTGACTTGTAATGCTTGCTTGGGCAGGGAATGATATGTGTGCTCCGCCCACCTCATCCATGACTCAGCAGTGCATGCACCTGTCACCAAGGTGAGCCTGCACCAGCCTCTTCCATAAACATTTACCTACCTGCTAGTAAGAGTTATTAATGTGGCATGCCAAGCTGCCTCTCTGTCTCTAAGTTTATCTTTCCTCTGCTGACGTATACAGAACCTGAGCCATTAATTGAACATAGGTTACCTTGGCCAGAGGGCTTCATCCCTCTATGTCATAGAGCAAGAAACCCTTGTGAAGACTTTGCTATGATAAGAGGAATATTTAGAAATGGGAGGATGACTTTTTCTTTTTTTTCTTTTCATTATTATTATTATTATTATTGCTTCTTATTTATATTTAAAAAGTTAAATCTTTAATTATTGTACTAAATTTAGTAGTATTTTATTGTTGCTCCTTCTTGTGCTTTTTCTTTAGTTTTTTTCTCATTTAGCTTTGAATTAAAAAATGTCTGCAGCTTGATCAACTTGATTGATTAATAAAATTATTTAAGAAAGAACTCATGTTTCCTTGGAGCCAGAACCTACACATTCTACAAACAGCACAGAAATTTAATTCTTAAATTCATGTTATACCAGAAACAAGTAACTCATTTGTCAAACAACATGTATAAAGAAGGCAATATAGTACAATGGTTGTCATATAAGGTTTACCTTACCATACTATACAACTGAGCCTATATTAAAGTAGAGAAAGAAATTAAAACATAAAAAATGATATCACAATTTCATAACATCACAACTATAATAAACTCATACTTCTCAACTGTACAGATTTTCACAGTACGTCCATATTTATGTCTCATATTTCTGGTCTTTTTCTCAAAAAATAGTGATTTTTCTGGCAAATCATTGAGGGTTGAAGTCAGAAAATCATGACAGACATTTGTGTTTCAGACTTCATACTCTTTGGAAAAGTCATGCTAATGCAAAATATGTTATTATATCTACTTTCTAAATTTGTCAGAGCAATATTTAAAAGTATCCTAATTTTTGGGCCTTTGTTCCCCCATTATTTATGGCTTGTCCAGATTTCTTGCTCTAAGAGATTAAGAGGTATCAATAAACTACACATCAAAAGGTACAAAAACATTCTACATTTTTAATACAGACATCTTTAAAGAACTCAGCACTATTTTCAGTTCTGAAAAAAACAGACCCTGGGATTCAACAAGCTCTGCATTGTGTGCAGGAATAGTGCAAGTGCTGATGCACGCAATATGACCAACGAGTGATCCAGGAACGAGCTCCCAGGACATGCACGAGTGCTCCTACACTATTCCTGCATGGACACAGCTTATGTATGCTAATTACCTCATTTGCACGTGAAAACCATGCAAATGAGGTGAATTAGTGATCCAGGAAGCAGGCAGGCATCTGTGCAGGAATAGTGTAACCTGCAGAAATGTATTGGGCTACTAACCAAATACATTAATGCAAATTACAAAACTGAGGCATGACAGCTCCAAAGAAGGTATGTATTCAATGTAGTAGGCATGCCGATGGCCAAATGTATGGCCACTGGCATGGGAAATAGTTGCAAAATTATAAAAAAAAAAACGTTCTTTTTTTTTGTCCGATATCAGCCCTTTAAGCGTAGGGCAGCGGTGCGCAAACAGGATTGGACCGAAAATAAGAAAAAAAGTTGCAAATAAGCTTTTAAACCAAAATCAGCATTCTGCCATAATAGTTAATGGCATGCATAAGACAACAATACCATGGAATACTGGTTGCTAAGGGGGTAGATTGAGTTTCAGTTTTGTAACCATGCACTAGCAGTCAGTTTTATGCAATTGAGGAGATTGATACTGTTTCACAGATTTCCCCTCAGTGTTAGCTTGCACCCAACTGTGTAGGTGCAGCAGCATGATGGTATAAGCATAAGAGGTAGATGACCTCATAAGGAGGAGTGTCATGCATGCTGTAAGCTTATTGGAGCACTGTGTCCCGTGTTTGCCCTTAGCTAAGCACAGATAAGGAAGGGGATGTGTCTGAGGCTGCCTAGCAGTGTTTACATTGCCTAAAAGGGTGTGCTCACCATGCACCAGGTTTTAAACAACAACAAAAAAAAAAAGGAAATAGCAGCTCTGTTCACATCTGAGCACTGGGTATGCGCAGCATGCCTCGGGGCTTAAAAGGGAAGGCAATGGGGAGGGAAAACAGCAGGTGAAATGTATCAGAATCAGCCAATTACACAGGCAGCAGCCCAGCCCAGCACACTACTATAAACTACGCAAACCCCTTTCACTCTGGTTTTTCTCACAAACTCTACACCACCGGTGTACACAGATGGGGAAATTTTACCTGACAAAACTAACAAAATGATAGGGGCTGCTGTCACTCTCATACATCAGTATGTGGAAGAGGCTGAGGGTGGTGAGGATGAGAATGCTGATGAACAACCCACAGTGAGGAGAAAGAGGAGACTGTACAGACCCAGAGAAACCTACCAGGGGCTACATGAGCTAGAGATAGTCGAGTGCTATAGGGTGGACAGGGACATCCTACAGCAAATTGTTGAGCTGTGCCGGCCACGCCTCACACACAGAACCAGCAGAGGGGAACCCATCCCAGTGGATACCAAGGTATGTGTAGGCTTAAGAACACCAGCCACAGGTACTTTCCAAAGGCCAACTGGAGATATCATGGCGATCTCACAGACATCAGCATCCAGGGTACTCCACCAGTTCCTGGATGCCATGTCAGCACATGCTGGTGAGCACATATATTTCCTCAGCAACTGTGAGGCGTTGACCAGTAATTTGTGTCTCTTCCACCAAATAGCAGAATACCCTGAGGTAGTGGGTGCTATAGACTGCACGCACATACACATCAAAGCACCACCCGGCGAGTGAGATAGGGTCCACATAAACCGCAAGGGCTTCCCCTCCATCAACTGCCAGGTCATGTGCAATGCCCAGGACATTATAATGAATGTGTGTGCTGGCAGGCCTGGAAGCTATCACGACTCCTAAATCTGGCATATCACACAGCTGTACCAGAGATTTGCCAGTGGGGACATTCCATATGGCCACCTAGTGGGGAATGCTGGTTACTCACTGGAGCTGTGGCTGATGACACCCAACAGAAATGCAAACACACCCGAACAAGAACTCCACAATGAGGCACACACACACAAATCAGAATCATAACAGAGCATGTGTTTGCGATGCTCATGTCACGGTTCCGGTACCTGGACATATCTGATGGAGCCTTGCAGTACTCTCCAGCTACATGTACACAAATTTTCATTGTATGTGCCATGCTACACAATATGATCCTGCAAAAATAGCTACAGTAGGAACAGCAAGGGGCAGGGCCACACAGCTCCCCACCATTGCCAAGGCCAGCACAGGCACAGAGTGACTCGGAGGAGGAACAACCAGAGCCTGCCCATGTAGGTAGAAGGAGGCATGCCCAGTATGCCCAAGCTTTGGCAAAGAGGCAACGCATAGCACATACACTAACATGGTAGGAACCCAGGGAATGACACCTCTCTCTGACTCAGACATACAGTAAAAGGGATGCCAAACATGACACTACCTGTGCTTTACCATGTATAGGGAGTGTACTATGTGCACCCGACATAGTAAGCCCTCTAGCACCATCCTCAGTTCTGGCACAGCCACAAGGTATGTCACTCTTCCTATCAATTGCTGAATGGAGTAGTATGTTCTGCTAGTTGTATCTATGGTATGGATGTAAGCATGCAAGGGAATTGGGTGGCTGAATGGGATGGCAGCAGATAGTGGACACCTATATGGGCAGCATGAAATCCATAACAAATACTGATGATAACAAAGTAGGCAGTACTAGACAAGGTGACAAATCCCACTGCAGTACATGTGGTGGCCAAATGTGTGTCCATAGGACACACACATGCATGTCAGTGAGGCTCACATACCCAACAACAGCCTCGGCCAGCAGGACAGGTGTAGATGACCACAAAGAAAGGCTGTGCTCAGGCCTCCAGTTGATGACAATGGAGAACAGTCCCCCTCCAGACCTACATTGACAGACTACAACAGGTCAGGCAGTTGTTTGTTAGTTCTGAAGGGTAAGAAGTCTGAAACTGAAATGTAGGTCAATAAAACCTAAGATCTGTACTCTACTGATATGCCTCTAGTCTGCATGATAGGTCAGAATACAAAATGAAATGGAAGCCAACAGAGTACCTGAAATACCAGTACAGTCATAGCAAATGTTTACAGTTGTCAGGTGTGCCCCCCCCCCCCCCACACACACACACACACACAATCCTATGTAGAAATGCAGTAACGTGTATGTCTGGGTTTAATAACACTACACCTCCCATTGCCCTACTTTAGCAAGCTGATGTCATTCACCTTCAAAGATACCTTTGGACAACTCTCCAACATGAAAGCTCTGTGGTGCATGCAATAACTGCGTAACACTGTAATAACAATACATAGTCATGTAGGGGTTTGAAACTCAGTACTAGTAAGTGTGTGTTTGTGTGTGACATCAGTATCCTGTGTGGGTGTTGGGATGATTGTGTAATGACAGGATCCACTGGAGTGTGGGTTTTGCTACATCATTATATTGAGGACCTATATGTCCCATTGTCCACATTACAAGGCCAACAGTTTTTAAATACTGTAGATGTTGTTGTAAATAATCCTTAGCCATAAATGTGTGCATCCATGTGCAATTATTATGTGACAATATGGATTAGTAAACAATATAGCCAACCATTATAATACCCAGATACCACTCTCCACCCATGGATCATACACAAAAACACTTAGCTCTTGCTCCTCGTGGTCCTGCAGAGTGGTGCTAGCAGCAGAGAGACAAAAAAGAGCGACTGCTTACCTGATTTAAGTATATTTTTCTGCTATTACCTTTGCGACTGTCCTTTCTCACCGAAAAGTGAGTTATATCTGCTTTTTTGCCTGTTTAAAGCTTGTTATACATTAAATGTATACCTTGCCTATCTGTCCCTGGAGGAGTGATCCCAGCACAAGAATCTTGCAGTTTATTGGCCGTTTTGGGCTAATTTCTAGCTCTTTCAAGTCCCCCTGTATAAAACCCGCTTTGGCGCGGTTTTTGCACTTGTTCCTACTCAGCAAAGCTCCTCATGGTCCTGCAGAGTGGTACAACAATCTTTTCCATTTGTATGTGTTTCATACATGGGTAGTATACCAGGTTATATGCAGTCACACTTGCATGTATTGTATCATTACATTACTACTGTTAATAGTGCTTTCCCAAGTAAGAGTAGATTGCAGATTGTAGTGCTGGAACCATACACCCCTGCATGCAAAGCTGGACTCTGAGTACTGACTATCATGTTCTTGGTGTGTGAGCTGTGTATTAATATGTATTTGCTACTGGATATTGATCTGATATGTGGATATTAACTATAGACTACTATTTGTATAGGACATGTCATTGAAGGCTGCTGTCATGTAGTAATGGCATGCCTATCTGTTGGCTAACTGATTTCTGTCTGTCCTCTGTACAGATGTGCAGATGTCAGGTATCCATCTTGGCTGTTTACTGGCAATCTATGCTTGACTGACACTGACATGTCTGCCCAGCTGTCTTATAAATGCCACAGCTAGGAAACCCCACCCTGTATGCACCACATGTCATGGATACCTCAACTAGACTACCACAGTTAACAGAACATGCTTGGGTACAGGTCTCCAACCCAGACACTGGCCATGTTATATAATATATGTTGCATACATGTCAATTGGGGCATCTCACTAGCCCTCTGCAGGAGACAACCAGATGATTGGATGTTGCATTTAACTGTCACCCTGAGGATCACTCATGTGGCATCAGTTGATAGATGGCCTGTTGACAAATGTCAAGTGGCATGATACCACTGTACCCACATCCCCTACTCTTCTCATCTCTCCATGGACAATATCCTGGTACACACCTAGGAACACCTCCACCTATGGACCCCAGTACTGACAAATGTGTCAGTGTGCATTACTGAGAATGACAGTGTCTGTGTGTTTGTAAACTTATAGTTGATAATACCCTGTGGGCCTTCTCACCAACTACACCCCCCCCCATTGCCATAGTTAGAAACGGCTGCTGCTGTAATAGACATTAAATGTACCTTGTTACACTCTTCACCCTATGGGCTACCTGGAGCTTACAGTACCAGCACAACACTGTTGTACAAATGGGTAGATAGTCATGGGTTACCCTCTGAGTCCTGGCAAGTGTGTGTATGTGTGCAAGTGTGTATATTTGTAGGATACAGCATTCTGAGGCCACATTCTCCAAATACAATACACCTTGCCATACAGTATATGGGATAGTAATGCTGCTGACATTACGAGAGCCATGACAAACCATCACCCTACTATCCCTGTGGCATGTGCAATAAATGCATATCCTGTAGTAGCACTGATGAGATAGACAAGGGTTTGTACTGCAGTCCTGGTCAATGTGTGATTGTGGGTATGTTAGAGTATTATCATGGGTTTTAGTGAGTAAAATATCCAACATGGGGTGTGGGTGCTGGGTATACTGTCTTTACACCATGGTACCCCCAGTACATGTCTCAAGGTCCACTGTATGAGGACCACTGTCACTATCAACCATACAGGTAACTGTTTACACTATCCAGCCCAATGATGTATGTGCTGTGTGCAAATTATCTGTAACAGAATAGACTCACTGACAAGGTAGTTAGCACTGATAAATCCAGGTCTCTCAGATGTGTCTATGACTATTATGCGTTTGTCAATGTGTATATGACAGTATGTTATAATATGTATTGTTCATTAACACCCAGTACATCTCCATTACCATATTGTACAAGACCTGGTGATGTTCTTCACTTAACAAGAAACTCGGGATACACCTCATCCTAAAAGCTGTGTGGTGTGTGCAATTCAGGCCAAACACATTAGTAGAAATAAGTACCTAGGTAGGGGCTCTACTGTTAGTGTTGGGAAGGGATCTACTTCGGTTTGCAGAAAATACATGTCCCAGGAGGTAATCTGTTTGAGAACTGACTGGCAAATGCTAAAATTTCAAAGGCATCATCTTGTGGAAATTCATTCCATCAAAACTAGTAGTAGATGTGTAAATGCCCTCTTCCCCACTGTATAGCTGTACAGAAATACTGGAGTTGGTATATCTAGTTGGGTGTGGATGTTGTTGGCACAGCCACCCTCATTGGAGTTATTGTTGTGTGTACCCCCCACTTAGTCTGCTGTAATACTGTACAGTTTATGTTAACAGGTTAAGTAGTCGTCAATCACACTATGTGCAGTTCTACGCCACTCCACACCCCCCAAAGTGGAGGGCTGTGCCACCCACACCAACACACCTATGTTTACCAATTCCAGGATTGCACTACACTGGGGAAGAGGACATATACCCTGCCAGTACCATCGTCAATGACATTAAACTATCAGACTGATTATTTACTGATGTGATGTTTTGCCTATTTTTGTCTTGGTGGAATTACATAGGCTAAAATAGGTTCATGCAAAATTAAGTACATCTATGTGTACAGTATTCTCTGTGTATTGCATCAACACCAAAGTCTATGTGTGTTATACACAAACATGCGGTGTGTGCCACCAGTACACCTACCATTGTCCACTGTAGAAGGGCTGCTGACATCAGCCACCACGCACTCATCTGTATACACCCCTCAGACCTATCAGCCATTTGGCACATGCAGTAACTGTTATACAGACCTGTTACTTGTGTTCAGCTGTACCCAGGATATGACACAGTCAATGTGTCACCACAGTGCCATATCCCTTGAAGGAAACAACAGCAGACCAGCATCCTGCTGACACATAGACACCTGCAACACAAACAGAATACATTATGGAGACCACAATCAGTCAGTGTTAATAACACCTATAGTGCATCATGGCTGGACAGCTACACATCCTGACATGTAAGCATTAAACTTTACAACTGAAAACATGTTACACAGCACTACATTGCTACACCTTACTACATTCACCCTGTGCATCAGAACCATATTATCCTGTCCCTGCATTGATGGTATGGATGACAGGGATGTGGCACAGGTATCATCTTATGCACAGGGTGTGTTGTGGGTTTGCCAGAGACCTAGGCTGATCCATTTGGTTGACATCATGTGTGTGTGATAGGGGGGTTCATTATCAATTGGGCTGTGCAGATGTGGTGTGTGCAGATATGGAGGTGCCCTAGCGGTGATGGTGATGTGTGTGTGTGTGTGTGTGTGTGTGTGTGTGTGTGTGTGTGTGTGTGTGTGTGTATGTGTGTGTGTGTGTGTGTGTGTGTGTATGCACACAGTTCTGCCATGTGGCTGCCCTATACAGGGGTTTGTTGGACAGCTGCAGACCGTACATGGCAGGGTGTGCAGTTCACCATCTCCAGCCATGGACATGAGAACTGTGCCTGCCAGGAGTTCCATGGGCACAACCAGGTACAAGCCCAGATATGTTACTCTCCCCTGTTGATGACAAATGTCCGCTGGATCTGGGTCCCTCTTGGGACCAGCCATGACCACTTCCACGTAGCCTACTGTGTTGTGGTGTGGAGAGCACCCCCCTGCAGTGCTGGTGTGGTACTGCCACTACAGGAGTGGCTGTGACTTGTTGCACGTCCACGTAGACCTCCACCTGTTGCTATTGCTGACCTACGTCCACGTGGCTGTCGCCCTACTCCCACCATATGCTCTAACACAGACATTGCATGGTCGAGGATTCCCACCATCTCACCCAACCATCTATCCAGGACCTCTGCAAAGTAACGGTGGGCACCTGCAAGATCATGGATGTTGTCAAGTACAGTAGAATGAGTATCCCTCTGGAGCTTCAGACTCTGTCTGGTATAATGTTCCATACGTGCCTGTGCCTCCATGATGGCCGGAAACTTGCATCTGGTGACACCTGCTGTGGCACTTCTGCCAGGGACATGATGGCCAGAAGGCCTACTATGAGCACTCCTGTACATCTGCCTGTGTGGTACCTCGCTGGTCATCCCGCTATGGCTGCTGTGTACAGACACACTTGCCATAGTCACCACACTGTTCTGCCCCATGCCATCACCCACCAACTGTCCCTCATCTATGGCCACTGGTGATGGGGTATGTATAGGCAATTTGACTGTGTGCGGGGATAGGGTGGATAACAGTGGGGTGTCAAATGATGGCATAGCTTCAGCCCCTGACAACTCTGCCTGTGCATCACCATACCTATCATCATTGTCAGAGTCTGTATGGACACTAACATCAGTTTGCCTGCAGGAGGGACCCTGACCCACCTCACCACCTGCGAGGGGAAAACAAAAAATGTAATTTAAGACCTGTATATCATTGCTTACCTCTACACACACACACACACACACACACACACACACACACACACACACACACACACACACACACACATGCACATTTATAGGTGAGGTGGCACAAAGATATTACTCAGACCTCTCATTACCCAACTGTCAACATGCATGACATATGGCACTCAACAGCATGCACTGCAGCTATACTCAATCCCTGTTACCAACATTATACATCTCTGGGATGCATGAATTGTATTAGTAGGTGATGCCCCTTCCCCTGGAACACATTGCACCCATGTACACAGTATTGCTGTGCACCTGTTAGCACTCTGGCTTGTACTGTGCATCATACCTCACAAGTGTACACACCATTGCTGAATGTGTATATATGTGGCAGTTATGTTTCCTCTGTTGCTCACAGCCCCTATGTGTTTGTCTGACACATAGCTGGGATGATATGAGGACAGATGTCAATAGTGCATGCCTAACCTCTGATTTGCAGATCTCATAATCAGCAGTGCATCTATGAGCAATAAAATCCAATTACACTGACAACCTTCAAAGCTTACTGTGACTATGAGGAGTGTACACACCCTTATTGACATGCCACCCTCTTCCCTGATATGAAATGGGGCCACAATACTGCATGTGTTAACATTACACACACCTGATATGTGACATATGACCTGTGCAATCAAATGCAGTATCAAACAAATGTGTTAGTTGTGCAAATGCTGATTGAGATGCATACAATATGTGGGTTGCATAAGTGTGCACACCCTTAACATGATGGTTTGTTGCAGCACCTTAAGTGAACTACAGCAGTCACTATTCCTGGAAGGGGAAGACTAGCATGGCCTATCTTCACTTGACATTATTTGGTCACTCTGCCCTACAAATGTCCCTCAACTCTACCAGATTGCAAGGTCAGCTCATGTGCACAGCCCTTTGAGGTCACACAGTGCCTTCACTATTGCTGTGGAGTCAGGATTATGTCTGGCACAATTCATGACCTTGACTGTGTTCAGATACAGCCATTCTTAGTGAGCTTTGGATGTATGGTTCAGTTCACTGTTGTGTTTCAGGATGACACCCCTCCCCATCCTCAGCCTTTTTGCAGATGCTTGACAACTATGGGCCACACATGAGTGTCATTTTGCAGTGTACCAAATTTAGAACACCATGTCTACTGGTCTAGTTCCTGTTAATGAACAGCAAACCTAAAGGTGTACACTGGCACCAGAAAGGTACAGATGGGGAAGGTGGGCCTGAGATGGAGTGAGATGTTGCTTGTGCAGCACATGTATCTTTATTAACACTGTCTGTAGGTTTCAGTCTTGGTCTTGGTACACCATTACACATTGCAACACATGCCTTTGGGAGACTTGATGTTATGCATATGCTACCTGTAGAGAGCCCTGGATGATGTTTCATTTGGAACAACTCTTCCATCTGATTACTCTAATCCATAGGCCACACTTATGCAGAGTCCAGGCAATTGTCAACACAGGTACTGCACAGGCAGTACTTGCTAGACATTCCTGCAAGTCCCTCAGTGTTGCTGAATGTTTCTGGGCAGCTTCCATGACCAGTTTGTAACATGTGTTGTCATCTGCCTTGGATGGGCATCTGTTTATTTTCTACATTAATATTGTCCCATACTTCATAGTCACATACATGACTGTCTGCACTGTTTGTCCTGGTACATGCAATGGTGAGGTAAGGCTATGTCTCCCACTCCTGAGTGCTACCTTTTGGATATGGGATCCATTCCATGGTTTGTAAGATGTGTGCAAGCCATGGCTGCCTCTGTTGCAGGTGAGTGGGAAAATGTCATAGACATACTTTTTGGACAGCAGGCCATTACTTGGTGTGCCATTGAGGACATGTACTTGATGGAAGGTGTATACTCAAGAAGAGTGAATGCTGTCAGTACCTCAAAAGCTGCTTCCACAATATGTTATTTGGAGTGTGCGCACACATATGCTTCCAGTGTTTGTTAAGGTATGTATTCCCCATATCTGTTGCCCTATCATAGGATTCCATATTACACATTCATTGCTCATGTTAGGATCACATTACAAGTTGTAAAAGTTGTGGAATGTGGTATTGTGATATGCCGTTGTGTAGATCTGTAACAGTTGCCATTGTAATAGTGGTATATACACTGTTGTAGCCATTGTATAAGGGTAATGTTTCAGACATCTCCCTACATTAGGCCATTTGTCCCACCATTATGCTCATCTCTGTCTACACATTTTGCACTGACAGGTTGTTAGTTATACTGCAGGATGATTATATACCCTTCAGATATGCCAGAATGGTGAGCACTGTGATGCAGTGCAGTTAACAGCAACAATAAGTGAACATGTACTGCATGCATTATGGGTATGTGTGTTAAATGTGTTCATGGCAAATACCATGGCCATAACATGGCCAGTGTATTGGCAAACCTAAACAAAAAATCTCCATACTCACCAGCTACAGGCTGCTGCCCCAGAGGTATACCAGAGGGACCTATATAATTGTGTGAGAGATGTAATGTCAGTAGCCACACACAATGGTACAGGGTGGGAGCAGCATTTCAGTACATCAACAGTACAAACCCACAATGTTAGAGATTATGCACATCTGTTCATTACTACACTGCAACAACAGACTATGCTATCACACATATGCATGAAGGTACTTTACAGATGAAGATGGATAAGCAACAGTGGTCTACTAATGTGCCCTGGGGCCGTACCTGCATGCTCCTCCACAATGCTAACATCAGGTTCTTGGCTTGGCTGGTGGGAGGGTGCCTCAAGGCTGGTGAGGAGCTCCTCAGCATTTGTCAGTGGGGGCTGGATGGCATGACCCCCACCTGTAGCTATCTGGTCCCTCCTAACTGCAGCACAACACTGATGGGCATGGCAGATGAGGTCAGTGCAACGATATCGCACCTGCTCATAACTGCAGTTATGCAAGCCAACAT